>NC_137673.1:2487561-2623085 GCF_963422515.1 Blennius ocellaris | reverse complement strand
TGGCTTAAAAGTACAAAATTGTACGTGTGTGTGCTGATTTATTAGGATTTATTTACCAGTTTATCAAAAATAGATATGATTTTTTTGCTTGTAGTGTTTATTTTAGTTTAAATTTGTATTTAATAAAGTGAATTATTGCATTATGCACTAATGAAAACTTTTATTTATATGAAACTTTGGTCTGTTTTTCAATCTTGTTGTCCATCTTATTGTCCTCGGAGGTCTTGTTTTGAAGACGCTCACAGGAAAGTGTGTGTGTGTGTGTGTGTGTGTGTGTGTGTGTGTGTGTGTGTGTGTGTGTGTGTGTGTGTGTGTGTGTGTGTGTGTGTGTGTGTGTGTGTGTGTGTGTGTGTGTGTGTGTGTGTGTGTGTGTGTGTGTGTGTGTGTGTGCAGCGCTCCAGGTGCGCACACACGGCGCAGGTAGCGCAGGTGTGCGGGCGCGCCGCGAGTTTTTCCAGGAGTTCGTCTCGTGAATCCCGGAGAATTAAAAATATTAAAAATCCAAAAGGTTTCAACATGCGTGCACGCGTCTCTGCTCGCAGCGCGTGCGCCTTCGCTCTCGCGCAGCTGCTGCTGCTGTGCACGCGGATCACGTCGCAGCGCACAGGTAAGCGCTGATTTCATCTCATTGTTTATTTAATGACCCGAAATGTTGGAAAACTGCGCAAAGTGTACAGATAAAAACTGCAAAAACGCGTTATTTGTGTTCTTACTGAGCTTTATGATTCTTCTACATAGTTTGCTTGTGTAAACAGCTGTTTGTAAACATGTGGAGACTGTTTGTAAACTGTTGTAGCGGCTGCTGCACGTTGAATGTTTGCGTGTAGACTGTCTTGTGCAGACTGGTGCATACAGTAGACTGCAGGAGTGGCGTCCCACTGGGGTGTCCTGGGGTTTCAGAGCCTCTGGGCACAGACCCTCACAGCTGAGGCCCCCAGGTGGCCACTGTGTGTTTGTGTCATTCATTTATGCGTCTTTCATCATGTATGCTGTCGCTTTGTGGAACATTTGTATATTTTTTGATAAATTTATTGCAGATTTTCCTTTTTTTTGGTTATTTTTGGAGTGTTCGTTGCTTCATGGCGTCTCGGAGCATCTCTGTGCTCAGTTTGCATCTTTTCAACCTGGCGTCATATTTTTTGTTTTTGTGCTCATTTTCATTATTTTATTTATTTTTTTGCCAACATTGCAATTCTCATCATGGATATGTATTGAATGTCTTCAAATGGAGTCATTTTTCCCTCTCTGAGTGTCGATCTTTTCATTCAAGTGTGTGTGTGTGTGTGTGTGTGTTTGTGTGTGTGTGTGTGTGTGTGTGTAGGCCGGGGGGTTTGCTCTTTGTTCAGATTTTCCTCTCTTCAGGGCTCGTCACTCCCTCCCACAGGAACACACACACACACACACACACACACACACACACACACACACACACACACACACACACACACACACACACACACACACACACACACACACACACACACACAGTGAATTCAGACATGCCCATACATTCATGTAGAAACAGAACTCTGTAAAATGCCTCTGACATGAACTCAAGCTCAGCATTCTTACTGTACTCCAATACTTCTGTACTCTATTTAACGAGCAATCTAAAAGTAAATGAGGCGTGTGTGTGTGTGTGTGTGTGAGTTTGATCTGTTGAGTCCAAATCAATCATTCAAAGACATTAATAACTCACAAGTAACAGTAACTATGTTACAGTTACTGAAATCCGAGGCGCGAAGTGCAAATGCCTTGTTTTTGCTTTTCTGTTTCAGAAAAGTTTCACGTTTACACAGCAACATTTTGAAAACGGTGGCTGTTTCCATGGAAACGGCAGAAGCGCTGAAAACGATGTTTGTGCGGCAGAACTGTTCACCCTGGTCAGCATTTCAGAAAGGTTGAATTATCCCCCCTGTTTCCATGGAGACAGAGTCGGAGCGTTTTCAAAGAGTTCCGTTTTCAGTGACTCGGTGCACCGTTGTTGTGAAAACGCTGTCAGCGCCGCGAGCTGAAGAGCAGCTCTGTTACTGTGTCGCTTGGCTCCTGTTTGACTCCGATAACCTTTGGGGAGGATCTGATTCACCCTCGCATGTCCCGACTTATCCGAGTCGTCTCTGAATGAGACAAAAATGTGGCGCCACTGCAGGCTGAATAAACACACCGACGCGCTCCCCCCCCCCACCCCCCCCTCACGTCTGATTTCTCATTAACTCGGGAGTCTTCTTAGAAGCCGCCGTCTCCTCCTGACAGGAGCCGACCTTTACCTGCTTTCAGAGCGGCACCCGGGGAAGATGAAGACGATTAAAGAAAATAAAACAAAACGTATTACAAAAGGTGTTTGATGCTTTTCCAGTTTTCTGGGTGAAGCTTGTCTTCCTGCAGCAGATGTCTGATGCTTGAGGGTTAAAAAAAACAAGGTTGTGTTCCAGGTATTGGAGCGTGATGTGAGTTCGGGGCCTCCAGCCGGGGGCCCTCCTGCCGGACTGCTGAATGCGACGTCACGCTTGAAAATATTTTCAGCTGACAGGTACGCAGTTTCTTCACGTGTCGGCATCCCTGATATGTTTCAGCAGGTCGCTTCACTTTGTGGCTGTGAAGGAAGAAAGTGGACTTGATGGATCCTCTTGGAGAAAATCACTTCTCTGCAAAGGGATTCGAACCTGCAAACCAGCCGCCACTGTCGGGTGGCGTGCAGTGGTTCAGGTGTGGTGCAGTGGTTCATGTGTGGTGCAGTGGTTCAGGTGTGGTGCAGTGGTTCAGGTGTGGTGCAGTGGTTCAGGTTTGGTGCAGTGGTTCAGGTTTGGTGCAGTGGTTCAGGTGTGGTGCAGTGGTTCATGTGTGGTGCAGTGGTTCAGGTGTGGTGCAGTGGTTCAGGTGTGGTGCAGTGGTTCAGGTTTGGTGCAGTGGTTCAGGTGTGGTGCAGTGGTTCATGTGTGGTGCAGTGGTTCATGTGTGGTGCAGTGGTTCAGGTGTGGTGCAGTGGTTGGGGTCATGTGACCCCCGCAGCAGTAAGTCCTGGTGAAAGCTGAGAGACCGTCGCATTGAACCAGTTTTTCACTTGTTCACAATGAAGGCATCTTAATCTCCTTTAGTTTAGTGCCGCCAGTCACATGATCTCATGACCCAGAATCTCTCTCACACACACGCACACGCACACACACACACAGTAACAAACATCTTCATTCAGAAACAAACAGGGTGTTGCCTGTGATTTTTCACTGCCGCCTGTCTGGAAATGTCTGAAATGCCCCCCCCCCCCCCCCCCCCCGCTGCAGACGACTCACACATTGCAGAAAGATCAGTCGTTCATTGTTTTACTGTTACTGAGTACTTCTAATAAAAAGTTACTAGTTACGTGTGAAAGCCTCCCTTGTGTTCGTTTCATGAGGTGCTTGTAGTTCCCACATATGGCCACTAGAAGGAGGCAAAGGTCTCTATGAATTTAAAACATTAAATGTTTTATAGTTACTCGTTACTGATTACAGTTTGGATTAGCTTCCATATTGAAAATACTCTACTCGTTTCTTCACAAAGTAGCTAATAGTTGTACTTTGAACATGTAACCAGGAGACTTTGAATGTATATTAAGTCATGTTCTATTTAACAATTTGTTTGAGTAACCAAAATCATACTTCATCCTAAAGTATTGGACTGGTGCAATGGTTGTTGGTTCACTAGCTGGGTACTTTATTAATGGGTTTGTTGGTTAGATGGCAAGTTAAATAGTTGATTAGTGGTTATTTGTTTTCTTAGTTGGAAAGTTACTTGGTTGGTTGTTTTGTTAGTTGGTTTGTTTGTTTACATGATTAGATCATTATTTGTAATGTTATTTGGTAACTTGGCCAGTTAGCTGGTTAGCTGGTCGGTGAAGCTTGTTTTGGTGTTTTTTTTACACATTAAATTTAAAGACAGCGGTGAGGTTGACCATCCCATCAGACACTCGGTACTTTCATGAAGTGAATAAATCTTGTGAGATGCGTCGTCTTTCCCGTCTGAGTGAGTAAATCTGCTCACAATGAAACCAAGTGTCCCACAGCTCTGCTTCCCCCTGCTGGCAGCCCGTCACACTGCAGCGTGGGCGTGGGAGGAATGTGCAACAGCTGGATGGAGGATGAGGAGGAGGAAGAGGAGGAGGAGGAGGAGGTCTGTGAGAACCGGGAAGCAGCTCATTTTCCGAGGATTTGTTCCGATGAGGCATCGGAGTGGATCCCCAGAGAGAGCAGCTGAAGATCCAATCGTATCCTATTCCTCCTCCTGCTGCTCCTCCTCCTCCAGTGGACAAACGTCCATAATGTCATTAAGGATTCATGACCTTCATATCAGTGACTCAAACTGAAATCTGAAATCTTGTTTCAACTCATCAAAAGTAATCTGGTACAAAGTGAGAAATTCAATTCTGCTCCGCATTTTTCTTCTGTCGCCTCAGAGCTACTTATTATGGGATGTCCTCCTCCAGCCTGCAGCTTGGTGCGTTACTGTGGCAACGTCCTCACAGGGGCGGAGCTTCATGGTGTCCGAGCAACCAATCACATCATTGTTTGCCTCCCCCCCCTTGCCACATCCTGCCCCTCCTGCCGTCCTCTATTGCCCCTCTTGCAGCAAGTGGCCCTTTCTTTTTTTTATTTATTTAACGAGGGTTCTGCAGCTCTGTAGGAAGGCGTCCACTCAGCAGCTCGTCTGTGTCAGCGTCACGTCAAAGACCCTCTGAGCCTGTGGACCGGACCGCCGCTGACCCATCGCGTGGACCGAGACGTTTCCGAGGAGCGAACAGAGGCGGGAGTCTGGTGGAAGTCTGGATGCAGCATGGCGAGGACGGCGGTCCCCTCGTGCCTGCTCCTGCTGGCCCTCTGTGCCGGAACCTCTCAGGCCTGGTTCTGGTCTCAACACCAGGATCCCGTATCGGAATCTCCAACTGAGGTGACGGGAACAATGGACGATGCCACCTCCACTGGGGACACGCTGACAGGAACCACCTTCACAGTCGCAACCTCCTCAAAAACCTCCACAGGAAGTTCATCAACTGGCGCCACTTCTACTGGGGTCACCTCTACCGGGGCCACCTCTACCGGGGCCACCTCCACAGCCATGTCATCAACTGGTTCCACTGCAACTGGTTCCACTGCAACCAGTTCCACCTCTACCCGGGCCACCTCATCGGGAACCTTCTCTACGGAGAGTTTGTCAACTCACGCAACTTTGTCCAAAACCACCTGGTCAGGTGTGACCGTGTCGGGTAGCGGCGCAAAGCAGGAAGAAGCCAAGCGTGACGGCGTCTCCAAAGACGGAGGAGAAATCCTACACGTGTCGCCGGGGATCCGTAAGTTTTCCCGGGTGGGGGACTCGATCCCGACTTCCGGGACTACTAACGGAGGCCCGGCGGAGAAGGTGGAGGCCGCTAATGCTAACGTGACGCGTGCGGCGAGCAGGTTCAGAGGGGAGAGGGTGGAGGCGGCGTCCGGGGTGCGCTCAGGTAGCGGGATTCCGGACGCTTCGAAACCGTCCCGGACTGTCGAGCCGCGGTGCGCCGCGGTGCCTTCTGATTGGCCGGTTTGCAAATGGCAAACATTTTTCTCGCTGCCCAACTCTCTCAACCACACGTCAGTGGAGGAGGTGGGGGCGGTCCTGCAGGAGTGGGAGTGGCTTACCAGGGCGGGGTGCCACCACAGTGCGGAGTGGTTCCTCTGCCTGCTGCTGGCGCCCAGGTGCCCCTCCGCCCCGGCCACGCCCCCGCCCCCCCTCCGGCCCTGCCGGGGGTTCTGCCTGCTGCTGCAGGACCGCTGCTGGTCGTCCCTGCAGAGCGGGCGCCTCCCGCTGGAGTGCGAGCTGCTGCCCGATGAGGCGCCGGACCCCCGCCGTCCGGCGTGCGTGTCAGTTAGTACCTGGAAAGGTAACCCGACGGGTGGGGATGTAATCCGGACGCATTTCTGGCCTCTTGTTTGTGTGTTTTTGTGTTTGTTTGGGCGTCACATTTAGCATGTTTCCTGATAAACGGCTCTTCACTGGACAGTCCGCCAAACTAGTTCGTATAAAGTTTATATTGCATTACATATATTCCAAATGTTTTCTGTCCAAATTAAAAAGATAATTTCCTGATTTCCTAATTCTATATCAAAGAAATCATTATATATAATAATAATAATAATAATATAAATAATTTCTATAGATTTATGATAAAAGTGATGATCCTTTTATTGACTAGTTTTTTGTAAACAGAAGAAGAAGATCCATTGACACTAAAGCAAAGCTTTTGGCTAAATTTTCCTGATTCATAATCTAAACTTAGTCCAGGATTCCGACCTTGAGCAGGCGCAGCTTCCAGCACTTTGAAACGCTCCTCTGGGTATTCAGGACGGCCGTCTTTCCTGAGAAGACCTGTGATCTGTGAGGAAACATGCGAGTGCACTCAGATGGTGCGTTCCTGTCGTGATGTCACTTCCTGTTTTGAGGAAGTGTGTTTGTGAGTGACGGGTCAGTGATGGTCAGCAACCGCAGCCCCTTCGGAGCTTTGCCTCCGACGCCGTCGGCGTCGGCATCAACATGAGAGGAGCACGCGGGGCAGACGTGACCTCCGGTTTGAGTCCCGGCAGGAAACGCTGTCCCGGGTCCCGTCCAGCTGCGGCAGGGCCTCTTTATTGTTTCAGGACGAACTGTGCGTGATGACAGTTTTAGTCTGCAGGGACGTCAAACTGGGACCTCGCAGTAGTTTACTGGTTTTAGGGACTTTTCTTGTCGCCGGCGTCCCACCACCGCAGGCCTGTTTTGGCTCGTCGGACAGCAGGACAATTAAGCCGTGTGTGTGTGTGTGTGTCTGTGTGTGTGTGTGTGGCATTCAGGGTCACGGCTGTGGGTGGTAAATCTGTCTGCCGTGGAAGAACAGTGCCAAGTGTGTGCGCTTCCTCTGTGGAGCGAGGGCAGCGGCGTCGCCGTCGGCAACAAGAGGGCCTTCTGTGGCGGAGATAAGATGGGGTCAAAGGTCACTCCCACTCTTCGTGTTTGGCTGATGAAGGATGAGCAAAGAGGGAAAACCTTGCTGCTGTGTTGTGCACGTCAGTCAGGAGTTGCCAACTGGTGTTTGTAACTCAGTTACAGTTACTGGATCAGTTGTTAAGAGTTGTAGAGCAGCCGTTGTCTCTCAGTCACTGCTGTAATGCAGCTGTGTGTATTTGTATTTGTATTTCTGGACTATTTTTGAGTCCTTCGGTCTTTCAGAGAGAAAATTTGAAATGTTTGTCTGTGAAAATTGTTTTCCGTTTTGTTTGGTCTGCAGGGAGAGTCGAGCCCCGCTGAGGCGCTCATCATCGTTTCAGCATGTGTGTGAACGCTTCCACTTTCCCATGGACAGACACACATACACACACACACAAATACACACGCAAATACACACACACCTCCATCTGTCCGCCCACGCCCAGGCCCATAGGGTCGAGTTGCCCCGCTCTCACACTGCCGGGGCATTACACTGTCCCTCCGTAACATGATATATGAGCTCATCCGCTTCAGAGCTGGAACATATCCGCCTGTTGTTCTCTCACACACAAACACTCTCACACACAAACACTCTCACACACAAACACACACACAACTGTTAAGTTTAGAAATATTAGAGACTTGTGAGAACGCATAAAAGCCACAAAACTGCATGGAAACAGAATTTTAACCACTTTGTATCCATCTATTGGGCAAAATGGGGTTTATTTTCTTCAGCTTTCCAGTTATTTTAGCGTGACATGGATCTTTGAGAATCGGTTGGTGTTAGTACTGAGCTCACGCTGGTTCTTCCAGCAGCTGCAGCAGCTGTGCGGCGTCAGACGAGCCAGCAGCAGGTGCCCTCAGTGGGAACATGACCACCCTGCAGAGTGCAACAGGTCCTGAGGGACCCGGGTTCATCTGGAGCCGCTATGCTGGCCCCCCTCTGCAGCTCCACACAGGCTCTCTGTGATTCAGAGCCCCAAGCTGGCCTGAAACTACGACTCTGTTCTCGCGTTTGATTCCATGTGTAACCTGCAGGAGGCGCCACCACAGCACGCAGTGAGTGGATGATGGAGCTTGAAGTGGAAAAGTTACTTCTCGTCCCCCTTTCAATGGTCACGTGGTTTGTGACAACGTTGCTGGTCCCCCTTTGGGACGTGAGGGTCTGTGATGAGTTTGTGGGAACTGTCGTAAAGAGCAGCTGAGGGGGGGGGGGGGTATGCTCATCATCCTTATTACAAGAGGAGAGGAAACACAACTCAGAAACATTCAATTTACCCAAGTACTCATACTTTGAGTAACTTAAAAAACCTACTGATACTTTAAGGTCTTCTACGACGCAGGTCGGGTTGTTCTGTTTGCTGTCCTCCGTGTTAGTAGTTAGATGTTTTAGCTACTTGGTTAATCCGATTAACTGACGGTCGTTGAAGTTGACGGCGAACGTCAGTTCTTCTTTGGAGGTGGATTTGAAAATGGTAACATTTTTCTCCCTTTTAAAGAAACGTAAAGCTTTTTTTTGTGGCTTGCTGATCATTTCTGTTCCTGCAACTGCATTTACTCTGACCTTTGACCTTTGTCCCCTAAGTTGTTTTCAGAGGAGATTTGTCTTTCTGACGTCTGATTGGTTTATCGTTCTGACCTTCGTCTCTCTGGTCTTTGGCTCTCTGACCTTTCTTTCTCTGCCCTTTGACCTTTGACTCTCTGACTGTCTTACTTTTGTCCCTTGAGTTGCCTTCAGAGGAGCTTGTCTTTGTTTTTCTGACTTTGACCTCTGTCTGTCTTCCTTTGACTCTCTGACCTTCGTCTCTCTACTGTCTGACCTTTGACCCTCTGACCTTCGTCCCCTTGTCTACAGAGGAGAGCGGCGTGTCGTTGCAGCAGCTGTTGGGAGACCCTCCTCCTGAGCAGATCTCCAGGGAGTTCGGACCACGGGGCGAAGAGGTTTACGCATTCGGCCCGGCGGTGGCGTTGGGTCAGCCAGCTCTGGCTCACGTCCCCAACCCCTTCTACCGCCATTTCTCACTCCTCTTCCATGTCTCGCCATCCACGCCGGATGCCTCCGTCCTCTTCTCCATCACGGACGGTGCCCAGAACCTCATGTACGTTGGCGTCAAGCTCAGTGCCGTCCGTGGCGGCCGCCAGAAAGTGCGCTTCTTCTATACCGAACCGGACTCGGAGGCATCGTACGAGGCGGCCAGCTTCGACGTGCCCAGCATGGTGAACAGGTGGAGTCGCTTCTCGCTGGCCGTCTTTGAGGACCAGGTGACCTTCTACTATGGCTGTGACTCGGAGCCACAGGTGGTGAAGATGGAGCGCTCGCCGGACCCCATGGAGCTGGACGCTGCTGCCGGGATCTTTGTGGGCCAGGCGGGCGGAGCCGACTCTGACAAATTCCAGGTAACGACGAGGCCAAGAAGACTTTAGGAATTTTATTTTCATTATCTGTAAAAATAATTTAGAACAATCAAAGCTCCTCTGGGAAAATTGATCGAGTTTGAACTTGTCACACAGAAGAAAAAAAAACAGTGTGGAATGTTCCAGTTGTCCTCTTGAGTTTGTAGTTGATATGGTGAAGTTGGTCAAAGACGACCCTCTTGTGGTCAGATGTGTTCATTTTCACAGAACTGGGAATGATGTCACTTCCTGGGAAAATAAACAAGATGCAGTGTAGTGCTCTTCATCTCACAGTGTGTCCCAGTTGTGTCTGGAACTGCAACTGCTCTGCGTGAGACCTTTGACCTGTGATTTCAGGGAAAGATGGCGGAGTTGCGAGTGGTGGGAAGCCCGCGGGCCGCGGAGCGTCTCTGTGACGACGAGGACGACTCAGATGCAGTGAGTATTTGTCTTCCTCGTGCTCCGTTGGCTGTCTCTGGGTCCTTCTAATGTCCGTCTCCCTCTGTCCTCAAGGCCTCAGGGGACTTTGGCAGCGGCAACGGCGAACGGACGGCGACCAGACACCGTGTCAAGGTCGGTGTGATGGCGTTTTCCTGAGACTTCCAGTCTGTGTAGACTGTTCACTCTCTGCAGGGTGTCCAGTCTGTGAATAGTTAATCAAAAGCATTTAAAAAAGACCTCAGAAGCGCACCAACTCTGAAATTTCAAAAACACTGATTGAAGCAAGATATGCAAGAAAGAATCTGGTTCAAAAAGCCTTGTTGACGATGCTTTGGTGTCTGTTTGCCCCTCAGACCACCCCTGCCTCTTTACGGCCGGTGCCTGAGCCCCCGCTGACCTCCTCACAGGGGGACAGAGTGAGAGAAACAGGTACCAACTCTGCTTCCTGTACTTTGGCTCTTCAGTGCCCCCGGTGGACACTTGCAAGATTGCATCCATTTCGAGGATCACTCAGAAGCTGTTGACTTGTTGCCCCTCAGGTGTGGCCGGTGCGAAAGGAGAGAGGGGGGACCAGGGGCAGAAAGGCTCTCAGGGGGATCGAGGCCCCATGGGGCCCAAAGGGGACTCTGGCTCTGGCTCCAGCTCTGGCTCCTGGTCTCAGGGGGGTTCGGGACATAAGGTGAAGCTCCATCACAGCATGGGAGCCGAACGGTAACCTGTGACCTCTGACTCTGACATGTGTCCTCTGTGTTTGTTTCAGGGAGACAAAGGTGCAAAGGTGGGTCACCTGCTGGCCCTAATGTCCACAGCCAACTAATGAACTTCACATTTATATTGATTAGGTTCAGGACCATAACCAGGATCGGGTTTCTTACCCTCCAAAATCCTTTTCCTCCATAGGGGAACTCCGGCTTCGGCTACCCTGGAACTAAAGGTGAACCAGGAGCCCAGGGGCCACCAGGGCCACCCGGTCCTCCGGGGCCTGCTGCTGAAGTGGTGCGACTCGGGGACGGTTCGGTAGTGCAGCAGGTGGCTGGACCGCTCGGACCTCCAGGCCCTTCGGGTTCCGATGGCGCTGCAGGACCTCCAGGAACTGATGGGGAGCCCGTGAGTAGAAATGATGTTGGAGGACTTTGGGAATGTTTGAGTTTCTCACAATTGCGTTGTTCTCTTTCAGGGTGATCCAGGAGAGGACGGAAAAGCTGTGAGTTCACTGTTTTACACTCGATCAAGAGCATTTCTCTCAACTTTTCTGGAATCTTGCTGATCATGGTTTGTGCTGGTCCTCTGTCCAGGGTCCTGCTGGGCCACCAGGTTTCCCAGGAACTCCAGGAACTTCTGGGGCCAAAGGCCAGAAGGTGCAGTATCTGCATATTGATTTAAAACCAGCCGTCAAGTTTAGTTCACTTTGACCAGGTTTGCTTTCAACATACTTTCAGGGAGACCGTGGAGATGGTTCACCTGGACCCAGAGGCCCTCCTGGCCTCCCTGGGCCTCCTGGACCAGGCACTGGTGATCGGCCTGTACGTCCTTTTGTCATTTCTTTCTGTCTCTGCTGAAGTCCTGATGCTGACCCTTGACTGTGTTTCTCATGTTCGCAGACTTTCGTTGACATGGAAGGTTCCGGGTTCTTGGATCTGGACAAATTAAAGGTACGTGCTCTGACCGTGCTCCACAGTTGGCTTCCTATGTGGGAAAATAGCTTTTCAATTGGTCCTCTAGAGTCTCCGTGGTCTCCCGGGCCTGCCAGGACCTCCTGGACCACCTGGACTTCCTGGTACATCAGTGGCACTGGGACCTGGTGGTGCAATAGCCGTTGGACCTTCTGGACCACCCGGACAAGACGGGGCTCCTGGTCTACCAGTGAGTACTTGGCGTGCATTCCCATGATTTTTAGAGTTAAGAAGCAGAGGTTGTGAAAGCACCCCCCCTCTTGTTTTTCCAGGGCCGCCCGGGTCCTCCTGGTGCTCCTGGTCAGCCTGGACTCACAGGAACCAAGGTACAGCCAGACATTCACCAAACTGTCATGACTCAACCGACCAGGCAACCTTTAACCTCCACCTTCCTGCAGGGCGACAATGGCGAGCTGGGACTTCCCGGAGCAGCAGGGCAGAAGGTGAGGAGTGTGTGTGTGTTTCTGAGCTGGACATCAAAAAGAGTGTGTGTGTGTGTGTGTGTGTGTGTGTGTGTGTGTGTGTGTGTGTGTGTGTGTGTGTGTGTGTGTGTGTGTGTGTGTGTGTGTGTGTGTGTGTGTGTGTGTGTGTGTGTGTGTGTGTGTGTGTGTGTGTGTGTGTGTGTGTGTGTGTGTGTGGATGAACCTGTGCCGGTGTTCACAACACAGTCTGTTGCTTTCCTGCAGCCGTCGGATCCAGACTCCGGCTTCTTTAGCGGCGTCCTCTCTTTCTTTACTCCATCTTCTACAGTGGGTACCGGGTCTCGGGTGTCCGGGGGTCTCTGCTCTCTTTACCTTCTCCTGTTTCACACAAACTCCTAACAACAGGAAACAGTTATTTGAATCTCTGGTGACCAACTTCTTTTTTAACCTGAAGCCCCTCGGCTCACCTGGAAACATTTTGGACCCCATCTGATCTCTGATCAGTCAAATGTCTGATTCTAGAACATCTTATTCTGGATTTCTTGGACATGAGTGACTCCTTGAACCTTATGTTGGGAACCAGAGCTCCAGATGACACCCTGTGGGGTGAAAACTGGAAACCTTCACCTTCTTGCACTTCTCTAACTTCTCTGTTCTCTTTACTCACTCCCGTCCGTCTGGCTCCGCACGCCACTTTTGCTTTCGATTTTTCTTTGTCTACCAAAAAGCTCAATGTTCCTTTGTCCGTCCTCAGGGGGCTCATGGTGACCAAGGACAGACGGGGACTCCCGGGCAGACCGGGCTGGCGGGGCTCCCCGGCCCCATGGGCCCGGTTGGACCTCCAGGACCACCAGGACCACCGGGACCGCCGTACGGCTCCAGCTTTGTGAGTGAAGGTTTCAGTCCTGGTTTGACACAAATGAAGGACAAGTTTCTTCTTTTAAAAGTTAAATCATTGTGACATGGATAAAGTTCTCATGGAGATTGGAATCACATTTGGAATTCTTCATTCTGATTTAGAAAAATCGGTACTTCCTTGGCAAATAATTTCAATTTCCATCACTTTCTGTCCCTGAAGAGCCATTCAAGGTCCAGAGAGCAGCACAAATAGACATATAACATACACGGTAGATTTATTGGATATATTTGAGCAACATCAGATAGTTTAGTGGCAGTTTTGTGCAATTTGAGTGGAAAGTTTGATTTTCTGGTTCTCTTTATTTATTGTGTTTTCATGATTGATTTCTGTATTTCTGTGGTAGAGTTGAGTGTGTTTGTGGTGCTTTATTGGGTTTTCTTTGGTCTTTCCGTTGTAATTGTGTGTATTTTGTATATACATCTCTGAATATCTTTTTGAGGTTTGTTTTAGTACCTTTGTGTGTTTTCCTGTTCACACAGGGTGGGATTGATAGATTTGTGGAGACTGACGGCCTGACAGGAAGCAGAGGCGTACCTGGACCACAGGTAAGCACTCAGCCTTGTTAGGAACTGTAGTCCAGCTCGGTCCTACTCGGGTCTCATACTGTCTCCTGTCCTCCAGGGTCCACCCGGTATCCCGGGACTTCCTGTGAGTGCATGACCTGCCCTACACCTACATGTGTTTAGAATGTGCTCTTGTTTGTGTTCACTGGTGTATTTTTGGTATTTTCAGGGTAAACCAGGTTTCCCAGGTGTGGCTGGGACCAAAGGAGCAGAGGGACCTCGAGGACCTGCTGGGATACCGGGTCTGGACGGATTCACTGGGCTGCAGGTAAGACATCGCCTCTCATCCTCTGGTCCTGATCTTCGTCCAGGTGTTTGTGAGACTGACCAGCTGTCGTCTGCAGGGCGATAAGGGAGAGAGAGGAGAGAAAGGCCTGTCGGTGAGTTACCAACCACAAACATCACGAAACATCTGGTCCAGCTGTGTCAGGCAACGTCTGAAAGGCCCTCAAGCCCCGACCGGACCGTCCTGTCTTGTCACACTTTCTCACATTGCCTCTTGACCTGACAGGGTCTGCCGGGTCGAGACGGAGGGCCACCCGGCCCCCCGGGGCCCCCCGGGCCCCCGGGCGAGGTGGTGCACCAGCCAACAAGCGACGTGAGTCCTGTGGTGTTTGTTACTGCAATGCTGCATGAAGCTTCCTCACAAATGTTCACGTTGTCGTCCGTAAACTGTGAATTGATCCCGACGCCTGCAGCTTTTTCGCTGAGTGAATGAACTGAATCCACTAACAGCCACAGCAGGCTCAGGTTGTGCTGTCACCTCGTACTAACTGACCTAACTCTGTCTCGCTGTAGTATAACGACCCGTATTGGAGCGAAAGCTGGGAGGTGAGTGGAGGCTCGCGGAGCTCCTCAGACTTATCGAACCACAAACACCACTCAGTCCTTCTCTCATACGTCAGCATGTCTGGTCTATAATCTGTCTGTCCTCTGCAGGGAGGACCGGGCGTCCCAGGCAGGGCTGGATTCCCCGTAAGTTTCTACATATAACTACATACAGTGACTTGAAAGAGTGTTCATTCCCCTTTACTGTGATACCCCGAAATAAAAACCAATGCAACCAATTGCAGTGAAAATCACTTGGTAGAGAGTCTCGCTCAATCTGATCTCAGTATAAATCCAGATGTTCTGTAAGAAAACCGTCTCTGAAGTCCACATAAAATACATCGACATTTGTGGTTGCAATGTGAGAAAATGTGGAAACGTGAGGTAAGTTATGTATCTTTGACCCTAAACTTTTGCAAACCTCTGTTTCTATGTATCGACAGATCTACATCTAGATGTGAATTTGTATGTTTTCTGTCGCGTTTACACTGTAAATGTGTTGCTTTTTTTTTGTTCTGTGTTTTAGGGCCCTGCAGGGCCCAAAGGAGATAAAGGAGACACCGGTCAACCAGGGTTCACCTCAAAAGTAGGATTATTCATTCAATTATGCATGTCTTTATTTTGAAGGTTTGCACCTGATAATATTTTTACTTTGGTGGATGTTTTGTGTTTTTTTTTTTAAAGTGTTCAACATTGTTTGTGACTTTGTTTGCATTCAGGGACAAAAAGGAGAGCCGGGCATCATCATGGGGCCTGATGGGAGACCTCAGTACCTGGGTGGCCTGGCAGGACGGCCGGTAATTTATTGTAACGCTAACGTGTCAGCCTCCATCTGAGCCTGCGCTCAATCTAACGGCTTGTTTTTATGTTCCAGGGTGACCCTGGGATTCCAGGTCCCGAGGGTCCTGAGGTACGTACTGTTCTTTTAAATCTCCATACGGGTGCTGATGTGGGTCGGGTCCTCAGAGGTTGATGTGTTGTCTTCCAGGGTCCTCATGGTCCTCCAGGACAGAAGGGAGAGATTGGCTTCCCTGGCAGACCAGTGAGTTTCACACCTGATCGAGCTGGAATGGTCGGTCTGTACCGACTTATTATATCGAGTTATGTCACTAATCTGGGTGTGTCACACAGGGTCGCCCCGGACTGAATGGGGTCAGAGGAGAGAAGGGGGATTCCGGAGGTGGATCTGGATTCGGGAATCCTGTGAGTTCCGTCACCTTTGGTCAGCCAGCAAGAGTTAGCATTAACATTTGCTGTAGCTTATTTTTGGTGGAAAAACCCAGCCAATCCTAATACTGGAAAAAAAAGACTGATTACTTCAGTTGTTTGTCTTGACTTCCAGTAACTGGAACTTGTTGTGTCTCAGGGTGCTCCAGGCCCCCCGGGGCCCCCCGGACCTCCTGGACCTGCCCTCCACCCGGACAGGGCTCGAGTGAGTGCACAGAGAGCAGCCGTTGAGTGTGAGGGTGGAGGATGTGAGGAAACGGAGCCACTAATGTTGTGATGTGTTTCAGGGGTCCGAGGACGACTCCAGGTGGTACTCCGGTCAGTCCCCACACGGTCACGTCCATGGAGCTGCCCTCCATTTCTCACCACACGTCTGTTTACCGCTGATGTTTGTTTACAGTGAAGGGAGAGAAAGGGGAGGCCGGACTGTCTGCGGGACACGGCTCGCTGGACCTTTACACTCTGAAGGTAAACGATGACAACAACACCCATTCATGCTTTAAGGTCACATCCCATTTATGTGGATTTTGTTTGTTTGTTTGTTGAGAATGAACTGAAAGGTGAACAGGGTGTGAAAGGAGATAAAGGAGAGCCGGGTGGAGGAGGATACTACGACCCCCGCTATGGAGGACCAGGATTCCCCGGACCTCCAGTGAGATCATGACCATTTTTTTGTTATTGTCATTATCAATCAATCAATCAATCAACTTTATTTATAAAGCGCTTTTAAGCAGCCGCAGCTGAAACAAAGTGCTGTACATTGTAAATAAAAATATAAGTCGCAAAATAAAAACATTAAAACAATAAAAACAATAAGATGTTTAAACAATAAACAAAACATAAAAGGTTAAAACCCCCCCAAAAAAACGAAGGCACTAAAACCAGACCAGAGTCTCACACTGAGGTAAAAGCCAAAGAATAAAAATGTGTTTTAAGATGAGTTTTAAAAATGGACAGTGAGGGGGCTTGTCTAACAGGAAGGGGGGGGGGGGGGGCATTCCAGAGGTGAGGACCGGCAGTGGAAAAGGCTCTTTCCCCTCTGAGTTTCCGTTTGGACCTCGGTACCTCCAGGAGCAGCCGGTCAGCTGACCGGAAAGAATCTTAAAACGGACTCTAAAATGCACAGGCAGCCAGTGGAGGGATGTCAGTATGGGGGTGATGTGCTCGCTCTTGCGTGCCCCAGTTAAGAGGCGAGCAGCAGCATTCTGCACCAACTGGAGGCGGGTGAGGGAAGACTGGTGACTCCAAAGTAAAGTGAGTTGCAGTAGTCCAGCCGAGATATAATAAAAGCGTGGATTACTGCTTCTAGGTGCTTCTGTGTCAGAAAGGGCTTTACTTTCACCAGCTGCCTCAGGTTAAAGAAGCTGGACTTCACTATAGCCCCTATCTGCCGGTCCAATTTAAAATCACTGTCCATTTTAAAGCCCCAGTTGGAGACGAACGGCTTAATGTATTGTCTCAGAGGGCCGAAATCGACCGAGGGCGGTTCACTAGTGGCACTCGGGCCGAACACCATCGGCCCGAGTGCCGAGTCCCGAGTGCCATTATAAATATTTTGTCTCATGTCTCATTGTGTCTCATGGACTCTGTCTTCAGGGACCCCCGGGAGAATCCATCGTGGGACCACCGGGCCCTCAGGGGCCGCCCGGATCTCCAGGCAGAGGGTACGATGGCCAGCCCGGACCACCGGGCCCACCCGGACCCCCTGGCTCGTCCCTCTCTGGACCCCACAGAGGCACTCAGAGTGAGTTCACTATAAAGCGGTGCAGGCGTGGAGAGGGCCCTGCTGTGTTGGACTGAACTGACTGTGTTTGTATTGCAGCCATCAACATTCCAGGACCCCCGGGACCACCGGGAGCTCCAGGACTGCCGGGTCACTCGTCGGGGGTGAGTGGTTTGTCCCGTGGGGTGTGCGGGTGTCTTCAGGTCTCAGATACATGCTCACCGGGGCATCTGGGGGTCTTTGTGTTTGAAGGTGACTGTGTTGAGGTCTTACGACACCATGACTGCCACAGCCAGGAGGCAGCCCGAAGGCTCGCTGGTCTATGTCCTGGACCAGACCGACCTGTACCTTCGAGTTCGAGACGGAATCCGACAAGTCCAGGTGACTCTTCCCCTATAGCCCACCTCAAACTTGTTGTAGCTCTCAGACATTCCAGGAGCAGGAAACTTTTGCTAATTTTGTCTTATTTTTCAGTTGGGTGGCTACATCCCCCTGCCCAGACACGATGTGAGTCCAATCCACACGACCCGACACAAATACATCCCTAATGCTAATGCCACATCCTCAATGCTAAAGCTGAACATTCATGATGTCACCACTCCCTCTCTGTGTTTCCAGGAGAATGAGGTTGCGGCTGTGGAGCCGCCGCCAGCTGTACCTTTCTCCCCGGACCATCACTCCAACACTGGCACCGTCAGCCACAACTCCCACAATCCCCCAGAGCCTCAACCACAACCAGACCACCATCATAACACCCATCCAGATCCCAGATACCATCCGGAGACTCACCACCACCCGGATACTCGGCACCACCCGGATAGTCGGCATCACCCAGATACTCCGCACCACCCAGATCCTCGGCACCACCCAGATCCTCGGCACCACCCACATACTCCGCACCACCCAGATCCTCCGCACCACCCAGATACTCAGCACCACCCAGATCCTCGGAACCAGCCTGATCCTCGGTACCAGCCTGATCTTGGGTACCACCCCGATCCACGATACCCGGCGCCCACAGACCCCAGGTACCCTAGTTATGCTGATCGTGTGAACCAACCAGATGGGAGGTCACCATACCAGGACGGCCGCTATGCAGTGACGCCTCAGAGGAGACCACCACCCCCGGTGCCCCAAACCCCGGTCCACCGTCACGCTTCAGGACCAGGGGTAGGAGAAGAACCTAATGGCGACTTTTCCTGTAACAATGAACACTTGTGACAGCCTGTCTCTCTCTGCAGCTTCACCTGATTGCCCTGAACAGCCCTCAGAGCGGTGCCATGCGCGGGATCCGTGGCGCAGACTTCATGTGCTTCACGCAGGCTCAGGCCATTGGCATGCACGGCACCTTCAGGGCCTTCCTGTCCGCCAGGCTGCAGGACCTCAACAGCATCGTCAGAAAGGTGGACCGCGATCGCATGCCCATCCTCAACCTCAAGGTACGTCATCCAACCATCACCTGAGCACATCGGGTACACCAACCACCAACCCATTTCGAACCTTATGGTTTGTAATCAAACACTCGTCCGACATATATTCAGCTGATAATCAACCAATCTCCAAGACCCAGAATGAAACTGAAGGACTTGTTGCTGTGAAGCGAGAATTTCTACACCATCTGCTCATTGTGACGATGCTAACCACTCGGTTGTTTGCCCTTTGCCAGGATGAGGTTCTGTTTGACAGCTGGGATGCCGTCTTCAACGACGGCAGGATGAAGCACAGCGTGCCCCTCTACTCTTTCGATGGAAAGGATGTTCTCAACGACAGCACGTGGTGAGCGTCCGATACAACGTCCACTCAGTCAAGCTATGCCGAGCTGAAGCTATGACACAAATGCTCAAGTTATGAAACAAATGCTAGGCTACAACACTTGTACAGAACCACAACGGTAAAATCCCGAAGCTCCAGCTATCGTCTCAAAAGAAAACACAGCACTAATGTGTAGCGTTTTTTTTCCTGGGTTTCATGGCAGGCCGGAGAAGATGATGTGGCACGGTTCAACCAGCGAGGGTCAGCGACACGAGGACGGGTTCTGTGAGACGTGGCGTGTTGGCGAGCCCACGCTGAGCGGCATGGCGTCGCCGCTGCAGAGCGGCAGCCTGTTGCAGCAGAGCTCCAGCAGGTGCTCCAGCGCCTACGTGGTGCTGTGCATCGAGAACAGCTACATAGGCCAGGCCAAGAGATAGAGACACACACACACACACACACATACTGCTTTTGGTGCTTTGTATATAA
Source organism: Blennius ocellaris (assembly GCF_963422515.1). Lineage (NCBI taxonomy): Eukaryota > Metazoa > Chordata > Actinopteri > Blenniiformes > Blenniidae > Blennius > Blennius ocellaris. The sequence continues at coordinate 2,603,685 of NC_137673.1, read as the reverse complement.
ATTTCCTCATTAATATCATTGTATGTTTGCTAGCCACTCCCATATGGTGCTACACACAGTTATCCCTCATGATGACCTTCAGTTTGAGCTCAGGTGACCTCGTGTCTGTCCCGTCCCGGCAGCCATATTGGACGTCCACTCTGACCTCGCGAGGTGTCCGAAGGCGCAGCTCTGTTCTGCTTTCTTTGTTGTTTGGGACCCGCTAGCAACCGGAACACAGGTTCTGGATCATTGGTGCCCAAAATGTGGCCCACGGGCCTCACGAATAGTGATACTTCTGAGTCTTAACAGCAGGTGGCGCTTCTGTTAGCTTCTCAACAGAGCCAGGCTAGTCTGGAGTGGAAACATGAATGTCTGCAACATTTGAAGACTGCCTGTTGTTAAATCTGTAAAGAAATAATTAGTCTGAAAGGAAGAGAATATATAACCTTTTTTATGTGTTTCTGCTCAGTCATTTCAACAAAAAAAGAAAGTTTCAGCTCAAGTTAGCAGGAAAAAAGTCTTTTGTTTTTCTTTTTAAACACGTCTATTAAGGCCAGACGGAACATTGTCATCGACTCCCAAGTTTACGTGAGCTTCGAAGCTAACTGCTTTACCTTTAAGGCTAACTGGTTTAGCTTCAAGACTGACTCCTTTAGCTTGAATGCCTTCCTTTTTACCTTCAAGGCTACTTTCTTTAGCTTCGAAGCTACATATTTCCCTCAAGACTAAATAAACCCTTTAGCATCAAGGCTAACTCATTTAGCTGAACGACTCGGAAGCTTTAATTCTGGTTCCTGCTGCTGAAACTGAACATTCGCTCTTTAGTCTGCACTGATCCCATATACTCAATACACTACTGCAAATTTTCTCCCAATTTACCAAATTTGCAACATAATCCCATTTTGTCCGTTTGGCATTGTTTGTGTTTGGTTTTTTTTTTTTTTTTTTGTCAATTACCTTCACATTTTTACTACATCTTACTTTGTTTTCATAATTTTACCTCATATTATGGTTTATTTTCTTAACAACTGTCATTTTCCATTTTGTTTGCCATTTTATATTCATTTTTGTTCTATTGTAATCACATTTCTTTCATTTTGTCACTTTATAGAATTTTAACATAATTTCCCACCCTTTTTCATCATTTTGAAGTTTAATGAGACTCTAAACCCTTTATTATTAATTGTTTTGATAACATTGTTATTTTACATCCCATTTTGTTAATGCTAAAACAATGTCAATGCCTCCAACATCGACTCACTGCTGCCCCCTGGTGCACAGTACTGGTATCACATATCAGTGCACTTAAATAATAATTTCTTATGGCGAGATTCGTAAAACACTGAAATCAACATCTGATGCAACTGCTTTTTGTCGTAAACGTAAGCCTTGTGAAAAGTATTCTGTAACTTCACGTGTCATCTGCTGCACATCCTATTCACTTTGCGAAGAAGGGTGACATACTCACGTGGTTTTTATGAGCAAAAACAAAAGGGATATTTATTTTTGAAAGTTTTTTTTTTTTTAATAATGTGCTTCACCTGTAACCCGACACATGCAGCCTTCAGGAGCCCCAAAACCTGGGTCACCCCCAGTAATAAATAGTGTGGAAGAAAACCTCTTGCATCAGTTTATCATTTTCACTCTTTAATTCCAAAATAGTGCAGTCATCTAGTAATCTGAGTATTTGTAATCAGCTCCATGCATCCGTTGCCCCAGAAGCTGTATGATGACATGTACAAGTTTAAAATAACAAGGGTTCAAACAGGCGGCGACGCCGTGAAATCAGGAGGAAATTATTTATGCGTTGCCGTGGCAACCGCCAGCGGCGGTTTGTAGTTGAGTGCAATGACGCGAGCACAGAAGTCGGCGAGGAGGCCCACGAAGTCGCAGCAGACGACGTTGACGGCCGCCGGGGCCCGCGTGCTGCGCCGCCGCCCAGCGCAGCAGCGGCGACGCAGCCTTCGCCGTCATCCTCCTGAGGTCGTCCAGCGGGTGCAGCAGCACGCAGGCGGCGTCTTCGGTCAGGTTCAGACCGCACGCGTAGAAACCAGCTGCATAAAGACACCAGGCTACCTTCCGTGTCGTCAGAGTAACTGTAACTGCGAGTGTCCGAGTACCTGGTCGTCCTGCACGCTGCCGCTCCTCCAGGTAGGAGACCACCTTCAGGGGATCGGGGCTGTCGGCGTACCTGCATGACAGATCGCCACGTCACTTGCAGTCATTTGCTGGGGGAAAATCCCATTTCCCACTGGGAAAGTTCCCAACTCCTCTGTGGCGGTAAGGATGAGAAGCTGTGAACGCACCAGTAGGGAATCCCTGGCCACATGTCAGGACGCCGCTCCTGCTCTCTGTCGTACGACACGACAAGCTGCTGACCTTTGGCCCAACAGGAGCGCAGGGTGGGAACTTCCTGTCCACACAGGAAGTAGAAGAAGTGTGGTCATCAATTTAATTCAACATATTTCTGAATGGGAAAGAAAAACTTCCTGAAAAACCCTCTGTGTGCGTGTGTGTGCGTGTGTGTGTGCGTGCGTGCGTGTACCTCGGAGGAGACCAGCTTGTGTGAGAACAGAGAGGTGATGAAGTTCAGCAGGTGTGTGTGGTCTTCATCAGTCAGACACTCAAAGTGTGAGAACGAAACGATGAAGACTTCGGAGGGATGAAGGTCGAGCCAACGGGACAGTTCTTGCAGAGCCTCCTACACACGCACGCACACACACACACACAGAGGGTCTCTCTCTCTCTCTCTCTCTCTCACACCCTCACCCTCACCCTCACCCTCACCTGAACTCGGAGCTTTGTGTACAGACCGTGAGCGAAGAACAATTCTCCACCCGCTTGAGGCTTCTTGGCCACACGCAGGTCTAAGAAACGAACGCCCAGATCGCACTGCTGACTGAGCACCGACTGCTGCTGTCAACAAACAAACAAGGAAAATAATCTGCAAGCACTTCCAATAAAATGTGGTTATCTACAACTTCGTCACATTTAATGACAGTCATCAGAAATCGATATTATCAATCAGATAAAAATAAAGGTGTGGTGTGTGTGTGTGTGTGTGTGTGTGTGTGTGTGTGGGGGGGGGGGGGGGGGGGGGGGGGGTCCTGGGGCCCCGGGCCTCCCCTGACTCGGCCCGCACCTGCGTGGTGGCCCAGCGGGAGACGCAGGTCCGCGTGCAGCGGGGCAGGAGGCGGCCACAGAGGGTGACGATGCGGGGCAGGGAGGGCAGCAGCGGGGAAGAGGCGTCCAGGCAGAACGACATGCTGTCGTGACTCCCTGCGGGGAGACACGCCGTTATTAGCGGGTCTGGCCCGGGTTCCGCGGTCCACTCCGGCTTAGGGCTTACCCGGGATGGCGAGCTCCCACAGCGGGACGTCGTGCAACCGCGGCGGCAGCCGAGACATCCAGTCCGTGCTCCATCCCGGGTTCGAACCCGGGTCCCAGCCCGACATCGGTTTGTTTACAAATACTTCCGGGTGGAAATACGTCATCACGTGGAGGAATATGTATTTGAATAAAGTTATGAAAAATATATTTAGCATTCTCATTCGTATTTGTTTTGTCAAAAAAAAGCGTTATAATTACCTGTCATAGGACTTGCGATTGTATGAATTATTCCTTTTCCTTTAGAGTTTGTTTTTGTTGTGTTTAACTGCACTGTTTGGATATTCCCTCTTTGTGCAATAAAGCTCTTAAAAAAAGGATTAAAGTTATGGAAACGTCTTTTAACTTAGTCCATGAAATCTAACCCGCTAAAACTTAAATAAAAGACAAATTTAATAAAGAAGAATGTAGTTTTTCTACTGAACATCTGTCTGATTTCAGTCATATTGAGATTAAAAATAATTTTATCTTTCTTTATGAGAATGTGTTGTGTTGTTAATAACTGAAAAGCATTTCTACTTATCCGATGAATCTTTCTTTTCCTGATGTCAAATTATTACATTCAGAAGCAACGTTTCGATCCATCGTCGAATATTGCAGGTGTAATGAGTCCTTCACACCACCAGGGTGCGCCGTGATACTCGTTGCTTCCCTTCAATCCGGAAATGACGCATGTCAACAAAACACGTGTGGACTGTGCAGAAGGAGCTCGTGTGGCGGTGATAGAGTCGTGAGGGGTAGATTGGGGGCAGTAAGTGCAAGTTAAATGCTCCGGGCTTCACGGTTAGCGGGTAAAGATGAAGTTTGCGTATAAAGTAAGTCCGCTCACAGAGGGGGAGGTTTTATACAGTCCGAGCTAACTGTTAGCATCCGTTAGCATGGGCTGCACTGTTGATGAATGAGGATCGACGTGTTAAACCTCTGCTTTCCTCCAGTTCTCTAACCTTTTAGGAGCGGTGTATCGTCAGGGGAACCTGAGTTTCTCCTCGGATGGGAACAGTGTGATCAGCCCGGTGGGAAACAGACTGTCAGTGTTCAACCTGAAGAAGTGAGTTCAGATCAGCTGTGTGTGTGTGTGTGTGTGTTCCTCCTGAGTGCAGTACTCTGACTACTTGCTGATAAACGTGTTATAAATGTGCTGCAGTAATACCTCAGAGACGTTACCCATCTCCACCTCAAAGAACATCAGCTGTGTTGGACTTTCACCTGACGGGAACGTTGCTGTGGTGGTGGATGAAGGTCAGAAACTCTCCAGACTGTCTTCTCTTTGTGTGTAAACATTCATTGTATTCATTTGTATGTATGTGTGTGTGTGTGATCCAGATGGAGCTGCCCTGCTGGTCAGCCTGGTCACTCGCGCAGTCCTCCATCACTTTCACTTTCATAAAGCCGTGAACAGCGTGTCTTTCTCCCCGGATGGCAGGTGAGCAGTGAGCCGGTGTGTCTGTGTGTTGCCCTGGCGACGGTCTGCAGGTGTGTGTCCGTGACTCGGAAGTGTGTGTGTGTATGTGCTCCTCAGGAAGTTTGTAGTGACCAAGGAGAACGTCGCTCTGATGTACCACGCTCCGGGGAAGCGCCGCCACTTCAACGCCTTCGTGCTGGACAAGAGTTACTACGGCCCGTACGATGAGACCACCTGCATCGACTGGACCGACGACTCAAAGTAAAGACCCCCTCATTACTCCTCTGTCGTCCTTGTTCCTCAGAGGTTCGGCGTTGGACGGCTATTAGATGAAGTGTCGATGTCTCCTCAGATGTTTCGTGGTGGGCAGCAAAGACATGTCCTCCTGGGTGTTTGGAGCAGAGCGCTGGGTGAACCTCATCTACTACTCTCTGGGTGGGCACAAGGACGTGATGGTGGGCTGCTTCTTCGAGAAGGACAGTCTGGACGTAGGTTTTGCTTCCTGCTGCGGTGGAGTTCACAATGAGAGCCGAGAGGCGAGTGTGCGACTGCGATGTGTGTTTTTCAGCTGTACACCGTGAGTCAGGACGGGACGCTGTGTGTGTGGGAGAGCGACACGGGGCTGGACGGCCTCTTCCTCAGCAGGAAGGCACAGAAAGCCTCAGCAGCAGAGGAAGATGAGGAGGAGGAGGAGGAAGAGCAGGAGAGAGGCGAGGGAGGAGAAGGGGAGGTGATCAGAGGGAAAGTAGAATCTCAGAAGGACAAGAAGGAGAAGAACGTCCGGTACCGGCAGAGGAGCAAGTGAGACGCCTCAGACCAGCATTCACCACTCTTTCTCCGTCTCCATGTTCTCACCGGTCCTTTCTCTTCCACTCCGATCAGACACTTCTTCAACAAAGAGGGAGACTTTAACAAGTTGACTGCTGCCACCTTCCACAAACAGACCCACCTCTTGGTTACCGGGTTCGAGTCTGGTGTTTTCCACCTGCATGAGCTCCCTGAGTTTAATCTGATCCACTCTCTGAGGTGAGACCGTCTTCTTCCTTTCCTCTGCCTCACCTTCCAGCCAACAGGCCTTCCTCAGGGCTCAGCACTGGGATCACTGCTTCTCTCTCCTTCAAGTTTGTCACTGTGAAGTTGGACTTTATGAAGACGACTCTGTTGTGTACACATCTGAACTCTATTGCTTCAATGTGACATGTATAGTTGTTTACATGTGTGCGTTTGCCTTTGCAGTATTTCAGATCAGAGGATTTCCTCGATCGCCATAAACTCCTCTGGGGACTGGATCGGCTTCGGCTGCTCACGTAAGGAACTTCTTTTAGTCAGCGGGCGTGAGGACGCCTCCTAGTGTCAGTATGCTTACGTTGGGGGCTGTTCCAGGGATGGGGCAGCTGCTGGTGTGGGAGTGGCAGAGCGAGTCCTACGTCTTCAAGCAGCAGGGACACTTCAACAACATGGCGACGCTGGCCTACTCGCCAGATGGACAGTACATCGCCACAGGAGGAGACGACGGCAAAGTGAGCTCTCCCGCTGCGTTTTCTGTGTAGAGGTGGTGGTGCGGCTGTAACCCCCTCCCCCGTGTCGTCCTGTGTGCAGGTAAAGGTGTGGAACACGCACAGCGGACTCTGCTTCGTCACCTTCACCGAACACAGCAGCTCAATCAGCGGCATCACCTTCACCTCCAGTGGCTTCGTCATCCTCAGCGCGTCCCTGGACGGCACGGTGCGCGCCTTCGACCTGCACAGGTGAGACAGACAGACAGACAGACAGACAGACAGACAGACAGACAGACAGGTGTTACTGTGATGTGCCGTGTATTATGATGACATTAAACTGTGTGTGTGTTTGTGTGTGAGTGCAGGTACAGAAACTTCCGGACCTTCACATCGCCTCGCTCTGCGCAGTTCTCCTGTCTGGCTGTAGATGTCAGTGGCGAGCTGGTGAGCGCTGGAGCTCAGGACTCCTTCCAGATCTTCCTCTGGTCCATTCAGACAGGCCGACTGCTGGAGGTACGGCCCTCGGCCAATCAGCATCCAGCACTTCAGTCACTCTTTATTCCTCCAGCCGATTTCTTTGTGCCTTTGTTTTTCTGAACTTGTAAAGTGGAGAAAATGTGCAGTCCATGAAGATCTGATTTGAAGTTGACACTAATAAAGCAAGCAATGATGTCAGGAAAGTCAGACTGACTCATCCCCCTTTGCTGTGCAGGTCTTGGGGGGTCACGAGGGTCCGGTCAGCGGTCTGAGCTTCAGTCCGGTCCAGTCGGTCCTGGCCAGCGTGTCGTGGGACCGCACCGTGCGGCTGTGGGACATGAAGGACAGCTGGCAGGTCAAAGAGACCCTCTCCCTCAGCGCTGACGGTAAGCCCCGCCTCTGTAGCCACGCCCCCTTCTTCTTCTACTTCTCCTGCGGTGTCTGAAGGTCGGCTGCTCTTCCTCCTCAGGCCTGGCGGTGGCGTACCGGCCCGACGGACAGGAGCTGGCGGTGGCCACGCTGAACGGTGAGATCTCCTTCTGGAACCCGCAGAACGCCGCGCAGACCGGTTCCGTGTCCGGGCGCCATGACCTGCAGACGGGCCGCAAGGAGACGGACAAAATCACCGCCAAGCAGCTCGCCAAGGGGAAGTGAGTGGGCGGGGCCTCAGTCCGTCAATCGAACCATGTGTTCATTCATTCGTCCATTCACCCGTAAAGAGTGAAGCCTGTTTGTGCTTCAAGCCTGTGGGTTCTCCTCCTCCTCCTCTTCCTCCTCCTCCTCCTCTTCCCAGGTCTTTCACCTCCCTGTGTTACTCTGCGGATGGGGAGTCGGTTCTGGCTGGAGGCCAGTCGAAGTTTGTCTGTATCTACAATGTGAAGGAACAGATGCTCCTGAAGAAGTTTGAAATCTCCTGCAACCTGTCCTTTGACGCCATGGAGGTACCGGCTGCTGCTGCTGCTCGTCATGATGTCAGTCTGACTGGTGAACCGCGTGACAACGTGTGCTGTTGCTGCAGGAGTTCCTGGACAGGAGGAAGATGACGGAGTGGGGCAGCCTGGCCCTGGTGGATGAAGGAGCGGGGGACGAGGGTGGGGTGGACATCAGCCTCCCCGGGGTCCGAAAAGGTACGAGGCTCGACGAGCTGTGAGCCGCTGCCGCTGTCGTTCGCCCGTTCACGGTGTCCGCCTTCTCCCTCTGCGTGTCCTTACAGGTGACATGAGTTCGCGCCACTTCAAGCCGGAGATCAGGGTCAGCTCGCTGCACTTCTCCCCGACAGGTGGGTCAGTCTCAGTTGGGGGGTGTGAGCCGTGGCGGTGAGGGTCACTAGCTCCTCCCCCTCTCCTGTCCCCTCAGGGCGCAGCTGGGCGGCGGCCACCACCGAGGGTCTGCTCATCTACTCGCTGGACGGCTCGCTGCTCTTCGACCCCTACGACCTGGATCTGGACGTGACCCCGGCCAGCGTCCGCAGACAGATGCAGCTGCAGGAGTGGACGGCCGCCATCGTCATGTCCTTCAGACTCAACGAGAAGCTGCTGAAGCAGGAAGTGCTGGAGGCGGTGCCACACCAGCAGAGTGAGACACGGACACTCGGACACACACCTGAATCCACACACACACACACATCTGACCACACGCTGTGTGCTTGGCAGTCCGGGTGGTGTGCAGCTCTCTTCCTGACGTCTACGTGGAGAAGCTGCTGGGCTTCGTGTCCTCCTGCCTGGAGACGTCGGCTCACCTGCAGTTCTACCTGACGTGGGCCCAGAGCCTGCTCATGCTGCACGGACACAAGCTGAAGAGCAGGTAAAGACCCTCGCTCAGCATTCACACACCGTCCACCGCACACACACTGATCCTCAACCCACGGCTTGAACTGTGTGTGCGTGCAGGTCGGTGGCCATACTGCCGACGCTGCAGGCGCTGCAGAGGAGCATCCAGAGACACGTCGACGGTCTGTCCAAACTGTAGGTGTCGCTCACTGTTTCTGACCAATCACACTCTGACTTCAGTCCCAGCCTCACTGACCCTGTCTGTGTGTGTGTGTGCACAGCTGTGACTTCAACATGTACAACATCCGGTACGCCGTTGCTCTCTCCAAGCAGAGGGGGGTGAAGCGTGATGCTGAGGAGGAGGAGGAGGAGGAGGAGGAGGAAGATGATGATGAAGGGTTGTCTGAGGGGATGAGTGAAGCATCTGTAGACGACATGGTGCTATAGATAATATCACTGTTGCTCTGTAAAGTTTTCTTATTAAATTTCTATGTAAAAGGCTCTGATTTCATGTTTTCTTCCATTTTCTTTGGTTGAAATCAGGTTAATGTGTATAAGAACTTAATGCAACAAGTTTTTCTCTAAATCATTTTTGATTATTGTGTCAGCATTATATACAAAGCATTTGTTGATTTATTTGTCTTAGCGCTTGTTACTTGACTATCTTCAATCCATTTTTAATTATACTTTAGTTTTCTCATTTTAACACGGATGATTTTCATAATTATTTTATCATATATGTGCTTTTGCAGTAATAGTAGTTTGCACGTATTTTAAATATTTAAGCTTTTTCCAGTATCAAAATCTGAAAGGTTTACTTTAATTATATATATTTAGTTGGGAATTCTACACTGTAATTCTGAAATATCTTCAAGTTTATATTTTTATTTAATAGACAAAAATCAAGTAAATCGAACAAAACATGGAGATGAACGAAAACAAATTGTATTTTCTTTTCAAATTAAAAGAATTGTAAAATTGTAGTCGTAGTCAATCCCGTAACTCCAGTTCCCAGAAGCCCTTGCGGTGTGTGTTTCGCCCCCCCCCCGGAGAGAAAGGCGGAAGCGGAAGAGGAGGAGTTCGGGTCAAAATGAGGGAAAATAAGAACATGTCCGAGTCTCCGTCCCGAGCTGCAAAAGAAGCTCCGGCCAAAAAGCAGAAACTCAGCAGCGACGAGAACAGCAACCCGGACTTATCCGCAGACGAAAATGTGAGTTTACCACGAGCGCGCCGCCGCTGCGCTGTTTCCATGGCGACGGCGTGCACGGGGACTGAGCTGCGTGCTAAAGGAGCCGGGTGGCTAACGGGCTTAGCTTTGTGCTCCCACACAGATGGAGGTCTATCAAGTTCAAAGCGGTTTTAAATTGTTTTCGATTAAAGGGGATTGTTTTATTTGTTGTTGGATGCTGCATCCGGGGGTTTTCGCGACTCGGAGAAGATTTAAACCAGTTTGATCAAACTGATTGTTTGATGCTCCTGCTTCATTGATGATGTTCCAACTATAAACATTGAGACTGAATCAGTCGATTTGATGCACTTCGTTTCCCTAAAAGACATGATAATATTGCACAGAAACTCAAAACAGGTCCACACTGCGGTCCGAGAGTAATAGTCCACCAATTCTTTGAAATTGTTTAAATTACATGTTTTCTTCCCCACATTCATCATTTTGAGTCCAGTTTCATTAAAATGTCTATACATATACCTAACTCTTTGTTGTAGAATTTATTCAGTTTTAATCTTTGCTGTGTTTTTTTTTTTTATTTGCCGATTTATTTCCCTGAATTTATTAATTTATTGTGAGTTGCAGGATCTGTTTTTCATTGATTTGGTCATTTGTTAATATTCTATTGCCAATTTTCATACAAACACAATATCATCAATGTTTACTTTGTTTAAACACGTACGAAGCACATTCATGAAGTTTAATTTTGAGTAAATGGTCTTTTTAATTGCGTCAGTGATTTTGATTCCAGTGAATGGTTTAGTCGTGTTGTTATTCACCTGATCAGTTGGTTATTAAATGTTCTTTTTGAGTAATGTCTTCCATTTTAATAAAAGAGACTATATTGCAGTAAATAATGTGGTAAAAATGTGACTCTGATTTAACCTGAGCACCACCTCACTGAGTGGATCCTTCGTCTTGTCCTTCGCAGGATGACGCAGTCAGCGTGGAGAGCGGCAACAACGCCGAGCGGCCCGACACGCCCACCAACACCGCCAACGCCCCGGGCAGGAAGAGCTGGGGCAAGGGCAAGTGGAAGTCCAAGAAGTGCAGATACTCCTTCAAGTGTGTCAACAGTCTGCGGGTCAGTGTGTGTGTGTGTGTGATGTGTTGTTTGTTATTAAACTGTGTGTGAGTCATGTCATTAATCTGTGTGTGTGTGTGTGTGTGTGTGTGTGTGTGTGTGTGTGTGTGTGTGTGTGTGTGTGTGTGTGTGTGTGTGTGTGTGTGTGTGTGTGTGTGTGTGTGTGTGTGTGTGTGTGTGTGTGTGTGTGTGTGTGTGTGTGTGTGTGTGTGTGTGTCAGGAGGACCACGGACAGCCTCTGTTTGGGGTCCAGTTCAACTGGCACAGTAAGGAAGGAGACCCGCTGGTGTTCGCGACAGTGGGAAGTAACCGGGTCAGTCTCTGCACATCCTGGTGTGTGTGTGTGTGCGTGTGGTGAAATGTGTGTGTGGGTCTGAGTGTGTCTCCTCCTCTTGCAGGTGACTCTGTACGAGTGTCACTCTCAGGGAGAAATCAGACTCCTGCAGTCGTACGTGGACGCTGACGTATCCTTACTTCAAGTCTCATTGATCCACTCTGTTTGTTTTTTTTAACCTGAGAATATGTCAAAATAAAACCCCGACACACTCCAATGCCACTTTATGTGATTAATCAGTTATGAGAAAAGAAAGAGAGGCTGGCTGAGGTGTGTGTGCCAGCAGGACGTCTGGAGTCCAGGAGTAGCTGCTTCACGTCCAGAAGAGTTTTCTTTAACCAGCCTGAAGGCCGAGGAGAACTTCTACACCTGCGCCTGGACCTACGACACCAACACCAGTCACCCCCTGCTGGCCGTGGCCGGCTCCCGCGGCATCATCCGGGTCATCAACCACGTCAGCATGCAGTGCATCAAGGTGAGAGCCTCAGTCCGAATGTCTCGGCTCCATCTGCTTAACGGTGTTACGCAATGAAATGATTGTTTTGTTTATTGTGTGTGTTGTTTGTTAGCATTACGTGGGTCACGGGAACGCCATCAACGAGCTCAAGTTTCACCCACGGGATCCAAACCTACTGCTGTCTGTGAGCAAAGGTAGAACCCCCACTGATCGTCTGGCGCGTTGCCTTCAGGGGCCCTCGGAAAACGCAGCATTCCAGCGAAGGAGAGGCTGTAATTCTGCTCAGCGGTGGTTTTAAGTGTTTGTCTGTGTCGTCAGATCACGCTCTCCGACTGTGGAACATCCAGACAGACACTTTAGTGGCCATTTTTGGAGGCGTGGAGGGTCATCGAGACGAAGTCCTGAGCGCCGTGAGTGTCGCCACACGTTCCGCTGGTCGTGAGGAGCGGCTCCCACCTGCTCTGCAGCTCGGTGGGACGTTTTCCACGTTTCTCCTCGGTGAATTGGGCGGTTTGTTTTCAGGACTTCGACCTGCTGGGAGAGAAGATCATGTCCTGTGGGATGGATCACTCCCTCAAACTGTGGAGGATCAACTCGGAGAGGATGCAGAGGGCCATCAGAGGCTCGTACGAGTACAACCCCTCCAAGACCAACAGGTCAGACCTCCTCCTCCTCCTCCTCCTCCTCCTCCTCCACCCTCACCTCCTCTCACCTGTTCTTTCAGGCCCTTTGTGTCTCAGAAGATCCACTTTCCCGACTTCTCCACGCGAGACATTCACAGAAACTACGTGGACTGCGTGCGCTGGCTCGGCGACCTCATCCTGTCCAAGGTCAGCGGGCGTCTCGCACGATGTAAAAAAAAAAAAGTGGAGCTCCTTGATGGTGTTTGGTTGTGAAGCTGAAGCTGTTGTTGCTTTCAGTCGTGCGAGAACGCCATCGTCTGCTGGAAGCCGGGCAAGATGGAGGACGACATCGACCACATTAAAGCCAACGAGTCCAACGTGACCATCCTGGGTCGCTTCGACTACAGCCAGTGTGACATCTGGTACATGCGCTTCTCCATGGACTTCTGGCAGAAGGTTCGCCGGCTCGTTTTCATTTACACATCGCCACCGGTGGTGTGAGACGGCGGCTGACGCTAACGCTGTGCTCCGCCCACAGATGCTGGCTCTGGGGAACCAGGTGGGGAAGCTGTACGTGTGGGACCTGGAGGTGGAGGATCCACATAAAGCCAAGTGAGTGACGGCGTTTGAATTCTCCTCAGGCCTTTTCGTGTTCCTCGCCCGGCTCACCGTTCACTCCCCCCCTCAGGTGCACCACGCTGACCCTCCCCAAATGCACATCCGCCATCAGACAGACAAGTTTCAGCCGTGACAGCAGTATTTTAATCGCCGTGTGTGACGACGCCTCCATCTGGCGCTGGGACCGGCAGCGCTGATCACCCCCCCCCCCCCCCCGCCACCTCCTGCAGGACGGAGAACCGCTGCAGCGACGCTCTGATTCAGATTGGACGAAGTGGAATGCGTGTTTTAAGTGTCGTCTGTTCTATCAGATGAGTCGTGTGCCTTCCTCGTCTCTCTGCAGCCTTTTCTATCACTCAAACGCCCTCTGACCCTCTCTCCATGCTGACGCCCCTCCCCTTCCCACCAGCCACTGGTTTATTGGATGTCAGTGTTCTCAGTGAGTTCACACAATAAAAACAGTTTGTTTTTAAAAAAAAATATGAGCTCCAGAGTCAATTTGTGCCATAACATCTGAGCTGTCTGTGTCGGGATCTTTTAAATGATAATAAAAGAGTTTGTAATGATTTGATGTGAAGGTGAAAGTTTACAGGTCGTGTTCAGTGGATCTTCTGAGGTGAGCGACACTAAACTACAAAGCACTTTATGGTACGCGTCATTTGAGTCATTTTACTTTGCAGAAGTGAACAGGAAGTGCAATGCTAATCCTAATATTCTAACTTTACTTTTAGTTTCCACTTGTGGCCACCAGATGGCGACGAACAGGAAGTGTATGTTAATCCTAATATTCTAACTTTACTTTTAGTTTCCACTTGTGGCCACCAGATGGCGACGAACAGGAAGTGTATGTTAATCCTAATATTCTAACTTTACTTGTAGTTTCCACGTGTGACCACCAGAAGGCAAACGTCATCAATAACAGCGGCGGTAAGGACAGCAAGCGGTGGCGATTTGAGCGAATTATCTTCATGAAATAATGGAAAGTTTCTCATAAATGTTTGCCTCGATCGTCTCCATGAAGCAGATTGTAAGTTTAATCCAGGAATGTTACACCGGGGAGCCGCTACATGTCCACCATGTTTTATAATGTGATTGTTTGGTTGTAAACCACGTTTCAACTCCACCTGACGACAAACTACAAACTCCCAACGTCCAGAAACTTCCTCAAACTCCAGGTTTCACTCTGGAAACACCACAACATTCGTATTAAGTTTATTCTTAGATCAGATGCGTGTGTTTGTGTGTATTTGTGTCAGAAAGCCTCTGCCCCGCCCGCTCCTGTGCACACAGTGAGGAAAACAAACACACCTTAAACACTTCAGACTGTCAGGAAGTTATAATGAGGCTCAAATCAAGTCTGAAACTTGTTCAAACATTCACGTCGTCATTTGTGAGGTTGTACTTTTGAGGAGCTAACCGGAAGTGCTATGCTAATCCACGCGTTCTAACTTTAATTGTTGTAGTTTCCACTTGTGGCCACCAGGTGGCGACTCATCAATAACAGCAGCGTCCATGACGGTAAATGTTTGAGATTTTACTGAATTATCTTTGAAAAATGATTAAAGGTTTATGATAAAACTATGACGGATCATCAACATAGATCAGACTGTGAGTTTTTTCTTTCAGGTTTAAACAGGTAATGGTAGTAGTAGTTTATTCAGTCAACCAAACATGAAGGAAGGGCTGAGTTATATGAGTAAAGTGAGTTATAATCTAGTATTTATCTGATTTTACACATTATCCTATGTTTTTTGGCTAATTTAGCCTCGAGGATATTTATGTGCAGCTTCCAACTAAGTTTCTCATCATCATCGACAGTAATTCCCCAAAACGTGTTTGCATGTGCTTGTTGAATGTGTTTGGATCTGTGGTGAAACCTGAGTGTGTTTCTCTGAAATGTTGTTTCTGTGTTCAGGTTCTTGAGTGACGTCACCATCTGGCGTGGGTCGTGTTGTGGTTCAGTGGATGTTCTGAGGTGAGCAACACTAAACTACAAAGCACTTTATTGTTTTCCCACAACTTTCAGTTTTCAGAGAGTCTATATATATGTATATATATACGTGTGTGTTTATCTGGAGAAATTGAAAGGTTATAAATCATCAACTTTACAGAGAGTAAACATACACTGGTCACTCCTACAGAACCTTTAGATTTAAATCTGGGAGAAGAAAAACCTGTTAATATTGTTACTTTTCTTGAAATTCTTTTAAAAATAGCATAAGATTGTTTTAATTGTATAAAGTAATAAGCTGAAGGTAAAAGCAATGATTTGTAAAACTTTTTATGAGGTTAAACTCTTTGTGGAAATACAATCCAGAGAAGTGGAGAAGTGCAGTTTGTGGAGTGCTGCAAATGTAGTTACAGTATAGAAGCAAAGTGAACTTATCAACAGGAAAAGTGATGAAGAATGGAGCTGAAATAATACAAGTTGACATTTGTCATTAAAAATAATATGTACCTCAGAACAAGTAGGAAAAACGTTTTGCTTCCTCTTTATTATTAATTATTATTATTGTTACTATTACACACCAGTGCTTTTCTAAAACCTTCCAAACTCTCATCTTTTCCACAGAAAAAGCACCTGAAGTTCACGCGTTTAACGCGTTTACTTGTTGTAGTTTCCACTTGTGGCCACCAGATGGCGACAAACAGGAAGTGCTATGCTAACCCGAATATTCTAACTTTACTAGTTGTAGTTTCCACTTGTGGCCACCAGATGGCGACAAACAGGAAGTGCTATGCTAACCCGAATATTCTAACTTTACTTGTAGTTTCCACTTGTGGCCACCAGGTGGCGACTCATCAATAACAGCAGCGTCCATGACGGTAAATGTTTGAGATTTTACTGAATTATCTTTGAAAAATGATTAAAGGTTTATGATAAAACTATGACAGATCATCAACATAGATCAGACTGTGAGTTTAATCCAGGAAGTTTGACTGTAATCTATTTCTTTCAGGTTTAAACAGGTAATAGTAGTAGTAGTTTATTCAGTCAACCAAACATAAAGGAAGGGCTGAGTTATATGAGTAAAGTCAATTGTATTCTAGCATTTATCTGATTGTACACATGATCCTATGTTTTTTTTTTACTAATTTAGCCTCGAGGATATTTATGTGCAGCTTCCAACTAAGTTTCTCATCAAGTGGTTCCTAGAAACATGTTTGCATGCTGTTGCATGATGTTCAATTTGTTTAGCATTAATTTTAACGTGGGTTTGACAGTTAATATCCCTGATTCCAGATAAGATAAGATAAGATAAGATAAGATAAGCCTTTATTGATTTCACAAAGGAGAAATTTACTTGTTACATTCTGCTCTTAAGGACACTCAGTAGTAGGAAAGACAAGAAATGTGCAAACAGTTAGATAAGAATAGAGGAATCTTATATACAATGACTATCAAGAACTCTAAGGGCCAAAAGTATTTGCAGTAGAAAATAATAAGTAAAAAAAAATAAAATTGGACTCAAATAAAAATAAGATAAAAATCACAGACCATAATAAAGTATAATAAGTTCTAAGGGGAGCAAAGTATACAGTAAGATGAAATAGAAGGAAATTAAACTATGATGAGGGGGCAAACTGTAGAATAAAAGTACAATAAACATACTGTAGTAAAAAATAATACCAGTGTTGAATACAAGTGGTCAATTAGGTGACGTAGATAAGGTGACTTGGATCAAGTGGTATAGATGCAGGGTTATTGCACATAGTATGTTGCTTTACAGTGTTGTTGTCCAGTCTTACAGCAGTGGGGATGAAGGACGAAGGACTTGCGGTAGGGATGAAGGACTTGCCCCGTCCGACACTGAGGGTCTCAGTCTGCCACTGAAGGAGCTCCTCAGCTCCTCTACAGTCCCGTGCAGTTGCTGGGTGGTGTTGTCCATGATGGAGGAGCCTTAACTACCACCCTCCTGTCGCTCACCTCCTTCAGAGTCCAGGGGCTTTTCCAGGTCCTTTCCTGAGCAATAGGAGCGGCTGTCATCAGCGTAGAATAAACCAATAGAATAGAAAGACTTTAGAGAGAAGTTCTTGTAGTGAAGCTCCACACAGCCTGTAAAAGAAGAGAGAGAAAGTCCAGACTTCTCTGAGAATCTCATTAAAAACAGTAATAATGTTGCTTCTGTGGTACGGACCCTAAAGCAACCACACGTGGAGTATCCTGATTACTAGAATGTTCCAATTCTTTCCTTTATTTTCGATTCATCACAGCATTTATCAACATTTCAGCAATGATTTCTCTTTGTGGTTCTTTTGTTCACAGCTACTGCGACAGACGAGGAAACTCTGGTTTCTGGATCCCGTTTAAAGAGGTAAGAAAGAAATATAATGTCCATATTCCATTTGGACATTAAGAAATAAATAATCTTAAAGTGCACATGTACATGAATTCATTTAGTATTTCTTTGTCCTGCAGCTTCTTGTGTTGTTATGTTTGTGTTGAGTATGTTTATATTGTTTTGAGTTTAAAATCAATCAATTCAGATGATTTCTCTGCTCCACATTCTCTCTGTTGACGTTGAGGAAGTTGTTCAGAGTGTTGAAGGTGAATCTCTACAGTTTGGATTGTAAATCCAACTAAAAACCAAACCTAAAAACAAGTGTTTGATTGTGTTTCCTGCTTGTACTTGATAATAATTCATGATAAATAGATTTGTCTGTACAAAGAAAAGACGGTGGACGGTGTCTCCTTCTTGTGGCACAATCATGTCCCTGCATTTATTGACCCGTTTCCACATTTATTTTTGGAGGAAACTTTGTTTTTTGTTTTTAAATATAATGTAAATTGTTATTGGAAATACTCTATTTTGACTTTAGGAATTAAATAATGTGAAAGTAAACTATATAATTGACTGAATTGATTATTTCTTGGTTCTGCAGCTTCTTGTGTTGTTATGTTTGTAAGGAGCCACCAGGTGGCGCCACAGAAAATCTGTGGTGAAACCTGAGTGTTTTCTGAAAGTGTTGTTTGTGTCCAGGTTGATGGCGCCACCATGTGGTGTGACGGTGGAGCAGCAAACAACGTCCAGCCTTCCCTCCAGAGTGGAACATGTGGTGATGAACTGCAGTCTTCTGTCTTGACTCCTCCCACTGTTCCACTCGCCCTCTGGAGGGAAGTGGAACAGTGGGAGGAGTCAAGACAGAAGACTGCAGTTCATGACCACACCCACTGAAGACCTGCACTTTTTGGGGGTTAATTTTATAAAAAAAATTCATAACTTTGTTCAGCATAACCCTCTGTCCTCCCTGGGGAAGGGCTGGACGGGAACCGCCACACCCACCCAAGTGTTTTGCCAGCCCTTCCCCCTCCACCTCCACCTGCCTCCATCTCTCCTCCCTCCCACCTCAGCCTGTCATCTGAACCCCTCTAGTGAAGTGGTGTGAGGAGGATTTGAACCAGCATCAGTCTGCAGCACCAAACTGTGTGTGAAGACTGAACCACTGACTGAACCCCTGAGCCACCAGGTGTTCTGCTTCTCGTGATGCTTCTCCAGCTTCTGTCTCTACTTTGTTTCTTTGCGATGAATGGAAGAATAAATGGAACCCGAGCAGAATATCCAGTGTGACTGGTTAGCTCAGTGAGGAGGACCAGTGCCTTGCACCTGAGAGACGTTGGTTCAAGTCCTAACCGTCACCCAACTCCAAGCAGAGATACAACGTCCTGCAACTTCCAACAACGCTTATGCTACTTTCACGTACAACTACGTACTTTTAAGACAGTTGGAAAATTACTTACTTACTTACTTACTTACTTACTTACTTACTTACTTACTTACTTACTTACTTACTTACTTACTTACTTACTTACTTACTTACTTACTTACTTACTTACTTACTTACTTACTTACTTACTTACTTACTTACTTACTTACTTACTTACTTACTTACTTACTTACTTACTTACTTACTTACTTACTTACTTACTTACTTACTTACTTACTTACTTACTTACTTACTTACTTACTTACTTACTTACTTACTTACTTACTTACTTACTTACTTACTTACTTACTTACTTACTTACTTACTTACTTACTTACTTACTTACTTACTTACTTACTTACTTACTTACTTACTTACTTACTTACTTACTTACTTACTTACTTACTTACTTACTTACTTACTTACTTACTTACTTACTTACTTACTTACTTACTTACTTACTTACTTACTTACTTACTTACTTACTTACTTACTTACTTACTTACTTACTTACTTACTTACTTACTTACTTACTTACTTACTTACTTACTTACTTACTTACTTACTTACTTACTTACTTACTTACTTACTTACTTACTTACTTACTTACTTACTTACTTACTTACTTACTTACTTACTTACTTACTTACTTACTTACTTACTTACTTACTTACTTACTTACTTACTTACTTACTTACTTACTTACTTACTTACTTACTTACTTACTTACTTACTTACTTACTTACTTACTTACTTACTTACTTACTTACTTACTTACTTACTTACTTACTTACTTACTTACTTACTTACTTACTTACTTACTTACTTACTTACTTACTTACTTACTTACTTACTTACTTACTTACTTACTTACTTACTTACTTACTTACTTACTTACTTACTTACTTACTTACTTACTTACTTACTTACTTACTTACTTACTTACTTACTTACTTACTTACTTACTTACTTACTTACTTACTTACTTACTTACTTACTTACTTACTTACTTACTTACTTACTTACTTACTTACTTACTTACTTACTTACTTACTTACTTACTTACTTACTTACTTACTTACTTACTTACTTACTTACTTACTTACTTACTTACTTACTTACTTACTTACTTACTTACTTACTTACTTACTTACTTACTTACTTACTTACTTACTTACTTACTTACTTACTTACTTACTTACTTACTTACTTACTTACTTACTTACTTACTTACTTACTTACTTACTTACTTACTTACTTACTTACTTACTTACTTACTTACTTACTTACTTACTTACTTACTTACTTACTTACTTACTTACTTACTTACTTACTTACTTACTTACTTACTTACTTACTTACTTACTTACTTACTTACTTACTTACTTACTTACTTACTTACTTACTTACTTACTTACTTACTTACTTACTTACTTACTTACTTACTTACTTACTTACTTACTTACTTACTTACTTACTTACTTACTTACTTACTTACTTACTTACTTACTTACTTACTTACTTACTTACTTACTTACTTACTTACTTACTTACTTACTTACTTACTTACTTACTTACTTACTTACTTACTTACTTACTTACTTACTTACTTACTTACTTACTTACTTACTTACTTACTTACTTACTTACTTACTTACTTACTTACTTACTTACTTACTTACTTACTTACTTACTTACTTACTTACTTACTTACTTACTTACTTACTTACTTACTTACTTACTTACTTACTTACTTACTTACTTACTTACTTACTTACTTACTTACTTACTTACTTACTTACTTACTTACTTACTTACTTACTTACTTACTTACTTACTTACTTACTTACTTACTTACTTACTTACTTACTTACTTACTTACTTACTTACTTACTTACTTACTTACTTACTTACTTACTTACTTACTTACTTACTTACTTACTTACTTACTTACTTACTTACTTACTTACTTACTTACTTACTTACTTACTTACTTACTTACTTACTTACTTACTTACTTACTTACTTACTTACTTACTTACTTACTTACTTACTTACTTACTTACTTACTTACTTACTTACTTACTTACTTACTTACTTACTTACTTACTTACTTACTTACTTACTTACTTACTTACTTACTTACTTACTTACTTACTTACTTACTTACTTACTTACTTACTTACTTACTTACTTACTTACTTACTTACTTACTTACTTACTTACTTACTTACTTACTTACTTACTTACTTACTTACTTACTTACTTACTTACTTACTTACTTACTTACTTACTTACTTACTTACTTACTTACTTACTTACTTACTTACTTACTTACTTACTTACTTACTTACTTACTTACTTACTTACTTACTTACTTACTTACTTACTTACTTACTTACTTACTTACTTACTTACTTACTTACTTACTTACTTACTTACTTACTTACTTACTTACTTACTTACTTACTTACTTACTTACTTACTTACTTACTTACTTACTTACTTACTTACTTACTTACTTACTTACTTACTTACTTACTTACTTACTTACTTACTTACTTACTTACTTACTTACTTACTTACTTACTTACTTACTTACTTACTTACTTACTTACTTACTTACTTACTTACTTACTTACTTACTTACTTACTTACTTACTTACTTACTTACTTACTTACTTACTTACTTACTTACTTACTTACTTACTTACTTACTTACTTACTTACTTACTTACTTACTTACTTACTTACTTACTTACTTACTTACTTACTTACTTACTTACTTACTTACTTACTTACTTACTTACTTACTTACTTACTTACTTACTTACTTACTTACTTACTTACTTACTTACTTACTTACTTACTTACTTACTTACTTACTTACTTACTTACTTACTTACTTACTTACTTACTTACTTACTTACTTACTTACTTACTTACTTACTTACTTACTTACTTACTTACTTACTTACTTACTTACTTACTTACTTACTTACTTACTTACTTACTTACTTACTTACTTACTTACTTACTTACTTACTTACTTACTTACTTACTTACTTACTTACTTACTTACTTACTTACTTACTTACTTACTTACTTACTTACTTACTTACTTACTTACTTACTTACTTACTTACTTACTTACTTACTTACTTACTTACTTACTTACTTACTTACTTACTTACTTACTTACTTACTTACTTACTTACTTACTTACTTACTTACTTACTTACTTACTTACTTACTTACTTACTTACTTACTTACTTACTTACTTACTTACTTACTTACTTACTTACTTACTTACTTACTTACTTACTTACTTACTTACTTACTTACTTACTTACTTACTTACTTACTTACTTACTTACTTACTTACTTACTTACTTACTTACTTACTTACTTACTTACTTACTTACTTACTTACTTACTTACTTACTTACTTACTTACTTACTTACTTACTTACTTACTTACTTACTTACTTACTTACTTACTTACTTACTTACTTACTTACTTACTTACTTACTTACTTACTTACTTACTTACTTACTTACTTACTTACTTACTTACTTACTTACTTACTTACTTACTTACTTACTTACTTACTTACTTACTTACTTACTTACTTACTTACTTACTTACTTACTTACTTACTTACTTACTTACTTACTTACTTACTTACTTACTTACTTACTTACTTACTTACTTACTTACTTACTTACTTACTTACTTACTTACTTACTTACTTACTTACTTACTTACTTACTTACTTACTTACTTACTTACTTACTTACTTACTTACTTACTTACTTACTTACTTACTTACTTACTTACTTACTTACTTACTTACTTACTTACTTACTTACTTACTTACTTACTTACTTACTTACTTACTTACTTACTTACTTACTTACTTACTTACTTACTTACTTACTTACTTACTTACTTACTTACTTACTTACTTACTTACTTACTTACTTACTTACTTACTTACTTACTTACTTACTTACTTACTTACTTACTTACTTACTTACTTACTTACTTACTTACTTACTTACTTACTTACTTACTTACTTACTTACTTACTTACTTACTTACTTACTTACTTACTTACTTACTTACTTACTTACTTACTTACTTACTTACTTACTTACTTACTTACTTACTTACTTACTTACTTACTTACTTACTTACTTACTTACTTACTTACTTACTTACTTACTTACTTACTTACTTACTTACTTACTTACTTACTTACTTACTTACTTACTTACTTACTTACTTACTTACTTACTTACTTACTTACTTACTTACTTACTTACTTACTTACTTACTTACTTACTTACTTACTTACTTACTTACTTACTTACTTTTTCTTGGACCTTGCCTTGTAGGGTTCAACACCCCCCCCAGGTGTTGCTGTTCACATAACCCTTTGTGTCTCTTGCAGGACCTCCAGCCTCTCCTTGCAGTTTCCCCTCACTGGGAATTGACCCCACAACTCCCAGGAGCAAGGCACTGGTCCTCCTCAGCGAGCCGACCAGACACACTCAACAATCTACTCGGGTTCCATTTCTCCTTACATTCGTGACAAACCAGCCAAAAAACACATCTCACACAAAACCTTCACCAGCATGAGGAGAAGCAGAATACCTGCTGGCTCAGGGGTTCAGTCAGTCACACACAGTTTGGTGCTGCAGACTGACGGAGGTTCAAATCCTCCTCACACACACAAGTATGGTCCACAGTTGGTCTGGCTATCATGTGTCAAAATATCACAAATTGGGAAAGATGGAAATTGCTCACAAATGATGGTAAGGCCAACAAAAAGTGTTCTTTGTAGAGTTAGGTTCACCCCAACCTTGATTTTATCTACCACTAGTGTGGGTGACACACTTTCATCTCATCCAAAAAGTGTCAGTCCTCCCGTGGTAAACAATATCCATTTATTCATATATATTTGCAAAAATATTCTGATACACATTTTACATTCATCCACCTTTGCACACGAGGTTTGGACAGTTTACAGGTGAAGGAGCCGAAACGCCACATTCTGGCACCAGTGGATGGTCGATCGAAGCCGTCAGGATCTACTGGAGACGTTGAAGGACGACACTCGCAGTGCGTTGGCGTGGAATATGGCACAGAGCGCGTTCAGGCTACAGATCGGACCGCTAGCTCTTGAAAAGAGAATAAAAGATAACAGGCATGGAATGAGAGACAAGGTAACGGCTATCTACTGCATCAGATGTTTTCGTCACGACTCACCAATTACCCATAATCCGCTGGGATGCGAGTCTTTTGGCCACTAAGGAAACACTGTTAACGTTAGACATACAGGGACGATCTGAAAGGCTCACGGACATACGTTTCCTTGCTTTTCATCATTTCTATCGCTTACAGTGCAGATTTATTCAAGAAAATCTCAAATACACACAATATATTCCTCCATTCACTTTCTTTCACCTTTTCGCTGCACAAGTGACACAAAACCGTATATTCTGCTAAAACATAACATCTCATACATTTTTATCTCTAATACACATACTATTCTGTGTATCTCATAAGACGACGTCACTCCCGTTAGCTTTCACAATGGCTTTAGACTATTCACAGGAATTCGTCTTCACACCGTGTTATCCTCAAACAAATTCAACTTAATCATCTCCTGCGCTAATCATTGTGTCCAAAACGCTTAAGAAGTTAAAAAACAAGCAAATGCAATACATTTTAAAGAGTTGTCACTTGAGAATCAAATTTTTATTTGTATTAATCTGTACATTTTTACAACCATTCGTAATCATTGAAATCGTGCAACGCTTTTGGGACTTCCCACCTACGTTCTAGCTTTTTGAAATCTCATCACCTTCTGTGCAACTTTTTCCCAATGTTAACAGATGGAGAAATTATTTAACTTGCTATAACTTCTTCAAATCTTCACCGATTTCAACTTAACACTTTTTCATCTGATAATTTTCCAACTTTGACACTTTTTCAAAAAGTTGCACGATTTGCAACTCCCACTCCAGAGACAGGCCGACTGTAATGCTACCGCCCGCAGGAAGCATTACAGTTTGCCAGCAGCACAACTAGATGATCTGCAGCGGGACATGCAGATCATCTAGCTGTTTTCAATCTGCCACATTGGAGCCTTATGTTGGACACCCCTTGTTTACAGTTTCAATTGAAAGGTTATTGGGCCGAACCAAAATGCGTTTTTAGCACAAGACACACAAACGATAATGATGATCTGAAGATCAATATTGCTGGTCCACGGGGGACAGGGGGTTCTCGGTGCTGCCATGTCCTCGTCCCCGGGGCTCTCGCGGATCCGGGGGGGGGGGGTCTGCTGCGGAGCCCCCACTGCTCGCGCTTCTCCTTGCTGGTGATGGCCTGTAGAGGGAGACAAACATTTTCAGGTGATGGAGGTCATACCTGGAATGAATCCAGCCGATTTTGTTCACAGCGTCCAACCTCGTGAATGAAAGACCA
The DNA here is from genome assembly GCF_963422515.1 of Blennius ocellaris. Classification (NCBI taxonomy): domain Eukaryota; kingdom Metazoa; phylum Chordata; class Actinopteri; order Blenniiformes; family Blenniidae; genus Blennius; species Blennius ocellaris. The sequence goes on along the minus strand of NC_137673.1, from coordinate 2,578,622 downwards.
ATAGACGCTAAAGTGCAAAGCAGAGAAGATTGTGTTCGCTACGTCAGCCCTAACAGTCTCCTGCTTGGACGAGCCAACCCCAAGGGTGACTTTGCAAACTTGGACTTCAAAGGCTACCCCCACAAAACACTGCAAACCATACAAACAGAAGTCTATATGTGTCACCTGTGGCTGGGCAGCATGGTGGTCCGCTGTGACACGGCCCGGGGCAGGAAGGCTTCGTGTTCACTCACCACGCTGGGAATACTCATGGAGTCGTCTGAAAGGTGTTTGGGGGGGGGGGGTCGTCATACCATTCATCCACCACACAATAAATGTGAAATGCAAGGAGTTGTGATAAAGTAGAGCTCGTTACTCTCTTCGCTGTCCTGCTCCCCGACGGTGCCGGTGGCCAGGCTGAGGCGGTAGGCCGACGTGGAGGTACCCACCGTGCTGATGGAAGTTTTGCCTTGGTAAGCTGTGGAGGAGGAGGAGCGATCAAACAAGGGCCATCATCACAATTTCATAGTTACCGACTAACAATAATATCACCGTTTAGCACCCGTTTGTCTCGTCATTTTCATTTATTTGCATCAATTATTTGATTGTTTTTCAGTTCAACATGGAATTCTTATCTGGGCAGGACAGATTCCAGATTGGAATATCTGGATGTGTACAGACTTGTGGCGACTACATTTTCAGGGTCTTGGTCTTGATTCAGGTCCTAAACGTCTTGGTCCAGTGATGCTGTGGTTGATTTCTCAGGTCTATCACCCATGTGGATCAGTGGAAAGTGAAAATGTGCCCAAAGCAGCAGAAATTCTAGAGTTGTGGATATTTAATGGATTATTCAGGGCTATTTCTATACTGCTTCAGCCCAATGGACGTAAAACTGCATCTTTGAAGTCCTGTGACGATTTCTGAAAGTCCATTATGTTTTGAACTGAAAACGTGACGGTGTCTGACCAGATCCACTGAGCACGGCCTCTTTCAGGATCTTGCGCTCGTTGTTGAACTCGGCGAAGAGCGAGCTCTTGCAGAGCGGCCGCGGGATGAAGCGCTGGTCGGCGATGTGGTGGCGTGCTGTGATCTCCTCCTTGGAGTCCGCAACTATAAAAATAAATACATAAATACAAATAAGCACAGGATCGGAGAAGTTGGAAGGGAACCTTGGGACTGGTCGTCGGCGATGGTTGACCTTGCACTGTATGAAGAGTCACAGCAGGACCAAGATGGGGATGCGCGTTCGGACGATGAAGTCGATGAAGTCCCAGAACGCCAGGCCGCCCACCTTCCTCAGCGCCATCTCTTTCACCTGCAGGCTCAGACGGTACCACTGGTTCCCCAGCGAGCGCTCCAAGCAAACCAGCACCACCTTCACAGCTGTGAGGGGTGGAGGTCAGCGGGAGGAAACATCAAAGCCGTGAAATACCCCAAGGGATACAGATACCGACGTACCCAGGTACGCGGCCTGGCTGGTGGACTCTGCTAAGCCCTCCCGACGTAGGTCCTTCCCCGTGTCTCCGGGGGTGGAGCAGTGAGCCGGAGACACGTCCAGCGGGAGGTGGAGATGATCCGAGGCGGCAGGAGGATGTTGATGACCGTCTGGAGGAGGAGGAAGATCTCTGGCTGCTCGAGGTGCGGGCTGTCTAAGTGAAATCACCATGCATCGAATGAATCCAGTCTCCAAAATGAGCTAAACTATTCATACTTTCATACCGGACCACGGCCGTGCTGAAAGGCAGCGGGGGGGGGAGGTAGGGGCTGAGGTGGAGGAGAGGGAGTCCGTCCGCCACGCTGGAGGGTCCCACCACACCCATCACCTGAAAGCACCACACACAACGTTTACGCGACAACGGAATCATTTCATTCTGGGGGTCAGTTTATAAGGAGACGACGGTCGGCACCACGAAAACGCACCTGTTTTTGAAAACGCTGCGACTCTGTACTCGCGTTAACGGGAGAAAGCACAACTTTTCAACAACGCTAAGCGACGCCGTCATCACGTGTAATGGGGCAAAATCGCAACTTTTAGAAAATGCTACAAGTCCATCAAGTGTAACGGGGAAAATGCACATTTTCATAAATGCTAAGACTCTGTTGTTGTGTAAGCAAAGGAAAACGCAACTGTTCACACACACGACAACAGAGTTGTCGTAGCTTTTGGAAAATGACACCGTCATCATATACGGGTGGTTAAACGCAAGTCAAACATGCTACGACACCGCCGCCGTGTGAATTTAGGGGAAAACACAATTGCACCACGGCTGTAGTAAATAGAACCCAGAATTGTTCATAGTATACATGTGTGGGTTTCTTCATTGCAAACGAAATTACCAACAGCACCCTCTAAAGGTGAAAACAATTATTTTTATTTATTTTAGCCTTTCTGTTTTCGTGGAAATTGACATCGTTTCCAAAACGTTGTCGTGTAAACGCCAAACTCATTTGAAACAAAGACACAAAAAAGACGATTTCGTTTCCGCTCGAGGCGTCTCAGATCGACGCCGTACCAGGTTGACGCAGACGTTGATCAGCGAGCGGAGGTGTGGGAGGAAGGAGATGATGGGCTGCAGGGTCAGGCAGATTCCCTCCGTCAGGCTGCTGGCCGCCTCCCACTCCACCTGTCACCTGGAGGACACACCCACCGCCGCCACCAACACCAAAACCCCAAGCAAAAGCACATTGTCATGAATTTAGAAAAACACATCGACGTCATATCTGTTCATATTAAATGTATCAATCTATAAAATATATATCTTTGTCCTTTAAAAAACAAAAAAGGTCCTTACTGACACCAAAAGTTTCAAAAGCCCACAGAACACAGCCAGCTGAAGACACTGCAGCGACAGATCCTGACGAGAACAAGAAACCCCTGGAGTCCTCTGAGCCGGCCGTGTCCGGTCTGTTGTCGTGGCAACGGGTCGGTTGACACTGAACATTTTGTGTTTCATCCCTCAGATAAAAAAAAAAAAATCGTTTATTTATTTATTTTTTAGATGGAAAAACTTCAGGTGATCATGATCCGAGACACTGGAAACAGAAAATTCACCTGAAGAGGAAATGGAAAACACACCTGAAACTCAAACTGGAACTGAAACAGGAAACTTACCTGGAACTGAAACAAAATTCACCTGAAAAGGAAACGGAAAACTCACCTGAAACTCAAACTGGAACTGAAACAGGAAACTTACCTGGAACTGAAACAAAATTCACCTGAAAAGGAAACGGAAAACTCACCTGAAACTGAAACTGGAACTGAAACAGGAAACTTACCTGGAACGGAGACTCAAAACTTATCTGAAAAGGAAAATCAAGACTTACCTGAAGAGTAAACTGAAACAGAAAATTCACCTGAAGAGGAAATGGAAAACACACCTGAAACTCAAACTGGAACTGAAACAGGAAATTCACCTGAAGAGGAAACGGAAAACTCGCCTGAAACTGAAACAAAATTCACCTGAAGAAGAAATGGAAAACTCCCCTGAAACTCAAACTGGAACTGAAACAGGAAATTCACCTGAAGAGGAAACGGAAAACTCACCTGAAACTGAAACAAAATTCACCTGAAGAAGAAATGGAAAACTCCCCTGAAACTCAAACTGGAACTGAAACAGGAAACTTACCTGGAACGGAGACTCAAAACTTATCTGAAAAGGAAAATCAAGACTTATCTGAAGAGGAAGTTAATAACTTACCTGAAAGACCTACCTGATACGAAACTGAAACAGAAAATTCACCTGAAGAGGAAACGGAAAACTCCCCTGAAACTCAAACTGGAACTGAAACAGGAAACTTACCTGGAACGGAGACTCAAAACTGATCTGAAAAGGAAAATCAAGACTTACCTGAAGAGGAAACGGAAAACTCACCTGAAACTGAAAATGTGCCCAAAGCAGCAGAAATTCTAGAGTTGTGGATATTTAATGGATTATTCAGGGGCTATTTCTATACTGCTCCAGCCCAATGGACGTAAAACTGCATCTTTGTGTAGGTAAGATTATGTTTTGAACTGAAAACGTGACGTGTCTGACCAGATCCACTGAGCATGGCCTCTTTCAGGATCTTGAGCTCGTTGTTGAACTCGGCGAAGAGCGAGCTCTTGCAGAGCGGCCGCGGGATGAAGCGCCGCTCCAGCTGGTTGGCGATGTGGTGGCGTGCTGTGATCTCCTCCTGGGAGTCCGCCGGCTGGGTGAGCAACTATACAAATAAATACATAAATACAAATAAGCACAGGATCGGAGAAGTTGGAAGGGAACGTTGGGACTGGTCGTCGGCGATGGTTGACCTTGCACTGTATGAAGGGTCGCAGCAGGACGAAGATGGGGATGCGCGTTCGGACGATGAAGTCGACGAAGTCCCAGAATGCCAGAACGCCCACCTTACTCAGCGCCACCTGCAGACTCATACGGTACCACTGGTTCCCCAGCGAGCGCTCGAAGCAAACCAGCACCACCTTCAAAGCTGTGAGGGGTGGAGGTTAGCGGGAGGAAACGTCAAAGCCGTGAAATACCCCAAGGGATACAGATACCGACGTACCCAGGTACGCAGCCTGGCTGGTGGACTCCGCTAAGCCCTCCCGACGTAGGTCCTTCCCCGTGTCTCCGGGGGTGGAGCAGTGAGCCAGCATGAAGTTCTTGGTGCGGGAGGTGGAGATGATCCAAGGCGGCAGGAGGATGTTGATGACCGTCTGGAGGAGGAGGAAGATCTCGGCTGCTCGAGGTGCGGGCTGTCTAAGTGAAATCACGATGCATCGAATGAATCCAGTCTCCAAAATGAGCTACACTATTCATACTTTCATACCGGACCACGGCCGTGCTGAAAGGCAGCGGGGGGGGGGGGGGGGGGGGGGGGGAGAGGTAGGGGCTGAGGTGGAGGAGAGGGAGTCCGTCCGCCACGCTGGAGGGTCCCACCACACCCATCACCTGAAAGCACCACACACAACGTTTACGCGACAACGGAATAATTTCATTCTCAATCGGTGTCTAATTTTATCCTCATCATCACCCCTCCCTGCAAATCTAGAGTATTCTGGCCCAGTGCTACTTACCTGTCAGGTGGGTTATACCTGCAGAAAGACAAACCCCCCTATCAAGACTCGAAAACTAAATCTCTGGAGCCCGAGAACCAATGTGACGTGAATCGGACCTGGTGTTGACTCCTCCCGACATGGCGTGGTTCGCTGTGGTGCCCCTTTTATGACCTTGATCACATCGGGACATCTGTGGGGCCGTCCTTGGCCTGTAGAGGAGGCAAGTCATACCGTCACCACGAGGCACCGTTTTCTTTGAAACTGAACATTAATTGCATGTGGCATCGGTCGGAGTTTCTGGGCATCACGACTGAACGGCAAACAACTGTTGTCTCTCTGTACTTGGTCTGACGTGACCCCCGACCTACGGCAGCATTTGACTACAAGGAGAACGGGAGAGTGTTTACCAAGCGAGCGGAGAGGTTTTTCAGCCTTGACCAGCTCAAGAGCGTCCAAGGTTTCACCTTCCAGGGACACGAGCAGGTCGAACAGACACTGGGCCGACACGCCTTTGGACAGACTGTTGCTGGTCTGCACAAGGGGAGACGAGATTACATCGAGAGGGGCGACCAAAACAGGCCAAAGTTTGTCAGTGAGAATTCAGGCCTTACGGTGAATTGGAGCAGCGGTGCGACACTGCCAAACAGCTGCAGGATGAAGGGTTTCCGATGGAGGATGTAGAACTGCAGGCAGCAAAATTCAATACCCTGCCTCAGCAAAGGGTTGCTCTCATAGTCAGCGTAGACCTGCGGCAGAGACAGAGGAGAAACACTGGGATTTCCGCCACGGAACTCTCTCCAAGTCAGTGATTCCCAACCAGAGGGAATCTGGTTCCCGTCGCCATGGAGGAACGCCAAATATTCATGGAGGAGTCGTGATTTGAAGGGGTATATCATTTTTTGATGTTTGACAATTTTTTTATGAGTGTTTACATTAAAGGGGTCATATAATACAGCTAATCAACACTTTCACATTGTCCAACACTATTCTATTCAACATTTATGGCCCCAAATCCAGCTTTTCCCTCCATGACAATATTGGATCATAGGAGCTGCATTCAGAATCTGCTGTGTCTGTTTGACTGGACTGGCTCCGCCCACACATGCCCATCTTGGGAAGAGGAGGAAGTACTTCCTCTCATGGTGCCATGTGCCAGAACAGAGCTGCCTGATTGTGGCAGGAATCAAAGGCCTACCTTGATTGTGATTGGCTGAACCCCCCCGATGACACTATATAGGGTTTGATTTCTGATTGGCTGGTTGGAGCAACACACTTTTTACAAACTGAAAAAAGTCAGAGAGAGGGGACTTTCTTTCTACACTTCTGGGGCGTCGTTCCTGGTATGGGGACGATTATTACTGTTGGAAAACCATTAGAAAGGGAATTTTGCATAATATGACCCCTTTAAAAGTAGGGATGCATGACTCCACATCACTCAGCGGGAGACTTTACTCTCACAAGCTGTTACTTCTCAAATATACAGATAAATAGACATTTGCACTGTAAAATAAAAAGCTTACTTTGGTGGTCCATCAGCATTGTAACTATGAGATTTACAATTTTTAAAAAAAGTAACAGAATATGTACAGACAAATGGTTAATAAATAAAGTCTACAAAAATAATCATATTCAGTCTGTTATTATGAAGTCTATTGTGATAAAGTAAATGCATCTGTATTCATTATTTATCATATTTTGAATAATATCATTCCATAATTGTGGTTGTACCATCTTGTATTTATTATATAATACACTTAATTTTCTGATAAGAATTTGGGTCCCCGGAGAAAAAGGGGTGTGGCCGAGGTACCTGCAGCATGGTGGGCAGGATCCACTGGTATCCGCTCAGGGAGAAGAGGTGGTTGAAGTGTTGATGGCCGTCGCCGTGTACTGCCTGAGGAGGGCGCTGTCCTCCGGGTGCAGCAGCAGCGCCCCGTTGAAGACGTTGAGGAACAGCATCATCTCGTCGCCCCACGGATCCTCGCTGGGCATGCCCAGGAACACTTCCTCCAGCAGCTTGATCCACAGCACCTTGTGAAGCGTGTCCAAGCCAAACAGCTCCTTCCCTACGAGGCGAGGAAGGGAGGTTACAACGCAGGGTCATTTCAGTTGAGGGGCCACATCCAACCTGATCTGACCTCTGGAGGGCCGAACAAGTCAAACATAACATGTTAAACTGCAGATATGGACAAATGCAAAGTCTTTTCCTTCTTTTGAATTTACCAGTCTATTCTGAAATATACATATTAAAGGAAATCAGATATATTTGCAACAACAACAAAACCCTCAGTAACCTCCATCTTGATATATTTTTTATTCAGGATTAAAACAATTTGTCATCTGGAAATTTTTTTTGAGTTTACGTGTCTAAAGTATCATTTCACATCAATTGGACTCGTTTTATTGTGAAAGGCGTTGCGTTATGTGACCTCCACAGATTGCATTAACGTCGGGGGTCAAGTTCTGACCAAGGGCAGTTTTCAATGTCATTTTTGCCAATCTGGTGTTTTTAGATCAGCCTCTGTCAGTTTTCATATTTATACTTTAAAAAAAAAAAAAAAGAAGCACATGGCGGGCCGGATTAGATCCTATGGCGGGCCGCTTCTGGCCCCCGGGCCGCATGTTTGACACCCCTGTTTTAGCGACAAGAATGTCACTTGGTGTTCGTGTCACCTTGTGGCTCATTGAAGAGGGAGAACTCAGCGTCGATGGCAGTACGAGGGAAGGAGGGCAGGCGGAGGAGGTCCTCCTGCAGCAGGGAGACGTGGGACTGCTTGTGCACGGCGGGCATGTGTTGGGTAAGAGAGATGAGGAAGAGGACCCGGCCGACCTCCTCCAGTTTCCGGGAAAACACCTGGGAGAACAGAGATCACCTTTTTGGCCGACCTGTCTGAATCTGTGAATGCACATCCTCCTGCATCCACAGCGAGGGAAAGGATACCATGGATCCTGAACGCCAGCAGTAGGATGATGGACCCCCATCCTACTACTGGTCTGAAGTCTCTCCGTCCTTCTTCAAGTGGGTCGGAGCCGGCTTGGTCTGTCAGTGACGAGTTGGTCTGGGGTGACGAGCAGCACCGTGTCGCATGTCCCCACTCTGCTCTCCCCTCCTTTTCAGAGCGGTTCTCGTCACGTTCAGCACCTGGTATGGAGCTTCCTGTCTGGGAAACAAACACTCAGATAGAGACTTGATTAATGCATCATCATCCACATGAAGTGGTTCAGTTGGTTCCTCTCCAGGCTTCAGCAGTCTCCTGGATACCTGCAGATGAAATTCCTCAAAATGTCTGTTAGTTTTAACACAGACGTAGTCACATAGTCATCAGTCCCTTGTAAGGTCGTCTGTATTTTCTTGATTTATTAAAATAGCCACATGGCTCACTATGAAAGTTAAGAACTCACACTGGAGTCCCGTCACGTCCACACTGACTCTAAATGTTCCTTCAAATGTTCGTTGTGTTTGTCCTGGTTTTGGATCATTTATTTCTTTTGGCTTCTCACCAGAAAATAGTTCAGACAATCAAGATTGTGGTAACCAACAGGGTGATCAGGCCTGCTCCATTACCCCAATGCAGATGCTGAAATGGCTTCTTCTAGCATCTATATTGTTGATTCTACATAAACAAACAAGCAAACAAAACTGACAAATAAACAGTTTTGTTTGGAAGGAAGTAGTGCGCCGACCTCGCCTCGGGAATGTTGAAAACTTCAAGACACTCCTGACGGGACGAAGGGAAACATCAGGAACATCTATGAAGTCGTGGCTCGTGGGGTTTTTTCCAGGTTCTGGGCCGTTTACCTTCAGCAGGGCTTCAAACTGAGTGTCCTCGTGAACCGGAAGCTGTGTCGGGATGTCGCAGTCGTTCTGTCCGTGGACCACCAGCGTCTTGGTTCCTTCACCGATCAAACACAAGGAAGAGCGTTACGGAAAAGGTCCTCCTCCACAATGACCTGGGGAAAGATGATTTATTTATTTATACGTGCAAAAAAAAAAAACGATTATAATAGAAACAACAGAGACGGCATGTATTGAAAACAAAAGAGAGACACTCGGTAATCGGCAGTGACCTGGCAGATGGCGCAATTATCAGCGAATACATAGGCCCAAGAATCAAAGAGATCCTAGATGTTCCACAACAGATGGTCATAACGTGAACAGTAATCGGGGGATGATATTTGGAACAGTCTCTCAACGAAGTGGAACTTTCAAACACCGGAGAGGCACAATGCTTAATGTTTACTGTTACTGAAAACACTGACTTGATTCCTGCACGTGATTTTATTAATGCATCTACTAACAGTGTGGACATCTGTTCCTGTGGAAGACACACCTGTCCCTCTGTACTGCCAACACTTTGTTTGAGCTAAGGCTAGCTGAACCCTGAACGCAAACTCTCCTCGCACGTACCTCTGGATGTGTGTGACCCGTAACAGAACCGTAACATTAAATCTTGACTCACACATGTGATATGTTGGTGTGTAACAATCCTCTTGACCTTCATTAAGGGCAGCTCCCACTCCACACCAGTCAAACAACCTTCCAGGCAGTGCGGTTGGGATCTCCCTCCAACTGCTCTCTTGTGAAGCACCAGAACCCGTATGGGCTCGGACGCTGAAGATTCCCCAGATTCAGAGTCACTTCAACTCTTGACCTTGTTGTCTGCACCACTGTGACGTGTTCAGGCGCCAGCGAACCCCACCACAGCTTTTCCTGTGAACAGACTTGGGGGACTCTATAAAACAGTTATTAACAACACAGTTTATTGCTGCAGTGAAACAAAGCCTGCTTCACTGATCTTGGCTTTGGCTTCAGTCCTTCTGAGCCGGAGAAGTGATCGTCGTCATCGTCGTCTGGACCGCTGCAAAGTGCCGAGGCACTCGCCGCTCCGTTATCAAAGTTCATGTGTCTTGGATCTTCATCCGTCTTGGTAAACAGGTCAGCCGACCTGTCTGAACCTGTGAATGCACACCTCCTGCATCCGCAGTGAGGGAAAGGATACCATGGATCCTGAACGCCAGCAGTAGGATGATGGACCCCCATCCTACTACTGGTCTGAAGGCTCACCATCCTTCTTCAAGTGGGTCGGAGCCGGCTTGGTCTGTCAGTGACGAGTTGGTCTGGGGTGACGAGCAGCACCGTGTCACATGTCCCCACTCTGCTCTCCCCTCTTCAGAGCGGTTCTCGTCACGTTCAGCACCTGGTATGGAGCTTTCTGTCTGGGAAACAAACACTCAGATAGAGACTTGATTAATGCATCATCATCCACATGAAGTGGTTCAGTTGGTTCCTCTCCAGGCTTCAGCAGTCTCCTGGATACCTGCAGATGAAATTCCTCAAAATGTCTGTTAGTTTTAACACAGACGTAGTCACATAGTCATCAGTCCCTTGTAAGGTCGTCTGTATTTTCTTGATTTATTAAAATAGCCACATGGCTCACTATGAAAGTTAAGAACTCACACTGGAGTCCCGTCACGTCCACACTGACTCTAAATGTTCCTTCAAATGTTCGTTGTGTTTGTCCTGGTTTTGGATCATTTATTTCTTTTGGCTTCTCACCAGAAAATAGTTCAGACAATCAAGATTGTGGTAACCAACAGGGTGATCAGGCCTGCTCCATTACCCCAATGCAGATGCTGAAATGGCTTCTTATAGCATCTATATTGTTGATTCTACATAAACAAACAAAACTGACAAATAAACAATAAACAAATACAAACAAATTGACAATTTGCCAACTATTATACACATAATCATAAATAAGGGTGACATACAGTCAAATCAGTCCACAACAGAAGTTCCAGCGCTTGTCCATGAGGAAGTAGTGCGCCGACCTCGCCTCGGGAATGTTGAAACATTCAAGACACTCCTGACGGGACGAAGGGAAACATCAGGAACATCTATGAAGTCGTGGCTCGTGGGGTTTTTTCCCCAGGTACTGGGCCGTTTACCTTCAGCAGGGCTTCAAACTGAGTGTCCTCGTGAACCGGAAGCTGTGTCGGGATGTCGCAGTCGTTCTGTGCGTGGACCACCAGCGTCTTGGTTCCTTCACCGATCAAACACAAGGAAGAGCGTTACGGAAAAGGTCCTCCTCCACAATGACGTGTGGAAAGATGATTTATTTATTTATTTATACGTGCAAAAAAAAAAAAAAATTATAATACAAACTACAGAGACGGCATGTATTACAAACAAAAGAGACACTCGGGATAATCGGGAGATCATGAGCGTTACAAGGTCAGAGGGCTTTTTTTAATCCGACCGCTTTACATCTTTATCGTTGCAAATTTTTAAAGATTTTTCATCAATTTTGTTTTGTCCTACGCCCAAACAACAAAGGCGGTGAGGGCGTATCCAGACATATCGCTTCACCTCCACCAATTGACAGTGTAACGGCCATTACCCACAACACCTTGCTCCCATGTCAAAACCCTGTACCTCTCTATATTTAAACTCCGTTTAATCCCTGTACATAAATCATTCTATCATTTTACACCATGGAGAAGCTTTTCTGAGCGGTTGTGATGAGTTTTCAACTGTAAATTGAAGGTGGAACATTTTCTGGCAAGTTGCGCTTTTGCTTCAAAACAGCATTTGGATCATTTTGAACTCAATTTCTACTTTTGTGAAATCATGAGCCTTTGTCACGATAAGTGTTTCCCCGGGAAACGAGCAGGGGAATGGCTCACCCGGCGTGGACGTGGTGACCAGCAGCTTGACCTCACACTGCTCCTTCTTCATGGTCTGCTTGAGGTCCTTGAAGAACAGCCCCTCCACGTAGCCCACCACCTCCCACAGGAAGGTCAGTGTGGCCGAGATGGCGTCCATGCCCCACTCGCATGGCGTCCGCACGGAATACACGATCAGTCCCACCTGGGCGGGACTCATTCGCCAAAAAGTGAGAAACCGAGAGAGAGGACAGTTAGCTGACAGACTGGAGAGAGAGAGAGAGAGTTTGGTGATCTGTTGCGTCAGCAGGTCGTTGAAGAGGATGTGGGAGGTCTGTGCCGGCAGGTCGCCGATGTTGAGCAGAAGCTTCCTCAGCATGTACATCAGTTCGTCCTGCCGGGTGCTCACGGTGAGCTTCTCCAGGAAGTGGCGGAGAACGAGGGCCGGGTCTTCAATGAGGCAGTTCCAGAGGATTTGCTGAGCGACGGCGCTCACTGGACAAACATCAAACAAACGTATATATATATACATGTATACGCACACAAGCAAATCCAATAAATTTAAGGTTATGCCAATTTAAGTTTTTCCCGCCGTCCTCTCGCACTTCCCCGTCTTCCATCAGGTGGACTATCAGAAGCACGGCGGCGCAGATGCATGCTGGGAAGACGGCTTGGGGCGGCTGGAGCATGTGGTGAGTGGGGGTGTGCTCCGTCGTGTTCTCTTTGTCTGGGCAAACATTTGACGGAGGTGAAGTGAAAAGCTTCGTTGGTGTCGTTTATTTGACGCTCCGACTTTTAACTCTTATCGAATCCTTCTTACCTTCGGCGCTGGCCAGCGAGCGGACCGACCACGGAGCCGCGGCGGAACGAGGAGTTCCTGTGGGAGTTGCTGGAGGCGCACGACGGGCTGACGGCGGGACGCCAGGTTCACCACTTCTGCTGGCGGGGAATGAAAACGAAAACAACAACAAAAACAACACGCTATCAGCATGCGCATGTGGTGACATGCGCCGCGCCTCCCAGACTTTTTTTTTTCAGGAGGGGTCAGGTAAAAGAAATGCGATCTGTACTTGAGTACATAGCAAACGAGAACATCAGATTTGAGACGTTTGTGGCGAACAGGGTCGCTACAATCTTACAAACATCAAGAGTGGAGCAATGGAGCTCCATCAACTCACAGTTGAATCCAGCCGATTGCGCTTCCAGGGGACAAAGGGTGAGTGTCTTCATACAGAACAAAGTATGGATCTCAGGGCCTGCCTTCCTCAGCAAGCCAGAAAGAGAGTTCAGTTAGACGAGCTTACAGTGGCAGATCCTGAGGTCAAAGAAAGGAATACTCGTTAATGTTACAACGGTAGAAGAAAGCGCTGACGTAATGCAACAACTAACAGAGTACTTCTCTTCCTGGATACGGCTAAAGAAGGCGGTGGCGTGGCTCAATCGAGTCAGAGGAACCCTGGTAAACCTGTCAAAGAAAAAAGAAATTAATGAACTATACAAGGACCAAGAACAAGTGAACAAAGAAATGACAAGATACAAGAGGAGTCTCAAACAGACTTACCTGACTCTTGATGATCTGCGACAAGCTGAGCTGGATATCATCCACCATTGTCAGCAAAGGAAGTTCCAAGAGGAAATATCTGCTCTTCAGAGAAAAGAGCCCGTCAAGAAAAGTTGTCGAATCTGCAGACTGAATCTGCAACTTCAGGAGGGAATCCTTCGTGTTGGAGGTAGGCTCAGTCGAGCATCCATGCCGACCGAAGTCAAGCACCCGATGCTCCTGCCTAAAGACCGTCGCGTGGCTGATCGGATTCTCCAGGATGCACATGAGCGACTGGGACACAGCGGACGCAATCTTGTCTTGTCTCATGTACGTCAACGATACTGGATTATCGACGCCCCCTCAACAATCAGGAAAATGCTGGCTCGCTGTACTACCTGTCGAAGACAACACGGTGCATCAGGCACACAAATGATGGCGGACTTACCAAGAAATAGAGTTGTACCGGACGAACCACCTTTTACCATTAGTGGAGTTGATCTGTTTGGACCATTCAATGTAAAACGAGGAAGATCACATGTAAAAAGGTACGGGGTTATATTTACCTGTCTCGCAAGTCGTGCGGTCCACATTGAAATGGCGACATGACTGGAAACAAACCTTGTATCTTCTGTCAGGGAGACCAGACCATGGAACAATGCAAAAAACGTCAAAAAATGTTGCACAAGGAAAAGTTGGAGTTCCTCAAGGGCAAAGGACTTTGCTTCAGTTGTCTTACAGCAGGACACATGAGTAAGGCCTGTGAAGAAAACAAGAGCTGTCAGATATGTTCAGCAACACACCCTACACTCTTACACATAAAACAGAAACCCAAAGACTCGCCAAAGGAAGAGGCTTCGAAGGAGGAGCCTAAGGACGAGTCTCCGAAGGTGGTCAGTGGATTTGTGAATGCAGGGGACACAAGCTCCCAGACTGGGGCCGGGGGTACTGAGAGTATCCTCGCCATTGTTCCTCAGTGAGAGTAAAGGCAAAGAAGGGAAACAAGGTGCTGACTTGTTATGCATTCCTGGATCCAGGAAGTAACGCTTCCTTCTGCACTAACAAGCTGGTGCTATACAAGCAGTCAAGCTCTACCAACACCTGAAGGCCATCTGTCTAACAAGAGGATTCAGACTAACGAAATGAATGACCAACAACCGGGATGTGTTGGCAAGTGTTCCACAAGAGGACCGGGCGAAAGAAGTCAAAAACCTCGACTTTGACCAGGAATCACTCGTCATCGAGAGAGCTTTAGGGGTCCAGTGGTGTATCCGGTCGGATCAGTTTAAGTTCCACGTGAACAACCAGCAGAGGCCTCTCACCCGAAGGGGAATCTTGTCAATGATGAGTTCAGTCTACGACCTACTAGGGATGTTGTCTCCCGCCATACTGCCTGCCAAAAACATCCTGCAGGAACTGTGCAGACTGAGAACAGGATGGGACGACGCTGTGCCAGACCATCTTGCACAACAATGATCAAGGTGGATGGAAGAGCTTCAGCAGCTCACCAACGTTGGAGTGGACCGGTGCTTCAAGCCCCCTGAGTTTGGAGAAACAGTGGAGGCTCGACTACATCACTTTAGTGACGCGAGCGAAACAGGCTATGGTACTGTGACTTACCTGGTTCAGAAGAACAGCAGCAACCAGATACACTGCTCATTTGTCTTGGGAAAGGCAAGGGTTGCCCCTCTTAAGCCCACGACTATTCCGCGGCTGGAGCTGACAGCGGCTACCTTAGCTGTGAAGGTGGACATCACGCTGAAGAAAGAACTGCAGCTTTTGCTGTCAGATTCCAAGTTCTGGACAGACAGCACTGCCGTACTTAAGTACATAGCAAACGAGAACATCAGATTTGAGACATTTGTGGCGAACAGGGTCGCTACAATCTTACAAACATCAAGAGTGGAGCAATGGAGCTACATCAACTCACAGTTGAATCCAGCAGATTGCGCCAGTAGTAGGATGATGGACACCCATCCTACTACTGGTCTGAAGGCTCTCCGTCCTTCAAGTGGGTCGGAGCCGGCTTGGTCTGTCAGTGACGAGTTGGTCTGGGGTGACGAGCAGCACCGTGTCACATGTCCCCACTCTGCTCTCCCCTCTTCAGAGCGGTTCTCGTCACGTTCAGCACCTGGTATGGAGCTTTCTGTCTGGGAAACAAAAACTCAGATAGAGACTTGATTAATACATCATCATCCACATGAAGTGGTTCAGTTGGTTCCTCTCCAGGCTTCAGCAGTCTCCTGGATACCTGCACATGAAATTCCTCAAAATGTCTGTTAGTTTTAACACAGACGTAGTCACATAGTCATCAGTCCCTTGTAAGGTCGTCTGTATTTTCTTGATTTATTAAAATAGCCACATGGCTCACTATGAAAGTTAGGAACTCACACTGGAGTCCCGTCACGTCCACACTGACTCTAAATGTTCCTTCAAATGTTCGTTGTGTTTGTCTGGGTTTTGGATCATTTATTTCTTTTGGCTTCTCACCAGAAAATAGTTCAGACAATCAGGATTGTGGTAACCAACAGGGTGATCAGGCCTGCTCCATTACCCCAATGCAGATGCTGAAATGGCTTCTTATAGCATCTATATTGTTGATTCTACATAAACATACAAAAACATCTATTTTAATATTTGCCATTGACAACAACTCATTTCACTGGACAATAATCTCTTTTCTCCCTCCTTTTTCTCCATGTGGGCCCAGGAGCCACAATTGGCGTTGTCGGCAGGATTTCAAGAGAACAACAAGCATGGTAAGAGCAAAATGTTTTATTCTGCCTTGCCATGTTGTTGTTTGACGAAATCAAAAGAACAGATTGAATAAATGTTGTGGATAATTATGCATTGATTTAAAGTGTTAAAATTAAGTGAGGCCGTGAGTATGAAAGTTGAATAATTGGTTAATGAACAACAGTCGCACTGTTGGGATTTTGTTGGTGATTGGTGTTTTTGTGTCACTAAATTGTTCCACTAACATTATACAAATAATCATAAATAAGGGTGACACACAGTCAAATCAGTCCACAACAGAAGTTCCAGCGCTTGTCCATGAGGAAGTAGTGCGCCGACCTCGCCTCGGGAATGTTGAAAAATTCAAGACACTCCTGACGGGACGAAGGGAAACATCAGGAACATCTATGAAGTCGTGGCTCGTGGGGTTTTTTCCAGGTTCTGGGCCGTTTACCTTCAGCAGGGCTTCAAACTGAGTGTCCTCGTGAACCGGAAGCTGTGTCGGGATGTCGCAGTCGTTCTGTCCGTGGACCACCAGCGTCTTGGTTCCTTCACCGATCAAACACAAGGAAGAGCGTTACGGAAAAGGTCCTCCTCCACAATGACGTGGGGAAAGATGATTTATTTGTTTATACGTGCAAAAAAAAAAAAATTATAATAGAAACAACAGAGACGGCATGTATTAAAAACAAAAGAGAGAAACTCGGTAATTGGTGTTGTAGAACATCTAGGATCTCTTTGATTCTTGGGCCTACGTATTCGCTGATAATTGCACCATCTGCCAGGTCACTGCCACCCAGGCCGGTTACGTTGTTGTTAGATTTGAGCCCATTAATCAACGTTGTTTTTACTGGTGGCGCCAGCAACTGGCCTCGGAGGATGAGATTACAGGGAAACAACTTTATATACAACGGGGAAGTGTGAGGAGGTTTTGGGGAATGTGTCTTTGTCTGTCAGGTGTGGGAGCGCTCCGGCTTTATGTCTGAATAAATTCCACTCTTAGCATCTCACCCTGTGTCTCACTTCATCTTTCCAAACCTCCGGCCGTCACTGAAGAGCAGAAATTATCCTGCCGACAACGCCAATTTGTAGTGGATCATTTCTGTGTTCAGGCGCCAGCGAACCCCACCACAGCTTTTCCTGTGAACAGACTTGGGGGACTCTATAAAACAGTTATTAACAACACAGTTTATTGCTGCAGTGAAACAAAGCCTGCTTCACTGATCTTGGCTTTGGCTTCAGTCCTAAGCCGGAGAAGTGATCGTCGTCATCGTCGTCTGGACCGCTGCTCAGTGCCGAGGCACTCGCCGCTCCGTTATCAAAGTTCATGTGTCTTGGATCTTCATCCATCTTGGTAAACAGGTCAGCCGACCTGTCTGAACCTGTGAATGCACACCTCCTGCATCCGCAGCGAGGGAAAGGATACCATGGATCCCGAACGCCAGCAGTAGGATGATGGACCCCCATCCTACTGCTGGTCTGAAGTCTCTCCATCCTTCTTCAAGTGGGTCGGAGCCGGCTTGGTCTGTCAGTGACGAGTTGGTCTGGGGTGACGAGCAGCACCGTGTCACATGTCCCCACTCTGCTCTCCCCTCTTCAGAGCGGTTCTCGTCACGTTCAGCACCTGGTATGGAGCTTCCTGTCTGGGAAACAAAAACTCAGATAGAGACTTGATTAATACATCATCATCCACATGAAGTGGTTCAGTTGGTTCCTCTCCAGGCTTCAGCAGTCTCCTGGATACCTGCAGATGAAATTCCTCAAAATGTCTGTTAGTTTTAACACAGACGTAGTCACATAGTCATCAGTCCCTTGTAAGGTCGTCTGTATTTTCTTGATTTATTAAAATAGCCACATGGCTCACTATGAAAGTTAAGAACTCACACTGGAGTCCCGTCACGTCCACACTGACTCTAAATGTTCCTTCAAATGTTCGTTGTGTTTGTCTGGGTTTTGGATCATTTATTTCTTTTGGCTTCTCACCAGAAAACAGTTCAGACAATCAGGATTGTGGTAACCAACAGGGTGATCAGGCCTGCTCCGTTACCCCAATGCAGATGCTGAAATGGCTTCTTATAGCATCTATATTGTTGATTCTACATAAACAAATACAAACAAATTGACAATTTGCCAACTAATATAGAAAAACATCTAGTTTTAATATTTGCCATTGACAACAACAAATCATTTCACTGGACAATAATCTCTTTTCTCCCTCCTTTTCCTCCATGTGGGCCCAGGAGCCACACATGGAGGACAGAACACTAAATAATGTAAAATTTAGTTCAACAGTACAATTTAAAATGGCTTCTATTAAATCTTCTATTCTATATCAACACATAAAACATCTCTAGTTGGATCACCACATGCCTTCTACTTTCCTCTGTCAGTGTCTCCCTCCAGACTTTTCTTCAGGCTCAGGTCAGGCTCCTTGATTTCTGACGCCTCGCATCAATCTGCAGAGAACCACGATGTGTCCTGAACCTTGTTATCAGGCAGTGTTCACTTCGTACCACAAACATTGGAGACTACTGAGGGTGAGACGACATTTCAGGATGCATCTACAGTTTTAATTCTCATTATTTGAATTCAAAGGGAATGGCTCGGTCCCTCACAGTAGTTTGACTTTTAACATGTATAAAACAGTCAGTGGATTAACCCCCCCCCCCACACACACACACCCTCATTACAGACGAGGCTTACCACACAAGACGCCTCATACTGCTTCCCCAACTTTGGACACAGAAACGCGCTGAAAATCAATAGATAAAAAAAACAACAACAATAGGTTAGATCACGTGACGCAACACAATCATGAGAACGTGTGCAGCGCAAACACACACGCCGCTTTCCTCAACTTTAGCGGCAGAAACGCACTGGAAAAATAAATAGATAAAAAAACAAAACAAACAAATGTAGGTTAGACGCATTAGTCGCGCATTTTTATTTTTGATGCCACATAAATGCAATTGCAACTGACATCCAACTAGGTTGTATAACTGGAATATATTCAAAAACAACCCGTTTTAGTCCAATTTATACAATTTTAAATAGATTTATTTAGATTGCAGAACATGTTTGGCTTTAATCCAGTAAAGAGGAAATAAATCCTCTATGTTTTTCAACAATCGACACAATCAGAAGGAAAATCTTTTAACTTTCTTTGGGGGTTTAATCCCGTCAAAACTATTCAAACAGACGAAATCAATCCCTATATTTGACTTTTTTTTCCCTCTCTCAGCAAAAATCAATCAGATAAACAGCTTTGTCCTTGTATAGAATAGAGACTTTAACATGAATGAATTGAATCCAAAAGCTTTTTTTTTTTAAAGCAAGTCAATCCTGATTGTATACAATAGAAGTAATCAAGTAATCTTACAAGGAAATAATACAAACAAGCAAGAGTTCTGGCTCTCACCGACCTGCAGCTCCTTCTTTGTGAGGCTCCTCTGTCCTCCACTCGTTACCTGTATCAGTGGCACCTGTTTGAACTCGTCATCAGTATGAAAGACACCTGTCCACAACCTCCAACAGCCACACCCCAAACTCCACCCTGGCCAAGACCAGTGTTTTTCCAACCTTTTTGAGCCAAGACACACTTTTTTTCTTTGGAAAACTCTGGAGGCACACCACCACCATCACCATCACCACCACCACCACCACCACCACCACCACCACCACCCGGAAATGTTAAAAGCTGAAACTCTGTAGCCTCTATTAGCAATATAAAGTCATTCTCATCAAAGTTTTATCAACAGGAATCAAATAAATACAGAAAAAAGTATTTCCCAATTTCTTTTTTTTTTATTATTATTACTCCCTCAGTGTGAAACCTGGACCTGATGGATGAAGAGCTGAGATCCTGGTTCACATTCTTCCTTTTCAAAAACTTCTCCATCACTGTCACTGACACAGTACTTTGATACAAGATGGTAGCAGGAGGTGGAGATGAACCACACTGACGTCTCCATTTCAACGGAAACGCTCTGTGCTGCCATCTAGTGGCGAAGAGTATTGTAGCATCACGGAGTTGGTCACTGCAGGGCATGATGGGAGTTCATGTTATGTGTTGCAGGAGGTTATTGAGGGTTATTGTTGGCAAAATAAGTCAAAATATGACAAATTGGGAAAGTGATGGAAATGGGTCAGAAATGATGGTAAGGCTACAGTAAGGCTATTAAAAGGGCAAGGGGGGTGAAAATGACAAAGTAGGGAAGGTGTTATAAGCCGGAGCTGAGCAGTGCATTTAGGGGGAATCTTTCAAGGTTCATTCATTTTTGAGAAATGTCTGGTTATAACAAACTGATTCATAATTTTTTTTTTTTTTCTTCATGAGCTTTCTTCACTGTAACCTGAGTTTACATCGTTCTATTTTTAGCATCATTTCTGTACAGTGTATGGTCAGAAATATTGAACACGTTTCATTTTGGGATGTTCGACTTGAGTCATATTTTTGAATTTCAAAGCCAATCACTACTCGCACTGTTTCCCTTTGATCATCTGTCTTTGGTGAGAGTGGAAAATTCAAATGAATCATGAAAAGTTTTGGGGGTTGTTTTGTTTCCCCTAAATTACAACTTTTCATTGTTTCCCTCAACCTGACCACACCTGCTGCAAATGCACAATTTCCCCTGTCGTACCTGTTTTGAGTGAATCACCTTTTGAATTCAGTGTTTTTCACGGTCATGTAAAAATGTTGAACAGTTGAGATGGGTTAGGGTTTGCACGCATGTTGAAACCTTTTGGATTTTTAATATTTTTAATCCTCCAGGATTCACGAGACGAACTCCTGGAAAAACTTGCGGCGCGCCCGCACACCTGCGCCGTGTGTGCGCACCTGGAGCGCTGCAGGCACACACACACTTTCCTGTGAGCGTCTTCAAAACAAGACCTCCGAGGACAATAAGATGGAAAAACTTCAAAAACAGACCAAAGTTTCATATAAATAAAAGTTTTCATTAGTGCATAATGCAATAATTCACTTTATTAAATAAAAACTTAAACTAAAATAAACACTACAAGCAAAAAAATCATATCTATTTTTGATTAACTGGTAAATAAATTCTAATAAATCAGCACACACACGTACAATTTTGTACTTTTAAGCCATTATGAGACGCAAGTCCCAATGTGCTTATTCTTAACATAACAGGGTGAATGGCTGCCATTCTGAGGCTGATCAATAATGAATCAGTAACATTCACCGGGCTAACTCCGAGCTTTGATAGGCTAATATTTAGCAGGCCTATGGCGCCCCCTATGTGTCACAATCACTGCATAAACAGTGTGCACCACCTATTTTGGTGGTTCAGTCAGATCTAATTAATGAAGTGCTTTTATAGTGAAAGTAGCTGCCTTTATTTCTGTGGAGACTGGTGGTGTTTCCTGCTGTCAGCCTGGAGGTGTGAGGACCTCATTTCAAACCCTAAAGGAGTCACTTTCCCAATATTTCATATTTTTACTTATTTTGCCATACTTACGTTTTTTTTTTTCCGGAACAATTTCCATTATCCTCCCAAAATGTAAAATTGTCACCCCAATAAGCCTTTTAATAGCCTTACTATAGTCTTACCATCATTTCTGACCCATTTCCATCACTTTCCCAATATTTCCTATTTTTACTTATTTTGACTTACGTTTTTTTTTCTTCGGACAAATGACTGTAAAGTTCCCAAAATGTAAAATTTTCACCCCAATAAGCCTTTTAATAGCCTTACTATAGTCTTACCATCATTTCTGACCCATTTCCATCACTTTCCCAATATTTCCTATTTTTACTTATTTTGACTTACGTTTTTTTCTTCCGGACAAATGACTGTAAAGTTCCCAAAATGTAAAATTTTCACCCCAATAAGCCTTTTAATAGCCTTACTATAGTCTAACCATCATTTCTGACCCATTTCCATCACTTTCCCAATATTTCCTATTTTTATTTATTTTGCCATACGTTTGACTTACGTTTTTTTTTTTTCCGGAACAATTTCCATTATCCTCCCAAAATGTAAAATTGTCACCCCAATAAGCCTTTTAATAGCCTTACTATAGTCTTACCATCATTTCTGACCCATTTCCATCACTTTCCCAATATTTCCTATTTTTACTTATTTTGACTTACGTTTTTTTTTTCTGGACAAATGACTGTAAAGTTCCCAAAATGTTAAATTTTCACCCCAATAAGCCTTTTAATAGCCTTACTATAGTCTTACCATCATTTCTCACCCATTTCCATCACTTTCCCAATATTTCCTATTTTTACTTATTTTGACTTATGTTTTTTTTTTCTGGACAAATGACTGTAAAGTTCCCAAAATGTAAAATTTTCACCCCAATAAGCCTTTTAATAGCCTTACTATAGTCTTACCATCATTTCTGACCCATTTCCATCACTTTCCCAATATTTCCTATTTTTACTTATTTTGACTTACGTTTTTTTTTTGGGGCAAATGACTTTAAAGTTCCCAAAATGTAAAATTTTCACCCCAATAAGCCTTTTAATAGCCTTACTATAGTCTTACCATCATTTCTGACCCATTTCCATCACTTTCCCAATATTTCCTATTTTTACTTATTTTGACTTACGTTTTTTTTTGGGGCAAATGACTTTAAAGTTCCCAAAATGTAAAATTTTCACCCCAATAAGCCTTTTAATAGCCTTACTATAGTCTAACCATCATTTCTGACCCATTTCCATCACTTTCCCAATATTTCCTATTTTTATTTATTTTGCCATACGTTTGACTTATGTTTTTTTTTTCTGGACAAATGACTGTAAAGTTCCCAAAATGTAAAATTTTCACCCCAATAAGCCTTTTAATAGCCTTACTATAGTCTTACCATCATTTCTGACCCATTTCCATCACTTTCCCAATATTTCCTATTTTTACTTATTTTGCCATACGTTTGACTTACGTTTTATTTTTTTGGACAAATGACTGTAAAGTTCCCAAAATGTAAAATGTTCACCCCAATAAGCCTTTTAATAGCCTTACTATAGTCTAACCATCATTTCTGACCCATTTCCATCACTTTCCCAATATTTCCTATTTTTATTTATTTTGCCATACGTTTGACTTACGTTTTATTTTTTTGGACAAATGACTGTAAAGTTCCCAAAATGTAAAATTTTCACCCCAATAAGCCTTTTAATAGTCTTACTATAGTCTTACCATCATTTCTGACCCATTTCCATCACTTTCCCAATATTTCCTATTTTTACTTATTTTGACTTACGTTTTTTTTTTTGGGGCAAATGACTTTAAAGTTCCCAAAATGTAAAATTTTCACCCCAATAAGCCTTTTAATAGCCTTACTATAGTCTAACCATCATTTCTGACCCATTTCCATCACTTTCCCAATATTTCCTATTTTTACTTATTTTGACTTACGTTTTTTTTTTTTGGGCAAATGACTTTAAAGTTCCCAAAATGTAAAATTTTCACCCCAATAAGCCTTTTAATAGCCTTACTATAGTCTAACCATCATTTCTGACCCATTTCCATCACTTTCCCAATATTTCCTATTTTTATTTATTTTGCCATACGTTTGACTTACGTTTTATTTTTTTGGACAAATGACTGTAAAGTTCCCAAAATGTTAAATTTTCACCCCAATAAGCCTTTTAATAGCCTTACTATAGTCTTACCATCATTTCTGACCCATTTCCATCACTTTCCCAATATTTCCTATTTTTACTTATTTTGCCATACGTTTGACTTACGTTTTATTTTTTTGGACAAATGACTGTAAAGTTCCCAAAATGTAAAATTTTCACCCCAATAAGCCTTTTAATAGCCTTACTATAGTCTTACCATCATTTCTGGCCCATTTCCATCACTTTCCCAATATTTCCTATTTTTACTTATTTTGACTTACGTTTTTTTCTTCCGGACAAATGACTGTAAAGTTCCCAAAATGTAAAATTTTCACCCCAATAAGCCTTTTAATAGCCTTACTATAGTCTAACCATCATTTCTGACCCATTTCCATCACTTTCCCAATATTTCCTATTTTTATTTATTTTGCCATACGTTTGACTTACGTTTTATTTTTTTGGACAAATGACTGTAAAGTTCCCAAAATGTAAAATTTTCACCCCAATAAGCCTTTTAATAGCTTTACTATAGTCTTACCATCATTTCTGGCCCATTTCCATCACTTTCCCAATATTTCCTATTTTTACTTATTTTGACTTACGTTTTTTTCTTCCGGACAAATGACTGTAAAGTTCCCATAATGTAAAATTTTCACCCCAATAAGCCTTTTAATAGCCTTACTATAGTCTTACCATCATTTCTGACCCATTTCCATCACTTTCCCAATATTTCCTATTTTTACTTATTTTGCCATACGTTTGACTTACGTTTTATTTTTTTGGACAAATGACTGTAAAGTTCCCAAAATGTAAAATGTTCACCCCAATAAGCCTTTTAATAGCCTTACTATAGTCTAACCATCATTTCTGACCCATTTCCATCACTTTCCCAATATTTCCTATTTTTACTTATTTTGCCATACGTTTGACTTACGTTTTATTTTTTTGGACAAATGACTGTAAAGTTCCCAAAATGTAAAATGTTCACCCCAATAAGCCTTTTAATAGCCTTACTATAGTCTAACCATCATTTCTGACCCATTTCCATCACTTTCCCAATATTTCCTATTTTTATTTATTTTGCCATACGTTTGACTTACGTTTTATTTTTCTGGACAAATGACTGTAAAGTTCCCAAAATGTTAAATTTTCACCCCAATAAGCCTTTTAATAGCTTTACTATAGTCTTACCATCATTTCTGGCCCATTTCCATCACTTTCCCAATATTTCCTATTTTTACTTATTTTGACTTACGTTTTTTTCTTCCGGACAAATGACTGTAAAGTTCCCAAAATGTAAAATTTTCACCCCAATAAGCCTTTAAATAGCCTTACTATAGTCTTACCATCATTTCTGACCCATTTCCATCACTTTCCCAATATTTCCTATTTTTACTTATTTTGCCATACGTTTGACTTACGTTTTATTTTTTTGGACAAATGACTGTAAAGTTCCCAAAATGTAAAATTTTCACCCCAATAAGCCTTTTAATAGCCTTACTATAGTCTTACCATCATTTCTGACCCATTTCCATCACTTTCCCAATATTTCCTATTTTTACTTATTTTGCCATACGTTTGACTTACGTTTTATTTTTTTGGACAAATGACTGTAAAGTTCCCAAAATGTAAAATTTTCACCCCAATAAGCCTTTTAATAGCCTTACTATAGTCTTACCATCATTTCTGGCCCATTTCCATCACTTTCCCAATATTTCCTATTTTTACTTATTTTGACTTACGTTTTTTTCTTCCGGACAAATGACTGTAAAGTTCCCAAAATGTAAAATGTTCACCCCAATAAGCCTTTTAATAGCCTTACTATAGTCTAACCATCATTTCTGACCCATTTCCATCACTTTCCCAATATTTCCTATTTTTATTTATTTTGCCATACGTTTGACTTACGTTTTTTTTTTTTGGACAAATGACTGTAAAGTTCCCAAAATGTTAAATTTTCACCCCAATAAGCCTTTTAATAGCTTTACTATAGTCTTACCATCATTTCTGGCCCATTTCCATCACTTTCCCAATATTTCCTATTTTTACTTATTTTGACTTACGTTTTTTTCTTCCGGACAAATGACTGTAAAGTTCCCATAATGTAAAATTTTCACCCCAATAAGCCTTTTAATAGCCTTACTATAGTCTTACCATCATTTCTGACCCATTTCCATCACTTTCCCAATATTTCCTATTTTTACTTATTTTGCCATACGTTTGACTTACGTTTTATTTTTCTGGACAAATGACTGTAAAGTTCCCAAAATGTAAAATGTTCACCCCAATAAGCCTTTTAATAGCCTTACTATAGTCTAACCATCATTTCTGACCCATTTCCATCACTTTCCCAATATTTCCTATTTTTATTTATTTTGCCATACGTTTGACTTACGTTTTATTTTTTTGGACAAATGACTGTAAAGTTCCCAAAATGTTAAATTTTCACCCCAATAAGCCTTTTAATAGCCTTACTATAGTCTTACCATCATTTCTGACCCATTTCCATCACTTTCCCAATATTTCCTATTTTTACTTATTTTGCCATACGTTTGACTTACGTTTTTTTTTCTTTGGACAAATGACTGTAAAGTTCCCAAAATGTAAAATTTTCACCCCAATAAGCCTTTTAATAGTCTTACTATAGTCTAACCATCATTTCTGACCCATTTCCATCACTTTCCCAATATTTCCTATTTTTATTTATTTTGCCATACGTTTGACTTACGTTTTTTTCTTCCGGACAAATGACTGTAAAGTTCCCAAAATGTTAAATTTTCACCCCAATAAGCCTTTTAATAGCCTTACTATAGTCTAACCATCATTTCTGACCCATTTCCATCACTTTCCCAATATTTCTATTTTTACTTATTTTGAATTACGTTTTTTTTTTTTGGGGCAAATGACTGTAAAGTTCCCAAAATGTAAAATTTTCACCCCAATAAGCCTTTTAATAGCCTTACTATAGTCTTACCATCATTTCTGGCCCATTTCCATCACTTTCCCAATATTTCCTATTTTTACTTATTTTGCCATACGTTTGACTTACGTTTTATTTTTTTGGACAAATGACTGTAAAGTTCCCAAAATGTAAAATTTTCACCCCAATAAGCCTTTTAATAGCCTTACTATAGTCTTACCATCATTTCTGACCCATTTCCATCACTTTCCCAATATTTCCTATTTTTACTTATTTTGCCATACGTTTGACTTACGTTTTTTTTTTTTTGGACAAATGACTGTAAAGTTCCCAAAATGTAAAATTTTCACCCCAATAAGCCTTTTAATAGTCTTACTATAGTCTAACCATCATTTCTGACCCATTTCCATCACTTTCCCAATATTTCCTATTTTTATTTATTTTGCCATACGTTTGACTTACGTTTTTTTCTTCCGGACAAATGACTGTAAAGTTCCCAAAATGTTAAATTTTCACCCCAATAAGCCTTTTAATAGCCTTACTATAGTCTAACCATCATTTCTGACCCATTTCCATCACTTTCCCAATATTTCTATTTTTACTTATTTTGAATTACGTTTTTTTTTTTTGGGGCAAATGACTGTAAAGTTCCCAAAATGTAAAATTTTCACCCCAATAAGCCTTTTAATAGCCTTACTATAGTCTTACCATCATTTCTGGCCCATTTCCATCACTTTCCCAATATTTCCTATTTTTACTTATTTTGCCATACGTTTGACTTACGTTTTATTTTTTTGGACAAATGACTGTAAAGTTCCCAAAATGTAAAATTTTCACCCCAATAAGCCTTTTAATAGCCTTACTATAGTCTTACCATCATTTCTGACCCATTTCCATCACTTTCCCAATATTTCCTATTTTTACTTATTTTGACTTACGTTTTTTTTTTTTGGGCAAATGACTTTAAAGTTCCCAAAATGTAAAATTTTCACCCCAATAAGCCTTTTAATAGCCTTACTATAGTCTAACCATCATTTCTGACCCATTTCCATCACTTTCCCAATATTTCCTATTTTTACTTATTTTGCCATACGTTTGACTTACGTTTTTTTCTTCCGGACAAATGACTGTAAAGTTCCCAAAATGTAAAATTTTCACCCCAATAAGCCTTTTAATAGCCTTACTATAGTCTAACCATCATTTCTGACCCATTTCCATCACTTTCCCAATATTTCCTATTTTTATTTATTTTGCCATACGTTTGACTTACGTTTTTTTCTTCCGGACAAATGACTGTAAAGTTCCCAAAATGTTAAATTTTCACCCCAATAAGCCTTTTAATAGCCTTACTATAGTCTAACCATCATTTCTGACCCATTTCCATCACTTTCCCAATATTTCTATTTTTACTTATTTTGAATTACGTTTTTTTTTTTTGGGGCAAATGACTGTAAAGTTCCCAAAATGTAAAATTTTCACCCCAATAAGCCTTTTAATAGCCTTACTATAGTCTTACCATCATTTCTGGCCCATTTCCATCACTTTCCCAATATTTCCTATTTTTACTTATTTTGCCATACGTTTGACTTACGTTTTATTTTTTTGGACAAATGACTGTAAAGTTCCCAAAATGTAAAATTTTCACCCCAATAAGCCTTTTAATAGCCTTACTATAGTCTTACCATCATTTCTGACCCATTTCCATCACTTTCCCAATATTTCCTATTTTTACTTATTTTGCCATACGTTTGACTTACGTTTTTTTTTCTTTGGACAAATGACTGTAAAGTTCCCAAAATGTAAAATTTTCACCCCAATAAGCCTTTTAATAGTCTTACTATAGTCTTACCATAATTTCTGACCCATTTCCATCACTTTCCCAATATTTCCTATTTTTACTTATTTTGACTTACGTTTTTTTTTTTTGGGCAAATGACTTTAAAGTTCCCAAAATGTAAAATTTTCACCCCAATAAGCCTTTTAATAGCCTTACTATAGTCTAACCATCATTTCTGACCCATTTCCATCACTTTCCCAATATTTCCTATTTTTACTTATTTTGCCATACGTTTGACTTACGTTTTTTTCTTCCGGACAAATGACTGTAAAGTTCCCAAAATGTAAAATTTTCACCCCAATAAGCCTTTTAATAGCCTTACTATAGTCTAACCATCATTTCTGACCCATTTCCATCACTTTCCCAATATTTCCTATTTTTATTTATTTTGCCATACGTTTGACTTACGTTTTTTTCTTCCGGACAAATGACTGTAAAGTTCCCAAAATGTTAAATTTTCACCCCAATAAGCCTTTTAATAGCCTTACTATAGTCTAACCATCATTTCTGACCCATTTCCATCACTTTCCCAATATTTCTATTTTTACTTATTTTGAATTACGTTTTTTTTTTTTGGGGCAAATGACTGTAAAGTTCCCAAAATGTAAAATTTTCACCCCAATAAGCCTTTTAATAGCCTTACTATAGTCTTACCATCATTTCTGGCCCATTTCCATCACTTTCCCAATATTTCCTATTTTTACTTATTTTGCCATACGTTTGACTTACGTTTTATTTTTTTGGACAAATGACTGTAAAGTTCCCAAAATGTAAAATTTTCACCCCAATAAGCCTTTTAATAGCCTTACTATAGTCTTACCATCATTTCTGACCCATTTCCATCACTTTCCCAATATTTCCTATTTTTACTTATTTTGCCATACGTTTGACTTACGTTTTATTTTTTTGGACAAATGACTGTAAAGTTCCCAAAATGTAAAATTTTCACCCCAATAAGCCTTTTAATAGCCTTACTATAGTCTTACCATCATTTCTGGCCCATTTCCATCACTTTCCCAATATTTCCTATTTTTACTTATTTTGACTTACGTTTTTTTTTTCTGGACAAATGACTGTAAAGTTCCCAAAATGTAAAATGTTCACCCCAATAAGCCTTTTAATAGCCTTACTATAGTCTTACCATCATTTCTGACCCATTTCCATCACTTTCCCAATATTTCCTATTTTTACTTATTTTGACTTACGTTTTTTTCTTCCGGACAAATGACTGTAAAGTTCCCAAAATGTAAAATTTTCACCCCAATAAGCCTTTTAATTAGCTTTACTATAGTCTTACCATCATTTCTGGCCCATTTCCATCACTTTCCCAATATTTCCTATTTTTACTTATTTTGCCATACGTTTGACTTACGTTTTTTTTTTCTGGACAAATGACTGTAAAGTTCCCAAAATGTTAAATTTTCACCCCAATAAGCCTTTTAATAGCCTTACTATAGTCTTACCATCATTTCTCACCCATTTCCATCACTTTCCCAATATTTCCTATTTTTACTTATTTTGCCATACGTTTGACTTACGTTTTATTTTTCTGGACAAATGACTGTAAAGTTCCCAAAATGTAAAATTTTCACCCCAATAAGCCTTTTAATAGCCTTACTATAGTCTTACCATCATTTCTGGCCCATTTCCATCACTTTCCCAATATTTCCTATTTTTACTTATTTTGCCATACGTTTGACTTACGTTTTATTTTTTTGGACAAATGACTGTAAAGTTCCCAAAATGTAAAATTTTCACCCCAATAAGCCTTTTAATAGCCTTACTATAGTCTTACCATCATTTCTGACCCATTTCCATCACTTTCCCAATATTTCCTATTTTTACTTATTTTGCCATACGTTTGACTTACGTTTTTTTTTCTTTGGACAAATGACTGTAAAGTTCCCAAAATGTAAAATTTTCACCCCAATAAGCCTTTTAATAGTCTTACTATAGTCTTACCATAATTTCTGACCCATTTCCATCACTTTCCCAATATTTCCTATTTTTACTTATTTTGACTTACGTTTTTTTTTTTTTGGGCAAATGACTTTAAAGTTCCCAAAATGTAAAATTTTCACCCCAATAAGCCTTTTAATAGCCTTACTATAGTCTAACCATCATTTCTGACCCATTTCCATCACTTTCCCAATATTTCCTATTTTTACTTATTTTGCCATACGTTTGACTTACGTTTTTTTCTTCCGGACAAATGACTGTAAAGTTCCCAAAATGTAAAATTTTCACCCCAATAAGCCTTTTAATAGCCTTACTATAGTCTAACCATCATTTCTGACCCATTTCCATCACTTTCCCAATATTTCCTATTTTTATTTATTTTGCCATACGTTTGACTTACGTTTTTTTCTTCCGGACAAATGACTGTAAAGTTCCCAAAATGTTAAATTTTCACCCCAATAAGCCTTTTAATAGCCTTACTATAGTCTAACCATCATTTCTGACCCATTTCCATCACTTTCCCAATATTTCTATTTTTACTTATTTTGAATTACGTTTTTTTTTTTTGGGGCAAATGACTGTAAAGTTCCCAAAATGTAAAATTTTCACCCCAATAAGCCTTTTAATAGCCTTACTATAGTCTTACCATCATTTCTGGCCCATTTCCATCACTTTCCCAATATTTCCTATTTTTACTTATTTTGCCATACGTTTGACTTACGTTTTATTTTTTTGGACAAATGACTGTAAAGTTCCCAAAATGTAAAATTTTCACCCCAATAAGCCTTTTAATAGCCTTACTATAGTCTTACCATCATTTCTGACCCATTTCCATCACTTTCCCAATATTTCCTATTTTTACTTATTTTGCCATACGTTTGACTTACGTTTTATTTTTTTGGACAAATGACTGTAAAGTTCCCAAAATGTAAAATTTTCACCCCAATAAGCCTTTTAATAGCCTTACTATAGTCTTACCATCATTTCTGGCCCATTTCCATCACTTTCCCAATATTTCCTATTTTTACTTATTTTGACTTACGTTTTTTTTTTCTGGACAAATGACTGTAAAGTTCCCAAAATGTAAAATGTTCACCCCAATAAGCCTTTTAATAGCCTTACTATAGTCTTACCATCATTTCTGACCCATTTCCATCACTTTCCCAATATTTCCTATTTTTACTTATTTTGACTTACGTTTTTTTCTTCCGGACAAATGACTGTAAAGTTCCCAAAATGTAAAATTTTCACCCCAATAAGCCTTTTAATTAGCTTTACTATAGTCTTACCATCATTTCTGGCCCATTTCCATCACTTTCCCAATATTTCCTATTTTTACTTATTTTGCCATACGTTTGACTTACGTTTTTTTTTTCTGGACAAATGACTGTAAAGTTCCCAAAATGTTAAATTTTCACCCCAATAAGCCTTTTAATAGCCTTACTATAGTCTTACCATCATTTCTCACCCATTTCCATCACTTTCCCAATATTTCCTATTTTTACTTATTTTGCCATACGTTTGACTTACGTTTTATTTTTCTGGACAAATGACTGTAAAGTTCCCAAAATGTAAAATGTTCACCCCAATAAGCCTTTTAATAGCCTTACTATAGTCTAACCATCATTTCTGACCCATTTCCATCACTTTCCCAATATTTCCTATTTTTATTTATTTTGCCATACGTTTGACTTACGTTTTATTTTTTTGGACAAATGACTGTAAAGTTCCCAAAATGTTAAATTTTCACCCCAATAAGCCTTTTAATAGCCTTACTATAGTCTTACCATCATTTCTGACCCATTTCCATCACTTTCCCAATATTTCCTATTTTTACTTATTTTGCCATACGTTTGACTTACGTTTTTTTTTCTTTGGACAAATGACTGTAAAGTTCCCAAAATGTAAAATTTTCACCCCAATAAGCCTTTTAATAGTCTTACTATAGTCTTACCATCATTTCTGACCCATTTCCATCACTTTCCCAATATTTCCTATTTTTACTTATTTTGACTTACGTTTTTTTTTTTTGGGCAAATGACTTTAAAGTTCCCAAAATGTAAAATTTTCACCCCAATAAGCCTTTTAATAGCCTTACTATAGTCTAACCATCATTTCTGACCCATTTCCATCACTTTCCCAATATTTCCTATTTTTACTTATTTTGCCATACGTTTGACTTACGTTTTTTTCTTCCGGACAAATGACTGTAAAGTTCCCAAAATGTAAAATTTTCACCCCAATAAGCCTTTTAATAGCCTTACTATAGTCTAACCATCATTTCTGACCCATTTCCATCACTTTCCCAATATTTCCTATTTTTATTTATTTTGCCATACGTTTGACTTACGTTTTTTTCTTCCGGACAAATGACTGTAAAGTTCCCAAAATGTTAAATTTTCACCCCAATAAGCCTTTTAATAGCCTTACTATAGTCTAACCATCATTTCTGACCCATTTCCATCACTTTCCCAATATTTCTATTTTTACTTATTTTGAATTACGTTTTTTTTTTTTGGGGCAAATGACTGTAAAGTTCCCAAAATGTAAAATTTTCACCCCAATAAGCCTTTTAATAGCCTTACTATAGTCTTACCATCATTTCTGGCCCATTTCCATCACTTTCCCAATATTTCCTATTTTTACTTATTTTGCCATACGTTTGACTTACGTTTTATTTTTTTGGACAAATGACTGTAAAGTTCCCAAAATGTAAAATTTTCACCCCAATAAGCCTTTTAATAGCCTTACTATAGTCTTACCATCATTTCTGACCCATTTCCATCACTTTCCCAATATTTCCTATTTTTACTTATTTTGCCATACGTTTGACTTACGTTTTATTTTTTTGGACAAATGACTGTAAAGTTCCCAAAATGTAAAATTTTCACCCCAATAAGCCTTTTAATAGCCTTACTATAGTCTTACCATCATTTCTGGCCCATTTCCATCACTTTCCCAATATTTCCTATTTTTACTTATTTTGACTTACGTTTTTTTTTTCTGGACAAATGACTGTAAAGTTCCCAAAATGTAAAATGTTCACCCCAATAAGCCTTTTAATAGCCTTACTATAGTCTTACCATCATTTCTGACCCATTTCCATCACTTTCCCAATATTTCCTATTTTTACTTATTTTGACTTACGTTTTTTTCTTCCGGACAAATGACTGTAAAGTTCCCAAAATGTAAAATTTTCACCCCAATAAGCCTTTTAATAGCCTTACTATAGTCTAACCATCATTTCTGACCCATTTCCATCACTTTCCCAATATTTCCTATTTTTATTTATTTTGCCATACGTTTGACTTACGTTTTTTTTTTCTGGACAAATGACTGTAAAGTTCCCAAAATGTTAAATTTTCACCCCAATAAGCCTTTTAATAGCCTTACTATAGTCTTACCATCATTTCTGACCCATTTCCATCACTTTCCCAATATTTCCTATTTTTACTTATTTTGACTTACGTTTTTTTTTTTTGGGGCAAATGACTGTAAAGTTCCCAAAATGTAACATTTTCACCCCAATAAGCCTTTTAATCGCCTTACTATAGTCTTACCATCATTTCTGGCCCATTTCCATCACTTTCCCAATATTTCCTATTTTTACTTATTTTGCCATACGTTTGACTTACGTTTTTTTTTTCTGGACAAATGACTGTAAAGTTCCCAAAATGTAAAATTTTCACCCCAATAAGCCTTTTAATAGCCTTACTATAGTCTTACCATCATTACTGACCCATTTCCATCACTTTCCCAATATTTCCTATTTTTACTTATTTTGACTTACGTTTTTTTCATTTTTTGGACCAATGACTGTAAAGTTCCCAAAATTTTTAATAATTCCACTGCTCAGGAAGCAGTTCAGATAGAGGAGTTGTTATAGAGCGGCTGCAGAAAATCACATTCCTTGGAGGTTTTATTCATGATAGAATTACTAGGAAATCTCACATTAAATATATATCTATGAAGATTTCAAGAAGCATTGCAGCAAAAGCAAAGCACATTTTAAATCTCAAAGCTCTACACACCTTATACTGTTCACTGATGTTGCCCTATTTATATGATTGTACTGTGGTTTGGGTAGTACTAATAAAAACACAGTAACACCAATAGTAATGTTACAACTAAATATTTCTAACATTATTATTATTATTACAACAAGAGAAACACCTATTTAGACTAGTCTGACTAATTTTAAACTAGTTTCATACTGGTTGTAGACTAGTTCCAGGTGTGGTTGTAGACTCACCTCTAACAGTGGTCGGTGAACGCTGGACCTGGAGGAGTCCAGGTTCCTCCCCCGTCCTCGGGGAAAGTTCCAGTCTCAGCTGGACGTCCCCCATTTTCTTTGTTTGGTCTGTTTAACAAAATAAACATGTGACTTCAAGTCCTCGTTTCCAGCAGAGTCATTGAGTTCCAACATTTTCCTCCTGACAAATACAATGTCAAGATAAAAACATGAGACTAAGAGAAGAGAAAGACACCTTGGCCCCCTGGTTTATTTTATTTAAATTTAAACTTATATTAAATTTAAAATGTATTACAGTTCCCTAATAACACTGAAAGACTGGGAAACAACAAGACTCACCAGCCACTAAATGTATAAACTGTTATTCTAATGTACATGTCCCATACCTGAAGAAGTATATTTGTATTTAACTATTTATTTTCATTTTATATTTATGCTT
Source organism: Blennius ocellaris (assembly GCF_963422515.1). Lineage (NCBI taxonomy): Eukaryota > Metazoa > Chordata > Actinopteri > Blenniiformes > Blenniidae > Blennius > Blennius ocellaris. The sequence continues at coordinate 2,543,671 of NC_137673.1, read as the reverse complement.
TTACTGTATGTAGACATCTGACGCCCCCTAGCGGCTGGTTTGTTTATATTCCTCTACAGGTGTTTGTATCATTTTATTAAAAATAATTAGAAAAAAGTTTGATACACTAAACCTCACCAGTAGTTTTATTAAAATATATTGATTAAAGTCTTTAATGAAGTGTTTTTACAATAACCACTGCCCTCTTGTGGTCACTATGTCAGTTGACACGATGACAGCAGTTACTCACTTTGACCACAAGATGGCAATATTTTATTTCTCACTTCACAGTTTTCCGCCATCTTGTGGACGGATGATGGAATTACAAGCAACGCTTCAGGTTGTCACATTGGCTCTGCAAAGAAGTTTACAGTAAAATCTAAAGAACGACGATGTTCTGCCGTAGTTTGTGGCATGAATCGGAAAATACTTTTTAAATGAGATTTTGCTTGGGAATAAAACCAAATGAAGATGAATTCAGCTCCAATTCTGTTCATTGTGTCTATGAAGCCATGTTCTTGTAATACAAAATAAATACAAGTTTTCTTTCTAATAACACTGAAAGACTGGGAAACAAGACTCACCGGCCACTAAATGTATAAACTGTTATTTTAACGTCCATGCCCCATGCCTGAAGAAGTGTATTTGTATTTAACGATCTAATTTCATTTTATATTTGTGCTTTTACTGCATGTAGATCTTCGACGCCCCCTAGCGGCTGTTTTGTTTATATTCCTCTACAGGTGTTTGTATCATGTAATTAAAAATAATTAGAAAAGAAAGTTCAATACACTGAACCTCAGTAGTTTTATTAAAATGAATATTTAATGAATATTTAATGAAGTGTTTTTAGATTAAGAGCAACAATAGACGTTTCCATCTTTTCGAGAAACGTCTGCGGTGTTTACGTGTTAGCTCCGAACATTAGCCGATGCTAACGGACGTGTGGTACGTCAGTTACACCTTAAACTTCTCTACTGACATACAGCCGCGAGATATTAGTGATTAAATGTGTCGCTGCTCTGATATTCTCTCTTACCTGTCCTGAGTGTGTGTTTAGGATTTTATTGACTTTTAACACAGCGCTGCAGGTGAGGTGGTGCGCCGGTAAAGTGTGTCCGGAGCGCTGCAGTGACTGCGATGGATGGTTCCTACCAGTTTCCGCTGTCATAGTGAGGAAAACCTGAAACACAAGTTAAATTTTTTATGAAATAATTCCAACGGGTCTGGAACTCGTACAACAAATCTGAAGCAGCGTCCCACTCCGCTCTAAACACCCTGAAAATAGTCCCAAGTATTTGTCCTGCGTTCGAGCTGGAAAAAATTGCCGTTTGTGCTGCGTTGCTAAATAATTTTCCCAGGAATTAATTAAGTGAATCTGAGGTTTTAAAGATATAACAAGTTTATTATGAGATAGTGACGTCACGCAGACCCCCACATTGTCCAAATTGAGATGAGTTTATTACAGTTTCACATACAAAAATATATATATTTTCATCAAACTTTACTTCGGTCCAGTAAAAACTGCATGATTACTGGACCAGTGTCCGGGAAAAATATTTAGCATTTCGCGATCCCTGGATATGGCCTTACCGGCACTGCAAGCAATACTGTAGGTAGTGCGCAGGTAAAGTGTGCCCCGAGTGCTGCAGTGACAGTGAACGAAGGTTCCTACGTGGGTCACGTGACATCCGCTGCTGCCGCATCAGTGAGGAAAACCTCCTGTAACACAAATGACATTTGCTTACATGGACAAATCTTCAAACCTGGTCAAAAAAGCAAGTGGAGTGTTCGATTAAAAAATATATAAATAAAAAATGTCTTGAGGCTGACTGTCTTGTAAACAGAAAGTGTCAATAAGATACGTTCAGGTGGTTTTCAGTTTAATTAAAGTCTAAAGTAAAGTAGTGTATCTGTGTGTTTATCTTCGAATTTAAGCAGCAAAACAAGTTTGACCAAATTAAATCATATTAATGTTCACGTCTTGTGGGTGTGTTTCTGCCTCCTCGTGGCCATACACAGGAACTACACGCAATGTTATTTACACGGTGTACACAGACACTCAATTTCCGGTCGGCTCTTTCAAAATGAACTCAAACACGTTTCAATTGTACTGTCAGTACACGAGTAGTTTTTTTTTAATGGAATAAGTTAATCTGGCCGATTATATTCTTTGTTCTACTCAAAACCAAATATAATATGGATGTTAATATTTTGGGGCACAGTTAAAATTACTTCTCCACAATTACGAGGGTTGATACATATATTTGTCTTTTCTGAGCTTATTGGTGATAATTAGCTTTTAACAGTGATACAACATAGTTATGTACTATAATAAGCCATCCTTATAATATATGTATAACATGTATATACATTAATTAAACATGGTTTGATGTTATTATGTATTAAATGCCAGGAGTGTGTCTGACTAATCTAATGTTATTACCACCTCAAGCTTTATCTTTAGGCCGCAAGAGAGCAGAAAACAACGTATTGATCAACTTCAACTGAGTAAAAGACATAGTAAGAGAAAACTGTAAAGCAAATTTAATAAATGAGGATAAATATAAATTACAGTTGGGAATCAAAATCATTCACGACTGGTCGGCTGACGTTAGAAACAAAACTGCAAAATTGCTTATGGTTTAACTCAATTGTGTTGTTAATATATACATTAATCTGTTTGTATAAAACAAACATAGCAGCTGTAAACAAACAATTAAATTACTTAAATGGTAGAAAAACCATGCTTGTACAGGTTGAATTACGACTGGTTAAAGGCACCTATCTGTTCGTATGTGGCTGGACCAAATAAACTGGATTTATTTGAGATATTCGTACATTTCGTGGCCGATCCGTGTCTGCACTGAGGGAATAAACGACCTTCTGCTTTTATTGTGACGCGCGCGCAGCTGCCGCGCGCTGGCGCTGTCGAACCTGACGCTCCAGTTTGGGTCACGCTGCAGAGACCAGCCGGATGTTTCCCGTCGCCGGGGTATGATGGGAGCTGTCGGCGCTGCTTCTCGGTGCACAGCGGATCGTGCGGCGGCTGGGAGCGGCAGCGGGCGGGAGCCCCGCGCGGAGGGCGGACGGGACTCCGCGGCGGCGGCAGGTCGGTGCGGGTGAAAGCTGCGCGGGGAGGTCGTGACGGTGTTGGTTTGCGGTGACCGTGCACGCCCCCGTGCGCGCTCCCAGACAGTTTGTGTGCATCGGATGCGTGTCAACAGGCGGGGTGTGGGGGGGGGGGACTGAAGGGGATGAGGAATGTGTGAAATGAGTGGGAAAATAATGGAGTTTGAAAGCCGCACGAGCGCAAAAGGCCGGAGCCAAACACGCGCTTTCACTCGTTGCCTGTTCTCTGGGGGTATTTATGAAGGGCAGGGGGATTGTTTACCACGGACAGCTGTGTCTTAACCCCCCCCCCAGTCTTCTGCATGAAAGATCTTCTTTCACTTCTTCCATCTTAACGTCACTTCAAGAGACTAAAAGACGCATCAGACTTCATCCATTCATCCATCCTGACCTCATCTGTTCTGGTTCCATCATCTGTGTTGGGGTCAGAAAGGTCACGCAAAGGTTTCAGTTTATTTATAGATTTATTTATTTTTGTAGTTTATTAAAGGAGTCGTCCATCACCTGGTATTCTAATATATCCCGCCTCCCCTGAATTGTCTTTGAATCAATTCTTAAAAATGTGTGACGTAACAGGGAGCGAGTCCCAACGTCCTCTGGCAAGAGGACATGTTAGACTTTGAGTGGCACCACTGTTTTGATTGGCTGTAGGAGCTGTCAATCATGACTGTGGGGTTCAAAGGTCATACGCTGCCCCCTTGTGGGCAATTCTCGTGTGAACTAAGAGCCCAAACCAATAACAAAAAACCAAAACTCAGCCACTTTCAAACGCCAATTTACATGTTTCAACACGGGAGGAAGGGATTTCCGGGCGACGGCTCCTTTAAAGGGGCACGATGCAGAACATGTGTCATACCTCTGTTGCATGCTGGGTGGCAGTGTTGAGTCATTCCTCCTGCCTCTTTGTGTTGCAGTTCAATTGATCCCGATCGGTAAACGTGCTGATCTCTTGTACTCCGTCACTGTGGAGTCGTCGTCGTTATCTCAACTCTTGATTTAATCGATGCACAATGTCCCGACGCAAACGTGAACAACTAATCAAAATTAATAATAATAGAATTGATGATCTGCTCACCAAATGTAACGTTTCCACGTCTTAAAGAGGTTAAACTTCCTTACGACTCATCAGTGTCGTTGGATGGCAGCTGTCATCCTCTGTCAAGAGTGACACACAGACACACACACACACACACACACACACACACACACACACACACACACACACACACACACACACACACACACACACACACACACACACACACATATTTGTCAGGACAGATGCTCCTTCTCAATATCTTGTTTTCAGTCATAACTTCACTGATTCCTCCTATTTAGCAGTTCCTGGAGCGTTATAATAAGCAGCTAATGAGCTAACACACATCAAATACCAAAAACACACATAAAATCCATCAGTTTCTGAATCAAGCATCCCCTCAAAAAAAAAGTTTCCCCCTCTTATCCTAGTTCAGATCAAAAGTCAGGAATAAATGATCCGTGAGTGAAATCAATAAAAGCAGGAAAGTGCCTGACGCGTTTTGAAAGGTGGGTTTTTGCTGAACATGTCATCTCAGACGCTGAATGAACCACGATGCCAGATATTCACACTGGGAGTGATTCCCCTCCGTCCAGGAGAGGAGACGCCGTTTGTGGAGCTGATGTTTGTTTTGGGGGACGACGGAACGCCAAAGATTTGTGCTTCCGAGTCCTCGGCCCTAAGTGTGCCACCACAAAGCCGAGCAGGTCCTCACTGGGACATAAAACTTTACCATGACCCCCTCCCGGACGCTCCCTTTCCTCTTGGACTCTCTTGAAGGCCGCGCTCGTCTTTCAGCCAGCCATTCTCCTCCTCCTCCTCCTCCTCCTCCTCCACCCCTCTGACCCCTGAGACAAAGAGCGGAGGGTGACGGCGGCGCTCTGTGGCCAGGTGTTCTCCACCGCCGCCCCGGGCTGTAATAGCGGCGGCCCTCACACTGCAGCTGCCCTCCACGGCCCCCCCATTGTGTGGCCCCATTGTTCGGCCGCCCGCCCCTCGTTGATTCATCGGCCACACAGGGGAAGCCCTTTCAGTGTGTGTGTGTGTGTGTGTGTGTGTGTGTGTCTCCCGGTGCACGTTGGGAACGCGTGCCTTAGGGAAACTGAGTGTCGCAAGCATCTGCCCATGGCCACTCCTCCTCCTCCTCCTCCTCCTCCTCATCCTCCTCCTCCTCCTCAGTGTGGAGCCGCCGTGCTGCGATTGGTGGAGGAGCAGCCACTCTGGACGTCGAGGGAACGGCAGACATTGTCGGTCCATCTGCTCCGCCACTCATTGTCCAGGGCGGTGGGAGACGCTCAGACACCGAGGACAGGTCTCACTGGGCCGGAGGTGGACTTTCCTGCACCTTACAGCGTCGGCTCTGGACCCGGGAGGGTGGAGGAGGTGGAGGAGGAGGAGGAGGACTCTTCTGGGTTTTTTGCCCGCATCACTTTTTTTCCTCCTGCTTGTTGTGGATTTTAAAGTGTGGAAATGAGCTGATCTGTTTTGGTTTTGTCTTTGTCTGCTCAGGCCAATCTGGTAAGTCCAGTGAATTTTGGGGGGAAAAGTTTGCTTCGTAAACGTGCAAGTCGGGAGATTTAAGAAAACTGAATGCAAGTTTTGCTCAAAGCTTCGGCGTAGTGTCAGTTTGCTCTTCCCAGGCCTCTGGGCATCATGAATACAAACATAAACTGTGTTCTGGACTCACTGCAATACGACAAAACAATCATGAAGGGATCATGTCAGGACAAGGGGGGGTAAAGGTGCAGGTTGCCCTCGCCGGCGGATGATAGGAAAAGTGAAATATTGCGGGGAAATGACGCAACTCTTGAACTACGGTGAGGATTTGCACCTGCCGGAACCTTCCTGGTCTGCAGCTTGACACCGGCGCTGCACTTCTCTGTGCCGACGACACACTGGTGAGGAGGGAGAACCTGAGGGGAGCAAGGAGGTGTTAACTGAACAGAAACTGTGCACTTTCTACATTAGTGTGTGTGTGTGTGTGTGTGTGTGTGTGTGTGTGTGTGTGTGTGTGTGTGTGTGTGTGTGTGTGTGTGTGTGTGTGTGTGTGTGTGTGTAGGGGAGACACCAGTTGAGAGTATTGCTCAGTGGACATCTGTTTCCCCGCTGCTGGCGGGGAAAGCCTGGCGTGTCACTCACACACACACACACACACGCACACACACACACACACACACACACACACACACACACACACACACACACACACACACACACACACACACACACACACACACACACACACACACACACACACACACACACACACACACACACACACACACACACACACACACACACACACACACACACACAGATTATTCCAACCCCCCCCCGCTACTGTAACTTTTGCAGTGTTAGGTTTGCAGACATACACCACCAGACAGACTGCTCCCCCCCACCTTTTTTTTGGTGTGTGTCCCCCCCAACCCCCCCGCCCAAGCTGCCTTTCAACCCCCCCCCCCCCCCCCCTTTCTCCCTCCCCCACTGCACACACTTGCACAAAGCTGCCACATACAAAGCGCTGTAAAGACTGTGTTACATATTCATTACTGTCTCCATCAAAGCCTGCTGATTCTGTGTGTGTGTGTGTGTGTGTGTGTGTGTGTGTGTGTGTGTGTGTGTGTGTGTGTGTGTGTGTGTGTGTGTGTGTGTGTGTGTGTGTGTGTGTGTGTCAGCCAACCTACCAAGGTTTGAAAGATGCACCCACTGCGTGTGGAGATGGTGTGACTGGCTCTGTTCCGGGCGGCCACCGGACCACGACCAGTCCACTTCAGAACTCTGTGAAAACACTGACGCTCGTTCAAACACAAGCCGTTAGAGACGTGAGACATTATGGTGTGTGAAACTGAATGAAGTAGTCAAGAAAACAAGCTCCATCAGAAACACATTTTATACTGTCATACTGGTGTAATATAGATGCAATATATAGCAGAATAAATGTGTTTCTGATTTAAAAAAGACCTCGGGGTAAACTGACTTAAAAAGTAAAAAAAAACAAACACTTACTCCAAATGACAAGGTCTGAAACTTTAGAAAGTTTGTTTTGACCTACATTTGTTTGTGAATACACATTGTTGTGCTCATCCTGCCCTGCAGTGTGTATTTTCTTCCTTTATCTCTCTTAATATAGACTTTTGTCCTTTACAGGTAAAAACAATATCACTGTTTTCATTGTGACATACGTGTGTAAATATGACTGAATGCATCTGGGGTTGATGGTTTAATAACTTCCCGTGTGTTTGTGGAGACCCCCCGGGGGGCAACGTCAGGCCTGCGACGTGCTGACGTGACGCTTTAGACTGAATCGAGTGTCGGGCTTAAAAGACGTGAAGAGTGTGTGGAATTGGTCGTCTCTCTCTCTCTCTCTCCCCCCCTCCCTCCCTCCCTCCCTCACAGCAGCATGAGTCACTTCAGAGAATGGGAGGGCTCCATCAGTGCCCACGTTGGTCCACGTCAAGGTCCCAGTCCCCACCATGGCCGCATGCCGACTGTTGTCGTGGGGGGACGGCGTGGCGACGCCAGCAAGGCACACTTTTAAATCCCCTCCGTCCCCTTCTCTGCAGCGTGTCGTCGTCGCCGCCGCCTGAACGTTGCAGCCCCTTGTCTTGGCATTTGGGAGGGCGAATGCTTTCAACAGCTGTAGCTTAGCAACAGTAGCTCAGCCACGTTGCTAGGCAGCCCCCTTTTCATAAAATGCTCACTCAACTTGGTCCCCCCCCCCCCCACCTCCGCCCTCTCCCACCAGATTCAAGTCACTTCCTCTTCCATCACCGGTTTTCTCCTGACAGCTTTCTGAGGTCAGACCAGACGACTTGACCTTACAGACAGTCAGTAATTCTGCTGAATCTTTCCTCGCAGTGAAAACCTGTCACTTAAATTAGATCTCATCCTCAGCCGTTGAGTGCAATATTCTGATTGGCTCGGAGTCCCTCAGTGCTTTAATGAGTGACTCAACCGCCCTGGTGGGAAGAAGCATATGGGCTGTAATTAGCAGGTAGAATAGGAGGGGGTGGGGGGGTCAGCGTTAACGGCCTGGTGTCTTCTCCTTTTTGTTCAACAGTTCGCTCTCTGTTCTTCCGTAGATTAATGTGCTGTGGCGTGGCCCTCATGAAAACACACTGAGGCCTGACTAACAAAAAAAAGCGGGAGTCCATTAATTAGAGTGGGAGGCCCCGTCGGCTCTTTGTGTCTGCCCGCCGGCGGCTCGCCGGAGTCCCCGGCTGCACCAGACAGTCACAGGCCGTGTAAACAATGCCGACTCAGACACTCCCGGTCAAATTTCCTCATTAAAATTAAGACCAAAAAGCGACGTTATCTTCAAACACCACTTGAGACCGAACGATCATTCTGCAGATTTCATCATCGAATCAATCAAATTGGTGGCTCATTATTGAAAATGGTACAAATAAAAAGACAAATATTAAAAAAAAAAAAAAAAAAAGCTCACAAACTGAAAGGTTGGGTTTGTGTTGGTGGTTGGGCCTTCTCACAGTGGGTGTGGACCGGAGCATATGGCATCCTGTTCACCCCCGGACGAGTTCAAGTAGGGATTTACCCAATTTCCCCGTAGGAGTCGGTGTCATCTCATCATAAACAACAACAGATTAGCATATATAAATTGAATGCACGCTCCTGTTGGTCTTTCTCTAGGTACCAATGACTCGAGCTTTGTGAGAGGGCAGCTGTCGGCCCGGTGAGCTGGATGTCTGTGACACATTCATGGGCCAGAAGGACCATGTGGAGGCAGGAGCAGGCCACATCCTGGACCCGGGGCCGGACTTGGAATACCTCCACGTAGCAGGGGCCGATCGGCCCCCTGCTATGGAGGAGCAGGGGGAGAGCTCCGGGGGCGCCGAGTCCCCCCCGCAGGCTCTGCTCGAGGAGAACGGCGGACCCGACGCGGACCGCGAGTCGGCGCCGTCTCCCGGGCCAGCCCTCGCGGCGGGCCCCGACTCGGACGGAGGAGAGGGAGGCTCCGCCCACAGTAAGAACGCCCACCAGCCGCTCTGTCGGACCCAGTGTGTGGACCTCGGCACCGAGGGGCCTCCCGAGACTCCTCCCGAACTCGCCGCAGAGCCCCGACTGGACCCCGACCCGCCTCCAGCCGCTCCCTCCACGGCGGAGCTGGCGCCCGAGGCGGGGGGGAGGGAGTACCGGGCCAAGCTGGAGTTTGCCCTGAAGCTGGGCTACTCAGAGGAGACGGTCAGACTGGTGCTGTCCAAGCTGGGCCCCGACACCCTCATCAACGACATCCTGGGAGAGCTGGTCAAGCTGGGCACCAAGTCCGACGGCGAGCAGCCGGCCGGCTCATTAGCCTCCACCTCTTCCTCTTCTTCATCCTCATCCTCCTGCGGTTGTTCCGACCTGCTCGACGCCCAGCGCTCCGACTCCCCCTGTCCCGCAGACTCCACCTGCGACCAGGACAACCTGCGGCCGATAGTGGTGGACGGCAGCAACGTGGCCATGAGGTGAGCGGCTGCATATCTGGAAACCCACATTGCGGTAAAAAAACCAAAAAACAAACAGAAAATGTTAATATCCGGCTTCCTTTTATCTCTCGTGTTTTCCAGCCACGGCAACAAAGAAGTGTTTTCCTGTCAGGGCATCCAGCTGGCTGTGGATTGGTTCCTTGAGCGCGGCCATCATGACGTCACGGTCTTTGTGCCAGCGTGGAGGAAGGAACAGTCTCGCCCTGACGCACCAATAACAGGTCGGTACACAAAGACACCCTCGTCCCTCACGCCTCCTTGTAGCGCAGTTCCTCTAACCCTCCCATAATGCTCCTCTGCTCAGATCAAGAGATCCTGCGTCGCCTGGAGAAGGAGAAAATCCTCGTCTTCACTCCCTCGCGGCGCGTTCAAGGCCGGCGAGTGGTGTGCTATGACGACCGGTTCATCGTCAAGCTTGCCTATGAGTCAGACGGGATCATTGTGTCCAATGACAACTACAGGGACCTCGCAAACGAGAAGCCCGAGTGGAAGAAGTTCATAGACGAACGGCTGCTCATGTATTCGTTCGTCAATGACAAGTAAGACGAGGCGGATCACAGGGAGGGGATGTGTTCACATGTAGAGACGAACCGTTTCAAATAGAATACAGGTTGTTTTTGTTCTTTCTTTTTCTTAAGCCCTCCTTTGTCTTCTTTCAGGTTCATGCCGCCAGATGATCCTCTCGGTCGTCACGGGCCGAGCTTGGATAACTTCCTGAGGAAAAGACCCGTGATGCCCGAGCAGAAGAAGCAGCCCTGTCCATACGGTGAGGCGTGCTGCACTGCATCGCAGCCTTGCCTTATCGCCTGTGGTGCAGCGACGCTCATGAATACTCAAACTTTTGGTTTTCTCTGTGCAGGAAAGAAGTGCACTTATGGCCACAAGTGTAAGTACTACCACCCGGAAAGAGGAGCGCAGCCCCAGCGTGCCGTGGCTGACGAGCTGCGGGCGAGCGCCAAGACCTGCATCACCTCGAAGAATCAGGGCGACGCCGGGCTGGTGAAGAGCCACAGCGTCCCGGCCGGCAGCATCGAGGCCAAGAAGGGAGCCGCGAAGAGGCAGTCCGACCCCAGCATCCGGGCCCTGTCCTACAGCGACGCCGAGGAGAAGCTGCTGGCTAAAGGGCGAGCGGAGAGCCAGAAGAGCGGCAGCGGCAGCAGCAGCGGGAGCGGTGGCGGCGCCAGCATGTCTCCGGCCCCGGGGGGGCCCCCGTCCTGCCTCAGCCTCCCACCGGACCAACAGTCCAGAGCCGTGACGCCCCACGCTCACCTCCCGGCTCCCGGCCACGACCTGTACCCTCACTGCGAGTCTCCGGACTTGAGCTACTACTCCGTGACGCGGGCCTACTCCGGCCTCAGCCTCTCGTCCCGGAGGAGCCCGGACTGCCGCTTCCCCAACGACACGGACCTGCGACTCGGCTCCATGGGCTCGGCGGGCTCCGAGTGCGGCAGCGAGAGCAGCGTCAGCTGTGGCAGTAGCTGCGACTCTTACGGCGAGCGGACGTGTCCCGGGTGCACGCCGGACAGCCTGCTGGAGGACAACGTCCACTTCCCCAACGCCGCCCACGGCCGCCTGTACTCCCACCACGAGCTGTGTGGCCTTCACCCTGCAGAGTACGCCAACATCCAGCATGCGGGAGGACACTCCTACCACCTGAGCGCCAGAAGCGGGCAGGGCTGTGCCCACGATCCGCCGCCCCCGGACGCCCCCCCGAAGCGCCCCCTTTACCCCCTGCCTCCTCACCTCCAGCACCAGCCCCTGGCCACACGCTCCAGCTGCCCGGGCGACTACCACTCGCTGCCCCAGTCCAACCCTCACGCCCCCGGGTCTCCTCTCGGCCGCTGCCTGGCCCCCACGCGAGCGGAGAGCGTGTCCGACTCGCATTTGTACGAACACCCCTCCGCCTCGCACCACCACCACCGGCCCAAAGCGGTACCCAGCTGGGACTCGTACTACCGGCAGCCGCCGCCGCCGCCCCCTCCGTCCCGGTACGAGCCGTCGGCCTACCAGACCCTCCTGGACACTCGTCAGTCCTCCTGGCAGACGCCGCCGTGGGCGCAGGACGGCTACTCGCAGCACCACTCCTCCCACCCGGCCCTGCACCCGTCCCCTACGCACTACCTGAGCCACCCGCCGCCGCCGCCTCCTCCGGCCCACCCGCCACACCCGCCTTACAGCTCCCACCTCTCGGTGCCGCCCCATCCCCCTCCCTCCTACATGCAGCAGCACCCAGAATCCCCTGCGCACGGCTGCTACGGGGACGTGAGGGAGAAGGTGTACATAAACCTGTGCAACATCTTCCCGTCGGAGCTGGTGAGTCGGGTGATGGCCCGGAGCCCCCACGTCACCGACCCCCAGCAGCTGGCGGCCGCCATCCTCGCAGAGAAAGCCCAGACCGGATACTGAACGCCGACGGGAGACGCTGGACTGAAACAAACACAAAGGTTCTGCATTAACGTCTGGTCAGTGCGCAGCAGCGACTCGATGGAGTTCAAGAAGTTTGTTGAAGGGAATTAACTCAAAGCGAAACGTGTTTTTAGATCCGTTTTTTTTTTCCAATGTGACCAGTTACACTTTTTGCTTCTCCAGGTTACCGTCAAATCTTTACGATGAAGGATTATTCAGTTCGGCTGTACCGAGTCAGACTGGAACACGTTTTCTACTGCCGGTCCAAAACAATATTCAAGTAATATTTCATAATCACCTCTGGCGCTGCTGTCGTCACATCTCAAAGTATTTGACCGAGGTCTGTTGGCGATGCTCATCTCGTCGTGTGTGTTGTGGGTGTTGGGAAGGCGGTCGTCGTATTTGGGACGGCGTCAGTTTTTTGTTTGTTTTTTTTTGCTCGGAGTTGTAGCTGTAGAGATGGGTGACCCTGTCGTGTGTACCTTAGTTTTAGTAAGGGACATCTCTCTCTCTCTCTCTTTCCCTCTCGCTCTCTTTCTCTCGGACCCTTTGATTTGGGTCGACTCGGGCATCTGCTACAGACCGAGAACATCTCGCCGCCGGCTGAGAGCAACGCGGACGCACTGTAAATATATTTAACTCGGCGGCGCGCGTCCCGTCGTCTGTAGCAGATCCCGGCCGAATCCATGCTAGACAGAGAAAAACCTCGTTTGATACAAATTGTATCATTAAACTAAGTCGCTGGTGTTATATACAGTACATGGACTTGTATCTATCAAACACACTTGATGTATTGCTATATGATGAAGTGCTTTGACAACAGTTCTTGTTCCAACTTTGAATCTTGTGGGGGGGAAAAAAAAAAAGAAGCAGCAGCTTTGAGACAATTCTTTGTGGTACGTGAGCGACGACAGGAGCTGTGAGCCTACTATGTCGAGGCGTCACGGCTTCTCAACTCGTGCTTTTGGGTTTTGAAGCTGGCTTATTTCCTACAGGGGCTCAGATTTAACCCAGCTGCATTTAGATCTACTGGCTAGCTCAACCATTTGGACATTGCGAGGTTGGGGTCAGTTCATTTTTTGAAAAAAAGTTATTTAAAGTCGATATCCTTAAACTGTGCTTGAAATGGCTGATATATCCTTAATCGATCTGTTGTTTACATTAAGTCATGAATTCAGTGGACAGACCCCAACCCTGTTACAAAGTCTATATTTGGGTCGGTGTGAAATCCCGTGGTGGCCATTTTGAATGCAACACACTGATCAAGGTTTTATTCTGGATCATCGCCACAATCCTTGATTCAGTAAATTTGTGTTAAAAGTATCGGGCAGTACATAATACAGTACCATCATACAGGTAAGTTTAGGCTGAATTATATCTGCTGGGGAACTTGTAGATGAGAAACACTTAGAACATGCTGCACTTTGGCCACGTTAGATTATCCGCGATACAATTCATTAAGGTTAGTAACCGACGCTCTGGCCCTGCAGAATCAAAATGGCCACCGAGAAGCTCAAAACATACGGTCCGCCACAAGCCAGCTCCTCGCAGCCCAACGGTTTCTTTCTTTTCTCCCCGACACGCGGCGCCGCCGACCGCTCGCACGGCGCCGCGTGCGGTGGATGAGAGCGTGTATTGAAGAAGCGCCTTCTCTCTGGCCTGCTGGCACCGTGTGTCAGCCTGGCACCCGAGGGTGGGCCCAAAGTAATGCCTCTTCCTGGCATTGTGCTTATGACACATCCAATACTCTGAACTATGTTCAGCTACCTGTTATGCATGTTTTGATTTTGTGCACGTGTTCTTATTCTTGTGACTTGACGCTCGCTGTCGGGATGCCTCCAGGTTTCACCGGTTGATCACTTTGTATGTACAGTATCGAGGATCCGCAGCTCTTCTTTCACACAACGCCACAGTGGGAGTGCCGTCTTGTCATCTGTGGTCCTTGCAAGTTTACTTTGAAGGGATCAGGAAGCATATTTATTGAAGGCGTCCTACTCGTTTGAAGCTTAAATTTAAACTACTATAGAGGCACTAACAGTTAAGTTCACATTATACCAGTAATATAACTGTAGCGGAATCAATAATGTAACATTTTGATTTGTAGTCGTGATTGTTCATTAAAGAGGAAATAAAATAAACCTGTGCTGTTTTATTGTGACATCTTTCCTCCAACAGGTGAAGTACTAATGGATACCTTCCATATTTTCTAAGCTATAAAAAGGGAAAAGTCTAATATTAAAGTAAAGGTGACATTTTACCACCTTGTCTAAGCGGTTATTTAATAAACACCCGAAGAGACACGACGCAACATCAGTCAGCAAATAATCCAAACTGAACAAGGTCAAAATTTAAAACTTTTATTTGTGAACCAATGGACTGCGACCATCCTGTGCCCTCTATCTTAACGAATACGAGCGACAACATAAGAAAAATAAAAAAACAAAATAGAGAAAAGCGAAGCGGACTGACAGCTGGCGCCACATTGGGCATCGTCACAGACGCCGAGCCTGATCTGTTAGACGGTTCTCCTCCTCCAGTGAAGCCGTCTGATACGGCGATATGTTCAGCTAGTTTAGGGCCTTTAAAGAAGATACAAAAAATATGAGCTGGAAGCGCAAGGATTGTTCACTTCCCCCTCACTTGCTATGGCAAATATAATACTAACAACGCACACTGAAGTGAAACACAAAAGGCAGGCTTCAGTGTCTTTAAAACTCAACTATTAAAAAAATATGAACCTACACCGGCTGTCAAGGATGAGCAAAAATAAATCACATAGAAATGTATTATATTGTTAATAAAATAAAAAAAACCCAGAGACTTCATGTTCACTTATTTCAAAAACGCACCCCGGAACATATTTCCCATTTGTTGTCTAGTTTTATGTGAATTTATATATTTTTAGAGGAAGAAATTGGCCTCCGTTTTGACGGCAAAGACATTTAAGGCCATTTTAATTAAATCACACGGGAGATTTTAATTTGTTAAAAAAGAGGTCTTGACTGCAGGTTGATCCGCCGCCACCAGAAACTCGCAGGACGCCGCCAGACAAAGACAAACTGACCTACCAGCTTCTTTAAAAAAATACTCTGCACGCAGGACACGTCTGTCCTGATGGCTGCAGCAGCAGCAGCTCACGTTCTTCAGTATTTAGGACTTTCCTTGGTGGGACAGCCAGGACAGGACAGACTGCTGCATAAAACTGGCTTTACGTGTGAGAAATCGAGCAAAAATGCCCAAAAATGTAACAGCTACCAAGTAAAACCATGATTTTTTTCCCTTCTTTTTATTATATTATATTATTATTTTTTTTTTTTAGAAAGGCAGAGGTGAAGGGAATCACAACCAGAGTGTTTGACCGTCGGTCACCACTGCCAATATTACTGAGGTAGAGATCTGTCCTGGGTCGGGACTGATGTTTTCATAAGCTCCACCGGCCAGAGAGGTGCCTGGCGCGCGCGCACACACACACACACACACACACACACACACACACACACACACACACACACACACACACACACACACACACACACACACACACACACACACACACACACACACACACACACACACACACACACACACACACACACACACACACACACACACACACACACACACACTAGACACTACCAACAGCTGGACAGAGAGACCAACGGTCAGACTCGCCGTTGACCCGTCTGTCAGCCTGCATTCCTCCGTGAGCCGGCAGGCAGAGAAAACCATCTGTGGCGACTTGAAATCAAACACCAGGCTGGAACCGGGCGACGCAGACGTTTACCTCCACCCAGAGCCGGTAGCTTATCTTTACAATACTTTTTGAGGGCGACGGCTCAAGTGGCGCAAGCTGATGATTTTCTAACCTTTGACCTTTGACATGCTTCAGAAGAAGAAAGAAAAAATAATAATAACTTTCCCTTTGTTACCTTTGCTACATTCGTTTGTCCAAACCCGCCCACGTGACAAGCGGGAGGCTCGCGCCCCTACGAGGGTCAAATCCAGTTCACAGAATAGATTCTCTTTCTAGAACGTGCTGCAGTTTTGTCTCTGTTGAAGTGAGGGAAGTCGATTGGCATGTCTACTTTGCAACGTCAAACGGGATGGAAACTCGTAGCGCGGGACTAAACCTGCCCTCGTCGTATTCCCACAGACGATTAAAAAAAAGAAAAAGAAAAACAAACAGAGGGGCATCGTCGTTAAAAGAAGTCAAACAGAAGCGGAGGGAAAGGGCTTCTTAAAAACAGGTCGTCTTGAACTGAACACATGGAATCATACTAAAGCTTTACAAGTCGAGCAAAACAACAAAAAGAAGCCTTCTGTGACTGTTTTGAGTCAAAAAACAAAAAAATCTAAATCCAATTATTGCCGTTTTGGTTTTCCAGGCGCTCCTCGCGGAGGAGGAGGAGGAGGAGGAGGAGGATTCGTTCAGATCGCTGCGCAGAGAAATCCAGAATATGACAGAGGAGATGTGGGGCAGGACTTTGGCAAAGTTTGAGGAGGAGATGTCTTCAGCGTGCTGCCGGGGAGGTGGAGGGGGACTCAGTGGGACGAGAAGGACGGCGGCGTCTGTCCATGAAACTCAGGCAGCCGTTTAACTGGGAGTTCATAGGACTCGCTCACATGGACTCAAACTCATCGATGCGCTGCTTGGTGTTGCCCTGCCGGATCTGGCGCAGCGTTTTGTATTTGTCTCGGCCGGCTTTCACGTTCTCCGCGTGCAGCACGTCGTTCTGCGTCTTCTTGGTCTCGTCCCTCGCCTGGGCCAACTCTGAACTTAATGTCTGAGAGAGAGGAGGAGAGGAGAGGAGAGGGGAGAGCAGAGGAGAGGGCAGGAGAGAGGGAGAAGGTTCAGCAAGGCGGAAACAGAAGGGCCAAAGAAGCGAGCACAAACAACAGACTTATGCAAAAGATGCGGGCCAGAAAAGGAAAGATCCCCGGCGGAGGAGAAGCAGGAACTGTACCAGAGTTAAAAAATCTGAATGATGCAAAGCCACATCCAACTATCGGGGTATAACCTCATCCTTCCACATCACTGAAACGTGGTTTTGTCCCACTGAGAGAAGCAGGAGTTCCTCCACAGCTTGTTTCCTCAGCACCGAGTCTGAGGGAAGCAAACAAGCTACTCTCTTTTTTTTTCTCTTTCATTTCACGTGGTTTAACGCCTGAATCCTTCTTGCCATAGCTTGGGTCCTGGCCCGTACAGTAGCCGAGCTCACGTCTGCAGGAATGGTGTCACGCGGGATCTTATGGGTTTGACTTGAGAGCCGGGCTACTGTCTGAGCCAGAACACCAACTCCTCCAGGAAGCAGGAGTTGAAGGAAGAAAGAGCCTCGTCTTACCCTGACTTGAAATGTGGCTGGTCTGTCTTCTGCGCAACAAAACTGCTGTTAGAGAATCATACAATCTGGTTGTCATTGGCGAGACTCGCATCTCTTTGATCTGAACTTGATCTCGGTGGAATTATGTGAACGGTGTTAACGAGCCCCTGAAGTGAGATGTAGACCAGGAGGAGGAGTCTGAGCGCAGGTTCCCGCGTCCTCCTGCCGCCGCCGCTCACCTGCAGCTGCTTCTGGACTCTCACGTTCTTCTGGGCCTCGGTGACGCGCTCCTCTTCGCTGCGGAGGTCCAGCTGGCTGACGCCCTCGTTGGAGAGCTCGGCGCTGGCCTCCGCGTGGTTCTCGTCCTGCTCGTCGTGCTCGCTCTCCACGTGCGTCGTCACCGTCGTCATGGCGAACTTCAGCTCCACCTTGGTCTTCTCCAGGTCCTCCTGGGCCGACAGGGCCTGCGGGGCGAGGGGGAGAGTCGGACGCCACGTTTGATAGGGCGACAGGGCGACAGGGCGAAGGTATTCCAGGCCGACGGACGCCACCCTACCTTGTGCTGCCACTCGTTGGCTTCGTCTTCCTTCTTCCTCTTGGCGTCTTCGAGAAGAGCGATCTTTGCGGTGAACTCGGCCAGCTCGGCCGCCTGCGACAGACCGCGTGTTAAACGTCAAACGTTAAAGCGTGAAAAAAAACGGCTTTGAGTTCTAAAACTGTGAACGAGTGACGAAGTCACACGGTGTGAAACGCACCAGCTGTTCTTGGTTCTTCTGCTGGTCCACAGCCGCTCTGGCCAGTTCGGACTTGGCCTCCTCGGCCGCCCGTCTCTCTCTCTCCAGACGCTCCGCCTCCTCCCTCGCCCTCTTCCGCTCCTGATCCAGCTCCAGGGCCCGGCGGGTCTGTTCTTCAAGCTCTGTGGGAAGCAGCCGGCCAACAGCAAACTCTGGTTCAGTTCAGTTGTAAACTGGGAGTGACCGGAGAGGATGGAGAACACAGCCAGCACCTCTCTGAGCCTTCATCGTCTGCTCCTCGATCCGTCTCAGCCTCTCCATGAGCTCGTCTTTCTCTCGCTCTATCCTCTCCTTCTCCTTCTCGGCGTGCTCGCGCTTCTTCTTCTCATTCTCCAGCTCGGCCCTGGAAACATTTCAATGCACGTCGTTTCCCAAGAGTCACAGAAAAGACACGTGTAGCAGTTCTGAATGAACCGAGCCGAATGAGAAACATGTGCGCCCTCTAGTGGCGAGGCTGCACGACATCACCCGACTTGCTGTGTTTTTACCTCTCCCTCTGTTTGTGATGCTTCTCCTCGCGGGCTTGAGCCTTCATCTGCTGCACCTCGATGGTGTCCGGCTTCCTCCTCCTCATGTACAGCTCGTGGTTCCCCATACACAACGCCAAGATGCGCTTGTTGATGCGCAGCCGCGGGGCGTAAAACACAAAGTCCTGCCCGGGGCGAGAGGGAGAGATTTGGAAACGAGTCGGCACGCTGAAGGTGGCGTCTCGCGAGTCGATGCAACACTCACAGGCGCCTTCTTGTCGATGGGTTTGATTACAAACTTCTTGTCGTTGAAGGAGATGTTTCGGATCTCACTCCAGGGGAAACCGATCTTTGGCGTCAACCTGCAGAGAGAAATCACAAAGACGTTACAGTCTGCAGCAGGTTTTATCAACTCAGCCAGCAGATGGTGTCTTGTGTGCACAGATAAACACGCACCACCTGACAGGAAGTGTTGACAGCGACAAGTGTTTCCGTTAACTTTCGGGGTTTTTGTAAGGTGGGGAGTGGCGACAAAGAGCAGAAACAAATACGACGGGCAGAGCTTCCTGATCGGGAGCAACATCGAGAGGAAAGGGACACGGAGAGAAACGATTCATTGATAATCTTCTTTGACCATCTTTGTCGTTTCCTCTCACCGTCAGCTGAGTGGCAGCTGGAATGAGTCAAGATAAAGACGCACACATGGAGGCAAACCAGTTGACGAGGAGCAAGGAAATGCTAGAAGGACTGTTTAATAAATCACCGACTCGACAGGAAAGACTCTCCGACTACAGAGAGACGGTCTTCCTTTCTCCACCTTTCAGCTCTAAAAATATATTTCCTTCTGAACTTACTGATGCAAATCTCACCCCTTCTCTTGAACTGGAAGATTTAGACCACAAACTGGATTGTTTACAACCGTAACACACATTGTGGGACACGTACATTCATGACATTTATGGAAACATCTACCAGCCGTCATTTGCTCTGCTCTTTACTTTTGTTGTAAAGTCTGCTGCCGTTTGGAAATCCAGGTTAAATCACAGCTCTGAAAGTTATTTATTTAAGCTAAACAAATTCAAATGTAAACATTATATTTAATTAACATAAATGCCAAAATATTTAGGAAATGAAGTTAAAACTAAAACTCAAATTAAGCCAACTAAGAAATCAATTAAAGCTAAATAAATCAAATTAAAGCTCAGAAATCTCCCCATCTAAATGTCATTTAATCAAATTTCTATACAAGTGAAATAAGGACACGGTCAACAGACAAACATTTTGACAGCTGAGGATTTGAGAGCTCCATTACTTGTCCTCGTGTTCGTAGATGTTGAGCCCGAGAGCGTCCACGCCCAGCCACAGCTGCGTGCCCTTCTTGTTTTTTATCTCAAAGTAGTTCACGCCGTACATCTCCAAGTCCTGTGCAATCTTTAGGTACTCCATCATCGAGTCCTCTCTGGAAAAATATGAGAGAAACAAAAAATATGTTGTAAGAAACATGATTAAAAAAATGTAGATAGGAAAAATAACTAGATATAATAATATCAAATGAGAGGACATCTAGATAATAAAGACTCGTCAAACATGACGGAGCCAGTCTGAACACGCCCACTGACACTAAAAGTGCGAGAGGAGACGGTGACACCCACCTGAGCATTCCTCTGTGCTCCTCATGCCAAGTCTGTATCCGGTCCTCCCACTGCTCCTTCGTCAGCTTGTGCTGCTCCAGGACTCTGTGCACAGAAAGCAACAACAGTGACGCTCACCTGAAGGAATGTTGAGAAAAGAGCTGAATTTGCAAGAAACTGCAGCAGGGATTTGTGTACAGCTCCTGCCTGAAGCGTACCTCTGGGGCAGCAGTCTGTCGTGAGTGAGGTATCCAGCTTTGTGGGCGTCTTTGTTGTAGTCGCCGTACTTGGCCTGGACGGCGTACGACGCGAGCAGCACGGCCGTTTCCGGAGGACAGTAGTTCTCGTCGTTCAGGATGGCCTCTTTTACCTGAGAGGAAAAACGGCGTTGATGCACAGTTTGTGATTTGACGCGGTCCAGCAGCGCGAGGACATCAGCAACGTCCTTACCTGCAAGAAGAAAAGTCTCTGGGTGATCTCCTGGATCAGCTCCTCTGAGACGTCCTCGGGGAAGAACTTGGCCCGGAACTTAAACTGCAGAGGGTTTTCTTTCTTTACATCTTGCTGGGTCACCTGGAGAGAGAGAGCGAGAGAGAGCGAGAGAGGCTTGTCATTAAATGTCCTGCCAATCAGACATTTTCTATCATATTTCAAATGAAAACACAGGTTTAGTTGTAGTTTTACAATGTGTGCACAGGCCTCGTTGTGTGTCCACTTTAACACTTTAACTCTCACATGTGCCGGTTGGCTGGGCTGCACACAGTTAACGCCCAGGCAGAGACACACAAAGTTTCCACTGGAGGAGCACTTGTGAGCAGAAATCCTGTCATGAATCAAGCCGACAGCTCTGCGCCGGCGCGACACGGCTTCACAGTTCTTTGACTTCACAGGAAGTTCTCGTCGCAGTTTCACTGCTGCCCTTCTTCAAAACATTTAATCGCACTGCTTCCAGCCTGTGGAGTGTGAGGGGAGTTTGTGTTGCGCGCACTCGGAAGACACACAAGTGTGCTGAACTGTGGGGGTGTTGAGGCCGGAGGGCGCGTTGGCCTGACGGGGAGGAAGCCTGTCGAACAGTCCAGACCGCGCACACACACACACACACTAACACACACTCACACAGACTGACACATTGTGCGCGAGTGCAAGAATCATCTACTACGTTCCGGCGATTCTGACCTTCTTATTTAGTTTCAACCAAGTGATGTAGCCTTTACTGTCCACGTACTGCAGGCCGAAGAACCACACCTCCCGCAGACCCACGGTCTTCACCACCTGAGAGGAAATCAAGAGGGGTGTTCACTAGACGCTCTTCACACCTCGCCGGCCGGGGAGCGGCGTTACGCCTCTCACCTGGTCGAAGAGCTGCTTCCCTGTGGTGTTGGGCTGGATCGCAAACTCCAGCTCTGCATCCATGGTGGTCACACGGACGTTGATCTGGAAAGAAGTCGGTTGGGTTTTTTTCATTGTGTTGTACATCGCCTGTTTCTCTTCAACGCTCTCGCAGTATTTTTGCATCACGCAATGGGGAACGTAAACCAGCGAGGTCACTTTCATCTGTTTGCATGTGTTGTGCAGGACAGGGATTTGACCAGTGGACACAAAACAGGACAGTAGTTTTAATGTTGAACGTTATACAGAGATCCAGCAACCAGGATGCTAGCTTCATAATAGTGTAACTCATTAGCTGCAAACTCCTCATTCACATGTGTTCCTTTATACTAGAGCAGGGCTGGGGACCCCTGGTCCTGCTCATTTTCCACGTCTCCCTCCACTGAATGACCTGGTGGTTCATCACCAGACAACAAGCTGCTCACTGCAGCCAGCTGTGTTGCAGCAGGGAGACATGCAAAACGTGCTGCAGGCTTCCGGTTACCACACAGCAGAAAAACTGCAATGTGCTCGATTCAGGCGTTTTAGGCCTTTGAACCCGCCCGTCGCCAACTTCCTCTTCGAGGAACTGAATTACAATCTTGACAAAACTTTCAAGCTTTTTTTTTTATACTTTTTTAAAATTCCGATATTACTCAAGATCCATGAAATAAAAAAAAAAAGAATACTGTAAATCAAAGAGTGTCTCCAGAAGACAATGGAGGACTGTTTGCAGTGTATGAGCGCAGTGTTTTTGACTGTGTCCGTCCTACTCTCAGCGCTCTGCCAGGCCGAGCTGGCGGGCCGCGGGTGGAGCAGACGATGCAGCGCAGCCATTGGCTGGTGCCTTGTCGAGCGGCGCTGGCAGCGGGCCTGGCGGCAGCTGATGGCACGGAGCGGAGCAACGCTGACCCCCGAGGCATCCGGCATCCTTCCTCGCACACACCGAGCCGAGCGCTGCCTCAGCGCTGCTCAACGGGACAGACAGAGAGACAGAGAGAGAGAGAGAGAGAGAGAGAGAGGGGGGAGTTTACAGAGTAACTCCAACAGGAAGAGAGGGAGATGACCTGGTGTGCGACACCGTGGAGATCGAGTGACAGCAAAGTTAAAGTAGATGAGTCAACCGCACAAAAGGGAAGGAAAGAACAAAAAGGCGCTCTGAAAAAAAAAACAAAAAAGGGAATGGAGGCAATAAACCTTCCTTTTCCTCTGCAATTATAGACAAAACGTCAGAAATGCTTACTTTGCACTTCCCCACCTCTGCTTTTTTTTTTTTTTAACTCGAACTGCGTCGACCCCACTAAATATCCCTGCAATGAATAATCCATGAAAGTTGTGGCGACACACACACACACACACACACACCGCTGCACTCTGCTGTGCCACATGGGGCTCAGGCCACAGTGTGTCTCATCAATAATTACACATGAAAAGTTGAAGCACTCTCTCCACACTATTGATCCCAGGCATGACTTCTGTGGCATCACTACAGGTTTAAACACGACTAAACCGTATCACGCATGTTCATCACCCAGTCAACTTGAGGAAAACTTACTTGGTTGGAAAATGTGGATCAACTTCCCCAGAGGAGCTGGACTGACTCAGTGTGTGTGCATGAGAGAGAATATTTTGGAGCTAAACCCTGCACGACACACTTGTTGCCAACGTGCCTCTAGTGAAGATTCTGCACTCATATTTCAGCCCACATCAAGACAGGGTACCAATTTATATCTGGAAGGGTGGAAAATATGGTTTCTCCGAGGGAAGAATCGGAGCTCAGCTACATAGCTGGCGCAGAGTTTGTGGCTAAAATACTTTGAGGATCTGTGTGTAGCCGTCCTGCGTTTGCCCGGGACATGAGGTTTAGTCACACAAACGCCTAAAGGGGGTTTTCGGTACATCTGTTGACTTACTGCCGACATCCTGATAGTGGGTTTCTACAGCGGGATAATCATCGGCTGCAGCCCCGCGCTACTCTGCGAAACAACCCTCTCATGAGTCCCCGAAAGTTGTGAACTCGTCCACGGTGCCATCGGTGAAGGCAACGGCTCGGTGATAAAAGCCGCATCCGCCAGAAAATCTGTACAAGGTTCATCGGCACATGAGCTGTGAAGAATCGAGGCCAGGAGTCGTTGCTTCAGGAAGCGAGAGGCGCCGAGCTGCACTTTGCATGCGGCCGCTTCTCCTGGGGTTTGTACGAGACTCGCACAGCATCGGCGATCAGCTGTGAGCCGGCCGGCCTTCGTTTCTGCGTAAATGACCCAGACTGAGGAGAGGTGGAGTCTGCAGGGACCAGACGGTCAGTTAATCTGCTCCGTCCTGTGGGGGGGGAGGAGACGAGAGACAACAACATGCCGGGCCACTGACACGGCTAATCACACTCGGAGGACTGAAATGTCGTAGGCGAGTGGTTTTTGCAAGCTTGACCCGAAACAACACTTTGTTTTCACTGTGACTGGACAACATGACGGACCTTCTAGTGACAGACGGATTGACATCGGATCAATCGAAGATCCACCTGGAAACCCATCAGAGGGTCCAGAAACTGGTTTCTACATTTGTAAACCTGAACCACAAACTTAAAATGTTCGAGTACGCAGTGGTTACAAGTGGTCACAAATCCAGCAGCATTTTAATTCTATATATTGGACTGTCTCTAAATCCGCCCTCTCCATTTCAACGACAAAGACGAGTTGTCCCTCAGACTGGCCCCTTGTTAAATGTGCAGCTGTTTAGTGGCTGTAAGCTGTTTAGAGAAGCTTTGCTGGGTGAGGTCTTAAAACAGACACACACACACATCCATGCTTCGATCAGAAGAGCTGCTAATCTGGCCTGCTGGGATCTGAGCAACTGCCGGTCCCTCTGATTAACCCCCCTGCAGAGTGAGGGAGACATGTTGAGCCGAGGGAGAGCAGATAATGACCACGTCCTACAAATGTTTACATTCACCATATTACCCGTCGTCTCGTCACACAGACGCAAAGTTTTTCCTCCTTGGCCATTCCGTGAAGTTCCTGCAGTGATGTGGTGAGATCCACTTGGACAAGCTGGCCCTTCTCTTGCACCGGTTCAGGATGTTGACACAGATCTGGCCCCCGAAGCACACGGCGGGCCCCCTCCTCCTCCAGCCGACAGGAAAACAGCCACAAGCGAGGAAGCCAGCAGAGTCCTCTTCCTATCGCCTCCTAATTATCCTGCCCTCCCGGCCCACCGGCCCTTTAAACGCTCCGCCGCGGCCTTGACCGACTTAAAAACAGGGACGACACCTCCAGTCAAAACACACCGCAGCGAGACTTTGGGACCGTTGTATCTATTTGAATACCAGTCCGGAGAGTGATTCTGTTCAACATAAACTCCAAGTTCACTTTCAACATGCTCTTTGCGTGCAAGTGTGGAAGCGTGGCAGCCGCTGACCCTGACCCTGACCCCGACCGCTTCCTCTGATTATCATGGCTGCGACAAGCTGTACTTTTCCTTGTCAGATATGGTGTGTGACACGACGGGCCTCGCCCGGCTGTCCCGGGAGCTGTTTGTGTGGGACGCTGCCCCGGTGATCTGGAGGACAAGAGGGGGAAGTGGAGGATGACATCAGCGTCTGGACGTCCCCTCTCCACCCACAGACACACAAACACACACAGGCCGTGTCAAGAACGGGACAGGAGACGTGCTGCTTGCCGTCGCCGTCGCTTTGAAGCCCAAAGCTGAAACGTTGCCTTAGAATTTTAACATGAAAGCGGTGCAGTAAACATCATTACACTGCAGAGGCATGCCTCGGGGCAAAGATAAGTCTTCTCCTGGAGACGGTGAGAATGCTCAATGGACACGCCAGAACAGATACCCGAGTAAACCGAACACTGACTACCATCTCAACATGAAGTCAATTTGAACGAAACCTCCTGCTGCAAAAACAAGTGAAGTGCCGAAAAAAAACTTTAACAGTTGTTGCCTTATGCATGTTGTTACACCCTGACGACGTGGCTCTGAGGACAGTTTGATAGCAACGACGCCTCTTCAGTGTCACGACTCTGAAAAAAATGCATGATCAACATCCCTGATCTAAATCGTCACACTGAACACCAAGAGTAGAGTTCACCCGAGGACAGAAAAGGTTTCTCCAATGTCGACATCGAAACACATCAAACCAGCAAGAACACTTCAACAACATTCCACAAAAAAGCAACACAATTTTAACCAATTTTTCTACGCGTCACGGACAAACCAGCCGAGATATCGGTGACGCTGTAGGAGAAGCTTTGTTTGGGACATTTCCCCGTATTGTGCAGCACAAAGTTTCATTAAAATTGGCCTTACGTTGAGACTGTAGTCGTTTTTGGTGGAAAAGTGCTTTGTCATCGTTAAAATATTGACTTTTCCATTCTGTCAAGTTATGATCTTGTGGGACAAGAGTGCCACTGCCCCCTCCCCCCCACAGACTCCCTTGACGACGAGGAAAAGCGGCCCGACGGCAGTGGGAAGTAGACGGCTGCATCCAATTGGTTTTGTTTTCGGCGCGGCGACCGTCCCGGGACTCTTGGCATTCTCTCCAGCCTTTCTGCAACAATGGCGGCAGTGTTGCAGCGGCGGGGCCCGGCTGCTCACTTCAGACTGCCTGTTGTTTACTTGTAAAAGGAAAGTATGAGGAGTGGGAGCAGCCGAGTTTGTAGGGGGGGGGGGTCACTTCGCTGCATGCGATACAGCTGTATGGCGACGACCACGAGCCTTTTTGGAGATTCTTACCGGTTTCGGCATCGCTGCTTCCCCTCCTCCTTGCACCCGACGGCTGAGAGGAAAAGTCCGTCACCGGACGGCCAGACAATCGTTTCACTGGACCTGGAAAGTGAAAGAAATAAAATCAAAACATGGCGAGCGGCTGAGTCGGTTCCTCCCCGCTGCCCTCAATTTAGCCCATGGCCTCGGCAATCATTATCATACCAAATGAAGCCGACCGTGATCGATTGCCTTCTTGTTTACTTCAACATCATTGACTTTTCATTGAGCTCATAACAGCCAAAGTCGATTCGATTTAAATTTAGAGCTTTCCCCCATTGATTTTTTTCTTTTTCTTTTTTCAAACTTCTTTCCCACCGTGTTTCCTGAAACATTTATGTCACAGCCACCGGGTGCACCTTACACCAACCACAAGCCCCAAAATAGTTTGGTAATGACCTCTGTTGAACTGTAACGCGACACTGAAAAGGTAGTTTCTCAAACTATGTAGTCCAGAGACGGCAAGTCGCAGGAGTCAAACCTGTCAACTCCAACGAACTGTGGGAAGAAAAAGCCTGATTTGACAACTTTTTCTCTATTTTCCTTCAGTTAACTGTCTTCTAATTGAATATATTTGAATGGTCAGAGCCAATCTGGCTGAGAAAACTCGTTTTAAAGAGGTAAATGACAAAATAAAGCTCTGTGTGCATGAAAAGAGAGTACATTTCATATTTGCCGATTTACTTTAGTTATATTTCCCCATTTCGATCCATTACGTGTCGCTGGTATTAACTGGAGAAGTGACATAAGAAGCATATAGATGATAATGTGCAGACAGGAGCTGTGGTTCCGCCGCGTGCATTAAGATAAACCCACTTCCGTTAACTTGTCATGTAACCCCAATTAAATAAATGGACAACAGCTGCGAGGACGTTACACACGTTACACAACGAAACCCCGAAAATAAACACATCACTACGAGTATTTATCGATGGGGGGGGGGCGTTTTTTTTTAGTGCGGAATATTAAATTTGAGCCAGTTGGAAGGTGAAACTAGAAGCAGTGGGCCGTTGGGAGCTGCCACATTCAAACGGTGGGTGTTGTCTACATAACGGGACGAGGCTCACTTCTCCACCTTTCACGCCTTTAAAAAAAACAAAAAAACCCGCAAACACTCAAAGAAGCCCTCGACTGGACGAGTTAAAGCCGTTTAACGGGCGACGCCTGCCAGTTTGAAGGCTTTAAATGAGCGGAAAGTGTCGAACACGAGGATATCCGCGATGCCATCAAAACTTGAAGAGGCTCATCTTTTTTTTTTTTTTTTTTTTCTGAGGGAGAGGCAACTCACCGGAGAGACGATGAGCGGGCTAAAAAAAAAAAAAAAAAACCCGACAGGAGAGGCCCGTTTCCCCCTGAATGTCACTAGTTTTACGAGGAAAAATCCGCTCCGGTTCCCTCAGACTCTTCTCCCGCCGCGCTGGCCGAAACAAATTCCCGCAGACATGGAAAAAGCACTGAAGTCAACGCGTAAGGCGATTTTGGCTCCGAAGTCAAACAAGCCGCGATGGGACGCGTCGACTTCCGGCCGCAGCCTACAAAATAAAAACGACGGGAAGCGCTAAGATAAGCGCAACTTTTATGATAAATAGAGCCGTTTTGGTCACTTTCCACCAAATCAGGTTCAACGGGGGCCACGAAACATGTGTAACCTCTAAAATGAGTGTCTTTCGTTGCATTTGCAACTTTTCTTTTTCAAGCATTTGTCAGACAATT
The DNA here is from genome assembly GCF_963422515.1 of Blennius ocellaris. Classification (NCBI taxonomy): domain Eukaryota; kingdom Metazoa; phylum Chordata; class Actinopteri; order Blenniiformes; family Blenniidae; genus Blennius; species Blennius ocellaris. The sequence goes on along the minus strand of NC_137673.1, from coordinate 2,515,565 downwards.
TAAAATGTAACCATTGTGGCTCTTTTTAAGCAGCTTTTTGTCCATAAATAAAATAAGACCAAGATAAAATATTTGTTTATGTATTAATTTGTTCGTAGAGCCGCTACAGAAGAGCCAAAGAGCCACAGGTTACAGACCCATGCACTTTATTAAGGTTTACAACACAGAAAATATACTTATATCCATACTTATAGTTTATTTTATTCACGAATTTACTTTATCTTATTGTCACTATATTATTTATTGTTGTTTCTTTGTATATTTTGTCTCTTTTCTTAATGTTTTGTGTGTTTTCTTTGGTTGTTTCCCATTTTAAACATCAAGTTATACTTTGTTTTGATCCTCATCTTGTCCAGTTTTCTCACAAGTATTCCCAGTCCACTTCTTCATCCATGCATGAATTGTACCAATCTGCATGAAAAGTGCTGCACAGGTTTGATTGATTGATAGAGAGATCCATTCATTTAATGACTATTCTCGGGAAATAATTATCCAAATGTAAGGATAAGGATTTTTTTTTCCATCAAATACCTTCCTGCTTTTGTGTAATATATTCTGTCATTGTCTTCTTTATCCTCCTAAAAATACACCACTTTGTTTTATCCATAGTTGAATGGAAGCAGTTTAAATATAAAGATTCTATGGCACAATCATTCAAATGTAATCATTAAGCTTAACTTTTGAATTATAGTTGAGGCATTAATACGGTTATTTAAATATTAATAATGGCAGATATAGCCCAGGATGACGACAAACGGTTGTCAAAGTTAAATGACTAAGATGTTTCGAAGTCAGTTTCAGTTTGTTTTTTTTGGTTTTTTCTTAATTATTTTGAAGGGAAGATGCCACACTTCCGCCTCTGGCCTCAAGCGCGTGACGTCGACTTGACGCGGCTAATTGTGGAGATGTACAATATGGCTGTCAGCGGGCTAACGTGCGGGACATGCACCATGCGGCGTGTGGGGGCAGCTCGAAGGTTTCCACCAGTGTGTTTAGAATGCAAACTGCACTTCCTGCAGAGCGTCGACCCCCTGCAGAGTCCCCCCCCCCCCCCCCCCCAGGGGGTTCGCGCACGTTTAAAACGGGCCTGGTCAGACGTACAGCTCCCCACCGTGGAGGAACACATCAAGTACACTAAGTTTGTCCTGCAAGTTTGTGTCAGATCATTTCCTGCAGCACATTTTCACATGGATTAAAAGACACAGCTGTGCGTCAAATGATTCAACTAAAATATCAATATCAGAATAGTAAAGACAGAGAAACATGCAGGTGTGCTCTTCAGTTTGGTTTATATATATATATGTATGTATGTATATATATATATATATATATATATATATATATATATATATATATATATATATATATATATATATTCTTTATTTGCAATAAACACTTCAAATCCAAACTTGTGTCGGTCTGTTCTGCCTCTTGTGTGATGACTTTTCCCACCACTAGATGTCACAATTGAGCTTTTGACAAGGAGGCGAAACTGCAATCAACACATTGTGGGAAACAAAAACAAAGATTTTATGGTGTAAATTGCTGTGTTTGTAGTTTAAGCTGCTTGATCCTGGAAGATCTAACATCTCTAAATCTATTAAGAAACATTTCGATCACTCAGTGAGCAGGATGTGAGAGATGAGGCTGAGCACGAGATAATTGGCTGGATGTGGGTGGAGCTCCTGTGCAAAACGCGCAGGTATGGACTCAGCTTAACAACATTGTGCACACATGTCTTCTTTCTTTCTTTCTTTTTTTATAATACCTCACTGTTGGTTTAGAGTTAAAGCGCATCAGTGTGACTGTTTAACCAGGGAGCAGCTTATTTGGAGGGTTGAAACTGCCCCAAACACAAAGATATCAAACTCAGCCAGGATAACAATGTGGAGTCGTTGTTTCAGGAAGCTGAAATTCACACCTAGTCAAATGTGTGAATTTCACGGATGTGGATCTGCTCCTGGGAGGTAAAGTTACTGGGAGCATGTCTGTATTTGATCAGGTGGATTATTATTATTTGCATTTGAAATAGGTTTGGAATGATGTGACCCATGCGTGCACATTATAAATGAACTGACATGAAGGTTCTTTATATAATGTGTTGGCACGTTTTATCCAAATTAAACTCCTATTTACAGAATTGTTAAACTTGTGACATACAAAAAAATACAGCCTTTTTTTTTCGTAAGTTATATTTATAACATTTTAAATCATAATTCTCCTCTTAAAAGGGCCATTTATTTACAAATCTAGGACACGAGGAAAGTCTATTATAAACCGGGAGGAAAGGGATCAAATTTGGAGTTTTGGGGAATTCAATGCATTTTGTGCTGCAGTTAGGAGTGTTTATTACTGCCTTGTTTGCTGATCTCCTGTTTGTTGTCAGTGTGGACACCCCCCCCCCCCCCCCCCCCCCCCCCTACAGCAGGCCTGTGAACTTGGCTGTTAAAAGTGTCACATTGTGCTGCGTGAGGATCTGATCTGGCCCTGGTCTTTATTTAGCCTGGCATCGGCCCACGTCACAAGATTTTAGTCCATATGACTAAGGACATGCTGCTCCATTGTCCATGCCGTGAAAGAAACCTCTGTCAGGGGAGAGGTGATTGGATGAGGAATTGCACAAATCAGCTTTGATTGTTGTGCCAGTTGTTGTAGAGATTGTTTCTCTGATATGAAGCCCGATTGACTCTCGATGCCTGAACACGTCACGTGTCAGAATATCGTTGTTAAATGTCAACTTGAAGTTAGAAATTACTCAAACAACATCTGCTGGACGGAGCTTTAATTCAAATAACAGCAGTCGTAGGCTCAGATCATGAGATGCCTTCATGCTCTCAGGGGTATTTATCTGGTTTCTATATCAACAAAGCTATTAAATATCATGATTCATTCATACAGTACATGGACACCCTGGATACTATGACGAGGAAAGAGTACAAAACGTAGTGTTGTTTTGTGCTTACTGTATGTATGACTGACCTTTAGGTGAGTGTCTTTAATCTTCAACCTAAAATCCAAGTTGCATTAAAAGACGTGGGCTCCTGTATGATAATGTAATCCCTCCAGTGATGTGGTCACATTAATCCGCTGTCCTGATTTAATCTCATTTGACCAGACACACACTGCGCTGCCCCGTTTAATGAAAAGATAAAATTAGTGGCGGTAATGGTGTTAACACCGCCGTGGACAGAAGCGTGCGTTGGGCCGCACAGAGGCATTTGTGTTGTTTGGCGTGTTACGCAACAGCCGAAGTGCCTTCGGGGGCCTTTCCTTCCTTCCCTCCCTCCGAGTTCACTGCCGACCAAATCAAACGGTCACAGTCTGTTTCGGTTCCCATTACTTGTGCCGTGCTGTTGCACCTGAGTCCACTGCTGCACTTCTCTTCTGTTTTTGTCCGTGGCGGCTCCAGTGGCTGCCGAGCCTCTGTGCTCTCCGTCCAGGCCGTGGCGTACCGTACATGTGAAGAGGGGAGTCTGCCGAGCGCCGGCGCCCCGGGGGGGAGGATGGGACAACGGGCGTCTGTGCCAGAGGCCCCGGAGGAGGTGGCGTCCACCATCCCCGGTAAGGAGCTCTGCAGCGTCGGCCCTTTTGTCTATTAACCGTGATGTGTGTGTTTTCTGTCGCCAATTATTTAAAATCGAGCGCGACGCCTGTTGCTTCTAGACTTTCAGTGTTGCGTTAAAGCTGGAGGGTTCTATTTGTAATCAATTGCTGAACTCTGTCATTTCTTTGATTCAATCGTAAATATAATCACCCACATAATGAAAACTGTGATTTAATCAAGGGAAATAAAAATCTAATAATGCAAAAGAGTCAAGTGAGAAGGGAAGGAATACTGAAGGACCAGTGCAATATCACTGTCTGAACTTATACTCTTACATTTGATAAATATCCTACGATTTCTGTCAAAATAAGAAAGGTAATCTACTTTAAAGTAACTTTGACTTCAGCCCCCGGTTGTGATAAGAGCCACACATACACACACACACGTTAGTGTAATTAGAGGATTGATGTCCCGGCCCACCCTCCACCCCCCACTCTCCACCCCTCTCTTCCTGCGATAAACACTCAGCAGACGAGCAGCGAGATAAATAATCCCACGTTTGGGAAGCGACAAACTGCCGTTCAGGCCACTTGGGCTGGAGACTCGGTGTGAGACGAAGTCTGAGGGGGACCATGTCTGTTCTGGAAATAATCCAAGAGGGCCGGGAGACTTTGGGTGGACTGCTTCACAGTGTGTGTGTGTCGGTGGACCGGCTGAGCCCACACACACACCAACGGTGTCAGAAGGCCCGGCGGAGAGGTCGGCGTTTTTACAGTTTGTTTGTTTTCTCAATTTGGTTCAGAGATGTCGTCTGGTGTTTTTAGTCAGTGTGACAGGAAGACGGAACAGGATTTCCCCCCTGCTGCGGTCGATTGAACGATTTGCAACCCGAATAGAGGAAAACATGAAACATTGTGCTTTTTTTGTGTCTAATTTTGTCCTTCGATCACTTAAGTAATCGCAGTTGTGACTTTTTCTAATTGCGTGGTACTGTTGGTTCATAAATACCACATTGTCTCATGCACATATTTTATATATATATATATATATATACAAGGATTTCTTTGTTTTGAAGGACAAAGATGTTGAATTGGGAAAGTTTTCGGCACTCGCTGCCACTTCAAGGTTTCACAGACCTGGAGTTCAGCTCTCTTTGGTGTTTGACCCGAGGAACTGATTACCTGATAAAAGCCCCGGGCACCAGGATAATCGGTAACTTATCTAAAGTCTCGACGAACCAAGGGCAGGGCTGTCGGGCTGGTGTGTCGGAGCGAAGCCGGCAAACGGGCAGACATGAAAAGAAACTCTTGAGAAGGCCAAGCTGGCCGGGAGGTTTCCCGTCCGTCCTCAACATGTCGGTGGGCTCCTGCTGCCGGCTTCGACCGGCAGGAAGGAAAGAACACCACAGATTCACTCGGACTGTCCATCGAGGTGAGCGCCGGCCTCGCGTCAAGAACAAATGTCTCAAGCTGCTTATGGAAGGCGTCTTCAGCCACACTTTGTGTGTGTGGGGGGAAAAAAAAGGTCATTTCAGGGTTGCAGTAAAAGAACAAGGCGCCACATGTCAGTCACATGCTGGAGACTAATCAATATTTGCACTGAGGAACGCAGCCGGGGCAGAGGTTTGTGGACACTTCATTGGACGTTTACTTTGTTGTTCAGACAAACAAGGTTTCTTATTCCCGCGAGCGATGGCGACTTGTGACTTGATAATGCTGCGACTTCATCCAGAGTCACAGAGACACTTTAGTCTGTTTTAAAGTCGTTTCAATGAAGCAGCTTGTATTAAATTAAATGAAGCCTCAAGCCATTTTGGATGCAACATGGGATTGTCAAAAAGTTCACTACAGCTTATTATTGAAAAGTGTGAATATTTGCTGTTATTATTCCGGAGGGAGATTTTTGAAAAAAGGGGGAGGAGAAACAGGAGGGGCGTAATCAGGAAGCTTTGGCAGGTGTATTAATGTGTGTGAGACGCAGACGGGGAGGGTTTGGGAACACAGACGAGGAGAGCAGTAAGGGAGAGAGCACACAGAGGGACGGGATGAGGGCGAGCCGGGAACACGGAGCAGAGCGCTTCGTCTCCATCTCGCTGCAGGAGATGGAGAGCTACTACAGATACGCCGGGTGCTGCCGGCAGCTGCAGGGTGAGTTTTACCACCACGTTTGCAAATTTGCCGTGTGGGACATGGGAGGAAGACGTGAAGCCGCGTGTGATTTAGAGCGTTTCCTTGGCAAAGTCATTGCTCGTGGGCAAAAAAAAGTAGTGCTGTTGCACTTTGTTATCCACATGATAATCACATGGATTTTCTGTTCCTTAAAACAACTTAGGTTTCTTTTCTGGAAAGCTGAGTCATAATAATGGGAATTCCTCTTCTCCACTCTTTGCTGACTCCTTGATTTTGCAGCTAATAACTGTAATTTCCCACCAGGCTGTAGGACTTTCTAGATTACGCATGCAGTCGCCTTCTCATTAACAACAACAACAAAACAAAAAGGTCTTGATGACTCCCTGCAGCTGCTGACACACGGACGCAGTTAATTCAGGTGCCATCAGGAAGCCTTTTCCTCATGTTGTCACAGTAAAAAAAAAAAAAAAAAGAAATAAGATCTTGTTGTGTTTGAAGGGTTATTGTAGAAAAATCAATAGTATCCAGCCATGCACAGCTGTCCCCCCCCCCCCCCCCCAGCTGTTTGAATCTCCCCGCACCATAAAAACTAAATTACTTCTTGGCGTAAATGGTGAATTCTGCCGGTCAAACACATGACTCATCCTGTGTTGGCACGTAGAAACTTGGGTGAATATTTGCTTCCTGTGAATTGGCGACCGAAGTAGGTGTTAAAGGAAAAGAGAGCTCATCCCAGTATACTACTGCATCCTTATTTACTCAGGGCGGTTCAATAAGAGGCAACCCGACACGAGTTTTGTACCGACGAAAGGCAGCCGGGCGTTTGTCCACCGTTCCCCGTGGGAGCCGTGCGGCCCCTCGCCGATCGCCGTGACGTCTCGCCGCCCGCCACTGACTGCTCACATCTATTCTGGTCCAGTTCTTTCAGGCTTTATTTAGAAAGGAGGTATTTTTAGCAGGCGCTGTCCCAGACGGGCTTTGTCACAGAGACACGTCTTTCTTCTTTATGTATTGAAGAAGTCACTGCTTTATTAACTAAATGATCCATCGAGTTGTCTGTTCATTTGAAATGTAATATAAGTAGTAAGTATTTCCAGCTACTGGTTTTCTCCAAATCCCCCCTTTGTCATGGGTTGTCTTATGATCGCTTTCAATCTGCTTCCCTTTTCTCAATCATTCATGTCATAAGTGCTCGCATCTGTCAGCTGCCAGGACTGAAATCAGCACAGCATCGGGATTTTTTTCTTCTTTTTTTTTCTTTTCGGGTTTTACTCAAAAAATGTGTGACCCACGACGGCCAAGCACTTGAGGGGAATTCAAACGTGGGCCAATTTGAATTACACCCTGACGAGCAGTTAAGTTTCCCCATCTAAAACCAAACCATCGGTACATCTTTTAACTATTTTCAGCCAAAGGTTAAGGCCCCTTTTTTTTTTTCCCAAAGTGCCTATTTTTCCCTCCCATCTTCTTTAATTCCATATTGGTTCAAAGTCGGCCCGCTCAAATCAAATCAGCTTTTTCTTGCTTCAAAGAATGAATCCTCCGAATAAGTTTAACCAAGTTTGCGCTAAATCGGTTTAAAGTTTGTGACTCAATCAGAGCGGGCCGGCTTTTGTGTACCGACGACCCAACTCGCTCCCCCGGACCACGTGCCCTTGAGCAAGATGAAGCAAGTGAGCACCAACTTTTATACTTGGCATTTACTCATTTAATCACCATGTCTGCGTCTGCACACCTTTGTTGTCGTCCTCCCGACACTGTACTGTTCTCCGCTGCTTCTCTTGGCAAATGACTCATTTTTCAATTGGAGTCTTCCTGTTTACGCCACAGCAGGCCGGCAGTGTTTGATCCCGGAGCGGAAGGAGTCGATAGTGTTTGGCCTTTGTAGACACTCAGATGTGGTGGTTGGGGGGGGGTCTCATATATATCAGCTGTAAGTTATTGTAGCTGCAGTCTGTGGCACATCCCTCAGACAGAAGACACAGAGCGGCTTCCGTTCAAGTCACATGGACGTCTGCGCCGCATCCCATCCAACACCGCTCCTTCCAGTAAAACACGAGACGGACACACTGCACAATAATACAAGCAACATCCTGACAGAACTGGTTCATGTGTTCCCCAAACGGGAACGTAGGCGTACCACAGTGCTCAAAAGCTGCACGCTTTTATTTTACGGTTTTATTAGACGGTAAAATACTTGATTGCCTTCAAGAAAAAGATGCTGGTTTGTCTTAAAAACAGCGAAGACGGTGCATATGTGGACCAATGTGTCCCTGCTGGACCCGAACATATCCTTCATGTTGCCTTTATTTTCACGTGCTATGATTGGAAATGCCACTAGGGGTCAGAAAATGCTTGAGGATAGTTTTTGCAGCTGCTCAGTCGACCTGTATGGTAAATTTCTAAGCAGGAAACCTCTTGTGAATGTTCTCGGCAACCAAATCCATCAATGCCATGGTACTACCATCACTATACTGGGACTTCTCTCTTCCAATACACAGTCTGGTAAAACTTTTACAATGTGGAATCATGTAGTTGGTGATTGAAATCCATACTCGGCGAGTGAAACTCTTTGCTGCCGGAGCCGTTTGTGGACGAAACACTTGACCGGGAAAAACGAGCCATTAAAGATCCTCCTCTGCGTTTTCCTGTCCTGCAGCAGACGTGCTCTATCGTCTCAATCTGACGGTGGATAAATGCTCGCAGACAACCAGGGCGGCAAGTTGAAGCAGATGGTGGTACGTCGTAAAAGAAACGGCTCTGTGCCGTTGTTGCTGAGGTCTCCTCAGAATCCCTTCATGTATCTTTGATTTATGCTCTGTCTTGATTTTTAATTCTCATTCTCGCAAAAAGCAACGTCTCCCCCTCTAAACTTTAATTTGCCCGGTGGTCCTGTAAATATGGCTTCCATAATGGCTATCTGCATGCACTGTTAATGAGAATGTGGGAGGAGGCCGGGGTTGATGTTGGAGGAACAAAAGCAGCACTTTAGCAATGTTTGTTTTCCTCAGCGGGTGTCGGTTTTTAGTTTTCATTTTTCTTGATGAATTCAGCTCCCGGGGGGCTGTTCCCATTTTCACCGGCCCCGCTTGTCTCCTGCTTTCTGTGCGCTGAGGCCCCCTGCTGTCTTCGTCGGCGTTTTGTTTGTGTGTCGTGCAAGTGAAGCCGAAGACGAGGCGGTGGCCGTCGCCCCCGGGCTCCGGCGGGAGTCTCGTTCTGGGATTGTTTACAGTTTACACATTTGAAATCACTGCTGGAGTCTTATTCCTGAATTACCCTTCTGCTACATTCGCGCATTTCCTGATCATGTACAGACATCTAAAGTCTTCAAAAAGATATTTTCTGCATTTATAGTAACGTGAATGGGCCTTGCAGTGCTTTGCACCGTGACGTGATAGTACTCCTGGTTTGTTTGAGTTTCTGTGTGAAGGTCCGACATTTTCTTTTCCACGTTCCAAAAACATGCATTTGAAGTTAATTCATAACTCCCTCTCACCTTGAACTGTGAGCGCGAGCATCCCGTCTGCCCTCTGTGTTTGCCGTGTGACGGACTGGCGACCTGCCCAGTGTGTACTCTGACGATGCTGGATGGGAAACACAAAACAAAATGTAAACAGGCCTTCAAAAAAACCCGATTGGCTGAGATCCTTTGGTTAGATTTAATTAGTCCCAATTCCATAAATGCCTGATATCCAAAACAAATGTATCTGTCAACTTGCAGCCATTGACCCGCTCAGGAAGTGCTTTATACTTTATAACCGCCAGTAAATCTCATTCGTCTCTATTAACAGTCTTAATCTCCGGAAGCCGAGTGAGACAGACGTTTTCATCTGACATGTTTTGTGTCATTCGTCAGCCTGGACTGTTGTCTCTCAGCGGAAACGGTCTGAAACGTGAACTCGGGGGCGGGCAGTGTGAAAGCCCTCCCCTGGCCGGTGGCACACACACACACACACACACACACACACACACGGGGAGGGGGGTGTGAGCGTTGTGTGGGGGCTGTGCAGTGACAGCTCAGTAAGCGGCTGGAGTCGTGCGCTGTGGCAGAATGCTCTGGCTCAACTTCCACCGGGATGTTCTCTGACAGGACGCTGTGCGTTTGTGCCTGAATGTGTTTTTAGTGTGTGTGTGTGTGTGTGTGTGTGTGTGTGGACAGAGAAAGCAATGGCTCTGAACCGAGTGTCTCAACTGTGCCACGATGTCACCAGGCTGTGGCTGCAGCTGAAGATGATGACAGGTACAGTGTCTGTGCATCAGTAACTCTGCCTTTCTCTTCCCTTTATCGTGTTTAAATTTAGTTTTGTGCGCCGTGAGAACCATGCAGGTGTTCTACTTTCAAGCTCCAGGTTTCAGATCTCCTTACAGGTTTTGCATAATTTGTGTTGTGCCCATCTGTTTCCATGTGCGCTTTCTTTTTTTTTCTTCTTCTTCTGGTATCGGAGGTAGACAAGATGTTGAAGAGGCTACAAAGACTTCTTTTTGTGTCGAGGTGTTCATCACATGAGCTGCAAAACTCTCTTTAAAAAGCCTCATGACTGATAAACAATGACGACCGCCCAGCGCTTTAAAGGCTGTAACTGGAGAATGAGATTGTCGCTTACTTATTCATAAGTGAGAGCAGTTTGTGACACAAATCACACGTTGTATTTATGTTGCATGAGGCGATTAATGTTGTTTTGCTGCATTGCAATGAACGGAGCCAGATTTGTAATATTTAATGTGCTAATTTACTTCTACTGGCCAAATAAACCAAGAAAATCTGTTTATTCTCTTATATCTCTACTCCTATAAAAGCTGTTTACGGGGATATACATCTATGTTTTTGTTGATATTTTCTCACATTTTAAAATGAAATATTTAGATTTTATTCTTGTTTTTCTTTTCTTTTCAATGATCTCTGGTCCCCAGATCTACACACAGTGAAGTTGGCCAGTATGCACAGACAAAGCTGACGCATGTCTCCTGTCAAAAGCGTACTATATCCGCTATAGGGACGGTAATTCTCAATGAAAGTGACCCGACTTTCTTCTTCCCCGCATCGATTTGCACAAAGATGTTTTCTTTAGCTGAAGGCGTAACGAGCCATCAGATGGTTGCATAATGACATTTAAAGTGGTGGACGGGGCCTTTCGCCCAGAGGTGAGGGGCATGTTAACACGGGGGGGGGGGGGGGGGGGGTACAGTACAGTACAGTACACGGCACAGCACGCCGACGGCCTGCTAATCTAAACGTCCAGTTTCCTCTTGTCAGTTGGGAGCGACGATGGGACAAAACCCTTTTGAGTGTTTGAATGTCAACATCTCCTCCCCTTTATTTCCACTCTCTTAGCAGTGTGTGTGTGTGTGTGTGTGTGTTGCTTGCTTGATTCAATTATTCTGCTTCTTTTTTTTTTTTTTTTTTTGGCCAGAGCTTTTCCCCCCGGCTTTGCTTTGGCCCCCTGTGGGTTTTCTCAGGTGTGTGTGCTTTTTTGTTTTGTGTTCCTGTGCAGAGCGACTGAGTGTGTTTGCTCTGCTGACAGATGGGTGAGGTTGTCTTATGAGCCTGCACGGCTTACCCACACACACACACACACACACACACACACACACACACACACACACATGCCCAGGGTATCAACTTTTCCCTTTGCTGCTTTTCGCCAGGTCAGGATTAGACGCTGACGGCTCTTGGCCGTTTTCCCATCAGTCAGGTCCATGTTTGTGCACGTCGTGTGCATCGGGAGCTCATCGCAGCAGGAAGCATTAATCTGAGGTTAAGTTAGCCTGTTTGCTTTGGGTTTAGCCGCGACAGGAGCCGCTGTACTTACAAGTTCTCCTCGGGAGGCCTGCATTTTGCACAATGTCAATTATCGCAGCAAATAGAACGTGCTCAATACATTTGATGCAAAAAGAAATGCATTATTATTATTATTATGATCATTGATCTCCTGGGGAAGCGAGACTAATGCAACAAGTCCTACAAATAGACTTTTTAAAGAGCATATTTTTATCTCGACAGAGCTCCTCCTGTGGTAAACGACTCCGTAGATCAACCCTCGTGTCAGATTAACGATACAGCTCAGGTTTGCGCCGAGGTTTTCTCGTCATTGCGTTGTTATTCAAGTGGCTAAGTGCACTTTCACCTTGAAGAGTTTAATAAAGTAAATACTTTACAAGTGATTGATTAATGGGAGGAACATTGATGCACATTTAGCATTATTGATAAAGTGCTGTTTTTAGCACTGGTATAAAATGTGCTTCGTCAGCATTTTTTGTGTTAAGAGAACAAACACTCAAAACAAAATAAAACTATACTTCATGCAGTTGTGTTTTCCTCTCTTGGACACGTCAAATGCTCTCTGTTGAGGACTGTTGACCTTTTCATTGACCTACTAAACTCCAGATCATATTTCTATGCAAGCCACGATCACACCGATGATCTGTAGTTTTTAAAGCTGTATTTCTTTTTTTTGTTTGTTTTTCCTTCATTGTGAACTGATTGTGTTTGCATTTACAAGAACACATACAATTTTAAGTGGCTCAATTTCAGTGTCAATTTATAGGACATTCAAAAACAGAAGTTTTAGTAACATCCTGTACGTGTTATTTTTTTTTTTTTTAAAGTAGGTATTGACGATTATGCGCCTGGGAATGATGATGATGATGCTGGGACCACTTTATCCACGACGACTACTCCGGTCAGAGAGCAGATAAGGACACCGGGGTGGACTTTATCTCTTTTAATTCAATCAGCTGGCAGTACAACGATGAATGAATGAACGAGGATGGATGAACGATGAACGTAGAATGCAGATTAATGCTGAATGCATACACGACGAATGTACACACGATGAATGTATACACTACGAATGTATACACGATGAACGTATACGATGAATCTATGCACGCGATGAATGGTTTTTTCTTCACGAACACATTCACGGCGTAACGAGGGGTTCACTACCGTCTTATTATTACACCAGAAAAACTCCGTCCCCCGGGACGTAACGCGAGGACCCCACCACCTGACTGGGCTGTCCAAAATAATGCCTGATGAAAACCCCTAATTTAACACAACACACATTATACTTCACAGGGAATTTGTAACAGCCGCCCCCAGAATAGCAAAGATATTATGTAAACAAATTAAATTCCCTGAGGTACAACAGCAGTCTCTGAATTAGCGTCCTCTCCTGGAAGTGCTGGCAGCTGGACGAGGCGTGCAACCGGCCGCAGGTAAGTTCTATCCCCGATCTGGACCTCGGCTGACCGGACACGTCCATCAACACTGGCATTCAGCTTCACCACCTTTCCGATGGGCCAATGTGCACGTGGCAACTTGGGATCGACGATCATCACCACCGTGTCCTGGAGGATGTCATCAGTCTGCTGCCGCCATTTCTGGCGAACCTGAAGAGATGGTAAGTAGCTTCTGAGGAATTGTGCCCAGAAGTGGTCCACAATCATCTGGCAATGGCGCCACCGTCTCCGGGTAAGAGTGTCAGGAGCAAATGACACCTGCGGGAGAGACGCGTCCCGCCGCCCCATCAACAACATGTTTGGTGTCACGGGATCCAGATCTGCCACATCTGATGACACATATCCCAAAGGTTTGGCATTAAGGATGGCTTCCACCTCGATCAGGACTGTGAGTAGGACTTCTTCTTGGAGAGCTTGAGTGCCGATAACAACCTGCAGCGCCTTCTTTACTGATTGTATTTCGCGCTCCCAGACCCCACCAAAGTGGGGAGCTGCTGGTGGATTGAACCGAAACTTGACTTGCTGCTTATCAAGCCTTTCTCGCAACTGTGGATGCATTGCAGAGAACGCCTCCCTCAGTTCTCTCTCAGCGCCTCGAAAGTTGGTTCCCTGGTCAGAGAGAATCTCGGAGGGTGTGCCTCTACGAGCGATGAATCGCCTCAACGCCAAGAGAAAGGCGTCTACGTCGAGGCTTGTCAGCAGATCCAAGTGGACGCATCGGGTCGTGAGACATTTGAAGATGACACCCCATCGTTTTTCGGTGCGCCGCCCGATCTTGATACTGTACGGCCCGAAGCAGTCCACCCCTGTCGAGAAGAATGGAGGCTTGAGGAGCCGCAGCCGGGCCGGAGGTAAGTCTGCCATCCTTGGGACTACTGGCTTCCCTCTCCACTTCCTGCAGTCAGCACAGGTTCTCTGATGCCGCTTGACAGCTTGTCTTCCAGACAGGACCCAGTACTGACGTCTCATCTCCGCGAAGACTCTATCAGGCCCTGGGTGAAGCAGACGTGCGTCCACGTCCTGGATGAGGAGTCTTGTCACAGCGTGCCCAGGATCGAGAACTATGGGATGGATGTCAGTCGAGCTGGGGATGTCAAGATGGCGAAGGCGTCCGCCGACACGGATGAGACCCATGGCCGAATCCATTTCTGGTGACAGCATACTGAGCTTACTGCTGGGTGGTACTGCTTTACCAGCCCTGAGACATTTAAGCTCTTCTGGGAAGCAATCTGCTTGGCTGGCCTTTAGCAGGAGGGGTACAGCCTCATGGAGATCAGGCTGAGGTAGAGAAGGGTCAGCCGCCGCCCCGTCAAGAAGCTGCTGCTGGGTGGCATTGACCAGATCTGTCCAGCTGCTGAACTGTGTAGCATCTGGTGTTCGCAATGCTGGACTCGTCGATGTGAGACCACAGAAAACACTTTGCTTGTGTTCAGCAGTATCTTCTGGCTCTGTGAAGGCAGGAAGTTTCGGCCATTCGTCAGGTGGACCATAGAGGAATTGTGGACCTTGCATCCACCGACTTGGAGATGCCAGTTCAGCCAAGGTCTTGCCACGGGTGAGATCATCAGCCGGGTTGTTGGCTGAGTCCACATACCGCCAGGTGTGTAGGGCCGTCAGCTCTTGGATTTCCGAGACCCTCGTCCCCACAAAGACCTTAAACCTGCAGGACTCTGAGGTCAACCAAGTCAGGACTGTGGTGGAGTCAGTCCAGAGGAAGGTCTGAATGATGTTTATGGTGAGCTCACGGTGGATGAGGGAGGACAGCTGGGCTCCTGTCACTGCTGCACAGAGCTCTAACCTTGGCATCGATTGCTGGCGCTTTGGGGCCACCCTCGACCTTGCCATAACAAATGAGACATGAACTGTTTCGTCTCCCTTCATGGTGAGGTAGGCTACTGAACCATATGCCTGTTCAGAAGCATCACAGAAAATGTGCAAGATATAGTCTGTGTCTTCGGTGGCAACATGCAACGGTGCATAAGTTCGTGGTAGGGAGATGTTTTCCAGCTCGGGGCGTTCTCTCTCCCAGCTGGACCAGGCATCGAGAATGTCAGGAGGGAGGTTTGGGTCGTCCCAGCTCCTCTTCTTTGCCCACAACTTCTGGACGAGAACCTTGGCCCGTGTTGTATAGGGAATGATGATCCCAAGAGGGTCGTATTGGCGGGCTAGCACCTTGTAGATATGGCGCATAGTGGGAGTCTCCCTCTCCACCAGGCTGGGCTTGTAGCCAAGGTGATCCGTTGGGCAGTGCCATCGTAGGCCCAGAACCGGCTCCTGAGGGTCAGTGCACTTACCAGCTAGCCACTGGTCTGTAGTCTCTGACACTGCGGTGGAGGGCAAATGAGATGTAACCGATGAGAAGTTACTCGCCCATTGTCGGATCTCAAATCCTCCCAAGGTTAGGCTATGCCGCATCTTGTCGATGAGAAGCTTAGCTGACTCTGGTGTCGAAAGGCTCTGAAGACAGTTGTCTACGTAGAAAGCCTCCTCGACGGACTTCAAGATGTCTTCATTTCCCTCCAAGTTGTCTCTGACATGCCTCTGCAGCGCAAACGTTGCACAGCATGGGCTACAGGTTGTACCGAACGGCAGTACCTGCCATTGGTAGATATCCGGTTTTTCCTCCCTCTGTAGATTCCTCCAGACGAATCTTAGTAGCGGCTTGTCCTCGGGTAGGAGACGGACCTGATGAAACATCGCCCGGATGTCCCCACTGATGGCAACTGCATACTGTCGGAATCGCAGGAGGACGCCGATGAGCGATGGTCCAAGGGTTGGACCTGGGAGGAGTTGCTCGTTGAGAGAGAGACCGTGGTAGGTGAAGGAACAGTCAAAGACCAGTCGATCCTTGCCGTTATGATGGACGAGGTGATGGGGTATGAACCATGACTCGCTGGACTTATCCACCTCATCTGGTCCAAGCTTGGTAACACACTCTGCATCAATGAGCTTCTGGATCTGTGCTTTATACACTTCAGCCTTAACTGGGTCTTTCAGCAGACGTCTCTCTGTGTTGCGGAGCATTGGCATAACTGCTTCAGCAGTGACTTTGAGTCGGGGGGCATCCTTGATGCGGAGCAGAGGTGTGGCGTAACAGAGTGTATCACCGACCTTCACCCTCTCGGTGCGTGCTTCCAGGATGTTGATGGCCTCTTTATCCAGGCGGGACCTCACTGCAAGGCGTTCACTTCGGAATGGAAGCACATCAAGCTGCCAGAGACGCTCAACATGTTGGTAGAGGTCATCTGGTGCTGGTTTGAGAGCGGTGAAGTAGCATGAGGTTGTACAAGACGCAGCACCATCCGGACCCTGAAGTGCCCAACCAAGAGCTGTGCGAATTGCTGCTGGTCCACCTCTGGGCCCGAACCTGACTGGCTCTCGAGCTGTGATCAGGTGGGTACAATCTGCACCAATCAGCAATAGTGGTTGTACCTTACTGAAGGTCTGCAGCCGGAGGCCCCTCAGGTGGCGGTAGCGTCTTTGTAGTGTGGACACAGGGTAGGATTGCTCTGACAGGGCGAGCCGACCCGCTGTGAAGGCACCTTTAATCAGGTGTCGTTCCGAAGGCTGCATCTGGGGAGCCACATACACGTCGACTGACTCACCATTGAGGTGAGCCACATCTTGACGGATGGTCCGCAGATCTAGGGACTCCGTTTCACCTTTGAGCTCCAATCGTTGAGCAGCAGCTGGTAGTATTATCGTGCGTTCTGCACCATCGTCCAGGATTGCATAGGTTTGAAGTGACTTGCTCCCATGGCTAATAATAACTGGCACGACCTTGAGAAGCACACGTCCACCTTGCTTGGAGTTTGTGATTGCGGTACGGTCCCTGGGTGTGATGAGATAGACGTGGGGGCCCGGCTTGGCAATCGGATGGAGAACCCTCAGGTGAATCTCCTGGCATTCACTGCATGCTTTCTTCAAGGTGCAGGCCTCCTGTCCATGGTTGGTGCGGCCGCAGTTGCGACAACGCCTGCCGTCTGCTATCCACTTCTCGACCTCCTCTGGTGAGCGCTGGATGATGACTGAACACTGTGATAAGTAGTGCTCACTACTCTTGCAGAAGAGACAGATCCTGTTCGGCTTCTGCTGGTGGGCTTCCAACCGAGGCACCTCTGAAGGTCGACGGTTGTCAGGTTTGGGCTTGTCGGTACCGTGATAGACCGAGACCGGCTGGGCCCGGGGCCTAGATGGAGGCGGTGGTTTATCTCTTTTGAGAGGGTGAGTTTCATCCGGACGATAGCGCTGTGCCATCTTAGTGGATAGTCTTTGAGCTTCCGCTTTCACCCTGAGCCAGTCGGAGAGGTCACGAAGGTTGTATGGATTCAGGCTGCTCGTGTTGAGACGACCTTGGGCTTGTAGATGCTCCACGAAGCCATCTCTCGAGTACTTGGGAAGCTTGCTGAGGAGCCGGTCAACATGACCGGTTGACATCACTTCCATGCCATTAGGCCCCTCCAGTGACAGCAGCATCCCCACCAGTAGGTCAACTCTAAGAGCGAAGCTCTGAAAGGCTTTAGAGTCTCCGGCTCTGACCTCAGGAGAGTTCAGGATTGCGGCAATCTCACTTTGAGCCAGTTGATGTGGCTGCCCGTACTGTCTCTGTAAGGCCTGCATGGCAGCGGTGTAGGGCTGTGCATAATGTCTGCACGACTGAGCTATCAGCCTGGCCTCATCCAAAATCAAGTGCTCCAGAAGTACTCGGTACTTGTAATGTTCAGACAGCTCGGTGTGTGGATTGAGTAAGTAGTCCAGCGCCATCTTCAGGTCCGCAAACTCTCTCTCACTGTCATGAACCAACTTTGGCAGTTCCGGTGTTGGGACTGGCTGCCTGGGGGCTTGGACAGGATACAGTGTTTGTGGTGCCATATAGGAGGGCTGATGACCATACTGAACATTTGGTGCTGGAGTGGATGTTTGATGCACCAGAGGATAGACCGGCTGAGTCGATACTGCAGGCTGGGGCTGATACACAGTTGGTTGGGAATAGCTCAGCTGATATACTGGCGGTGCAGCGCTGACTGATGGAGGCGGATACACTGTCGGCAGGGGAGCAGCTGGGACGTATGGAGATTGGTAGGTGAACTGCGGATGCATGACTGTTGGTTGTTGACCTAACAGCTGGGGAGCTCCAACTGCAGCAGGTGGGTGAGGTGCAGGATAAGGCATTATAGCAGTCTGAGGTTGATATGCAGGCTCTACTGGGTGATGAGCATTCTGGTATGGTGCATATGTAGGGGTTACAGACGGATAATTAGGATGCGCCGCCGCCGATATGCCACCATGTATAGTCTGCATTGGTGATGGAATATGCTGCGTTGACTGGAAGACAGGTTGGTACACGATTGGCGTTTGCTGACCAAGGGGACCACCCCCTGTCATCGTCTGGACGTTAGCAGGTGTATTAATTGCACTGATCATGTTATGCGCTGGTGGCCTCGCGACTGCTCCAAACGATGGTGCGGAGGTCACGGTTTGTGGTAGGGAAGGAGTTAGCATGTAGCTTTCCTGCCTCGCTCCTGTGGTGTGAGAGTGCATTGTTGCCGTTGTTGTGAGGAGCCGTGTCGCTGGTGGCAGGTCACCTTGTCTCTGGGTAGACGGCCCCGGTGGGAGGAATAATGGTGGCTGACGATGGGCACTGTTATTCACTTGGGAGATTGCTGGGACAGCCCAATTATTGGGTGTTAATTGTCGTCTTGGAGAGAGGCCATCTTGACCAGTGCCGAAGCTCCTTTCTGTAAGGTGCTCACTGTCGTCGCTCTTCTCTGAGAAGGTTGGCGATGAGGGCTCGACGCGCTCGTCCAACAGACCATGCACATCAGCTGGGTGCCGCACTGTGTCCCATCGGTTCACCTTATCGACTGTTCCCGGTGGTGAGAGACAGGGGGGTGGCCCGAGCGCCGGACGTAGCTGGTCATCCGTAGCAGCAAACTCGGTTTGCAGGCTGAGTGACTGCAGCTGTAGGGCGCTGACGCTCCCGCTGTCATCGTTTTGGGGGGCAGTATAAGGTGTAAGGGACCGTGGTAGACTGACCTCATAGCCTAGCAGGTGGGCTGGAAGCTGTCGTAGCCTCCCTCTCTCTGGAGCTTCACTCTCGGGTGCTGCCGTTCTCTGTGTGTCCATGGCGCCGTCGTGGGTGAAGTAATCCGGCTCGAAGGACCAATATTGACGATTATGCGCCTGGGAATGATGATGATGATGCTGGGACCACTTTATCCACGACGACTACTCCGGTCAGAGAGCAGATAAGGACACCGGGGTGGACTTTATCTCTTTTAATTCAATCAGCTGGCAGTACAACGATGAATGAATGAACGAGGATGGATGAACGATGAACGTAGAATGCAGATTAATGCTGAATGCATACACGACGAATGTACACACGATGAATGTATACACTACGAATGTATACACGATGAACGTATACGATGAATCTATGCACGCGATGAATGGTTTTTTCTTCACGAACACATTCACGGCGTAACGAGGGGTTCACTACCGTCTTATTATTACACCAGAAAAACTCCGTCCCCCGGGACGTAACGCGAGGACCCCACCACCTGACTGGGCTGTCCAAAATAATGCCTGATGAAAACCCCTAATTTAACACAACACACATTATACTTCACAGGGAATTTGTAACAGTAGGTGTCACTTTTTCCCTGCAGCTGGGAGTAAAAACAGTCCCAGTGGATTCTCTCTGTTATTCTCTCTTTATATGTCACTTCCTTTTTTTTTATCCCTCCCCGCGCCGTCTTTCTTAGTCTCCATGTTTTTTGTTCTCCGCAGTGGAACCTGTAGTTAGTAACTGTGCCCAGAGGCAGCAAAAAAAAAAGAAAAGAAAAGGAGACCCTGTTTTATCTGCCGGCTGAGCTATTACTGTCCGGTTTTTCTCTGCTTTTAATGGCAGAGGGAGGAAGGGAGGAGGACGAGGACTTAAACCCACAAGATTGCAAGGACATGCTTGGTAGTTTGGCCGGTTGCTGCAGAGATAGCCCGCCAGCTGTCGCTGCGCTTGGGAGTTCCTCGCTCTGTAAATTCCCACGCTCACTTCATCCTCAGGTTCCTACGCGGCAGCGGGGGCAGATTTTGAAAGGGGGGGGATAACCAACTTCAGACATGTATTGGTCCAAATTCTCTGAAGATGATTAATTAATCTGTTAAGAAAAAATCTTTTGACGTCAGAATTGTGAGTTTTTGCGTCACACTGTTTTCCAACGTGGCTGAATGGGAGCAAAGCGTGAGGGGGACTGTGTGTGTTGTGACGGCAGCGCAGACTTGGTAACAGTGCCGTGTTGTTTTGCCGAGATGATGATGATGATGATGATGATGATGATGCCACCATCTATTCAGTAGACGAGGGCCCGCTGCCAGCCTGAAGCCATTGTTCTGCCTGTTCGAACCACGGCCGAGGCGGAGAACGCCGCGTTCGGGCTCCCTGTTCCGAGACGTCGGTATCGGGGGGGGGGGGGGGGGGGGGGGGGCGTTCAAAATCAGCTGACTCGGCTTAAAAGAAATAAGCTGTCAACTGTCGTAAACTGTCGGTTAAAGTCACAAACTGAGAAACAAAAATTGGATTGTTGAGATGTAAAGTGTCTCTAGCGATGGCTGTAACTAAAACTAACCATTGCTAATGCACACGCTTGAATAAACGTTTGTTTTTATTGTGAGAGAGGAAGGAATATAACCTCATTAGTTCTGCACAATTAAAGCAAAGGACGTTGGCTTTATGAATGAATGACTGACAAATCCTCTGAGAGCAACGACAGTCTGAGTACATGAGGCCAATTAGATCGCCGAGAAAACGACAATTGTTTTAATGCCTGTTTGGCGGCCGATGTTTCTTAATCCATATAAACTCCAGCTCTACGTGTGGGGATGGGCAAGGCCTGCATACTTCTGGCTGACGGTGACCCTGTGACCCACTTAGTGTGTGTGTGTGTGTGTGTGTGTGTGTGTGTGTGTGTGTGTGTGTGTGTGTGTGTGTGTGTGTGTGTGTGTGTGTGTGTGTGTGTGTGTGTGTGTGTGTGTGTGTGTGTGTGTGTGTGTGTGTGTGTGTGTGTGTGTGTGTGTGTGTGTGTTATATGCCCCACAGCAGTGACAGATGGGACTTTTGGTAAACCCTGACTATAATTCCAGATAACAGCGCTGGATTCCCATACACACACACACACATACACACACACACAGAGGCGCGCGGCTGCTGGGTGGCTGGCCGATCTTCGCTTCTCCGCTTCCAAACGCACACGTGCGCGATCACAACTGGCCGTCTCTCTCTCTCTGCTGACATTTAATACCTTTAACCCTCCACCACACCCTCGCCAGCCCACACACACACACACACACACACACACACACACACACACACACACACACACTCATTGACTCGCCAAGCCGAGTGCCTTTCAGTCTGCGTTCCAAGTCGGTCCCTTGCATTTGGCGCATGCCAGCGCAACAGATGAGAGACCGAGTGTCTCGCTGCGTCCAACACCGGATACGTCCGTCCAGCTTTTGTCCAAAGTTGACTTTGTATAGTACCGTAGTTCTAATCTAATGAGTTTTACTGGCAAAGGAACAAAAGGCACTTATCAAATTAAATAAGCACTGTAGTTTTAATGAAAATGAAAAATGCACCAAAGTATTCTTTTAACGCTTGCTTTGATGAATGGCTGTTGAAAGGCTCCTCTCTGTTCCATCGCTCGTCTCCAGCCGTGTTATGTTTGTTTTTGTTTGCATAATCCTCAGCCAGGGTCCAGGCTGGGCATGTACATACAGTACGTGTGTGTGTGTGTGTGTATAAGTGCACAGCAAGCGGCTCTGCAGCTTCCAGCGGCCCTGACCTTTGACCGGTCCCCAGGTCGGGGCGGCCATTAACCAGCGGGGAACAGCTGGCTGCCGTCTTTGAACTGACGATGTGCGTTTAGTGTCGGGAAAAACCTGTACGAACATGACTTGGGGAACAAAGGGAGCACGGGGGGGCGATTGCACATCTGTCAGGGGGCAGGGCGTCCGTGGTCTACAGTCGGAACAGTGAGTCTTTATCACGTCTAACTG
The DNA here is from genome assembly GCF_963422515.1 of Blennius ocellaris. Classification (NCBI taxonomy): domain Eukaryota; kingdom Metazoa; phylum Chordata; class Actinopteri; order Blenniiformes; family Blenniidae; genus Blennius; species Blennius ocellaris. The sequence continues at coordinate 2,493,593 of NC_137673.1, read as the reverse complement.
AGGCGCTGCCTCTCCTTCACCTCCCGCCGCCGACGTTACCTCAGTTTGTTTCAGGAATAGCAGCCCGTCCTGCTAATAGCGTTGTAGACCAGTGTTAGCGGTGATCAAATCTACACAAACACATGCCACACGGAGGTGAGAGGGGATCAAGAGGTCAGCGTTGATGATGGTCAAATGCTTCACCCCGTCTGGTTCCGTTATTCAGTTAGTTCGTCCCTAATTTGGTAGCGTTTTGCGCTAACAGAAGCAGGCTGACGGGTAATAATGCATTTATGCAACAGCCACTTTACAATCACAGGAAACTAGATGTGCACGTGTCCATAGGTAACTGCATGGTGTGTACAATGTAGAGGTTGTGTATTTTACAGTCTTCAATCCCCCACCACCTCCACCAGCCACAGTATCGGCCAGCACCGGGCCAACACATTAAATATGTAGGCATGTGTAAAGAAACCCTGCCCTGCATTTCATCTTATTGAGACAAGAGCACCTCCACTTTCCTTTTTTTTCTTTTTTTTTTTCTCGACTCCCTTCTTCCCCTCCTCTCGCTCCTCCTCCTCCTCTAGTTTGTTTTCTCACACACAAACAGGAATTCAGTTCAGGACACTTGAGAGTGTCAAACGGTCTAATTTACTTTTTTTTGCAGTGTTTAACCCCCCCTGTGTATTTACATGCTGGAATTCTACATGTCGATTCTTACGCACGGCTTTTGATAAATCACTGGAACTTAAAGAGCGAACATGATCTGAAGAAGTTCAATATTTATTAGTGGGGGTTTGTGTGTGTGTGTGTGTGAAGATTGTTAGGTTACGTATTATTTTGCCCTTCAGCTAAGCCCTTAAAAAAAAGGATGAATGAAGTGGGGAAGGGGTGTCGGGGCCTGGGGGAAGGGTGCAGGGAGGCGGGGGGGACATTCTTTCTAGGCCCCCCATAATCACTATTTGTGTTTGGCTGCATTGCCCCACTTCCAGTCTCTGTGTGTGTGTGTGTGTGTGTGTGTGTGTGTGTGTGTGTGTGTGTGTGTGTGTGTGTGTGTGTGTGTGTGTGTGTGTGTGTGTGTGTGTGTGTGTGTGTGTGTGTGTGTGTGTGTGTGTGTGTGTGTGTGTGTGTGTGTGTGTTATTCTGTGGGTAAAAGGGTTCACTTGCAGCTTGGCCGCTATAGTTTAATTTCATTCATCCCCACGAGGACAAAGCGGGGAGTTTTAGAGTTTCGGCAGCAGTGAAAAGCTGCCGACGCCTGAATGTCTGATATCTCTGCACCGTTCACTCCTGAAGCCTGAAGGCTTTGTTTTGGCCTCAGCGTCTTCCTCAACTTCTGATCATTTTCTATTTTACATGCCATACTGCCTTATGATGTATATATATATTTATTACAGTAGGTTATCCTTGCTGAGTAAGGTATGGTATGTTGCTACCAGACATTTTAGAGGGTTGGAGGTTTGTTTTTTTTGTTTGTTGTTACAGTTTTTATTCAAATTTAATCTGTAAAAGACATGGAAATGGGTCAAGGATTATTCCTTGGCTTTTGACCCGGCTTCAGACTCTGCTCCTGTTTTATTTGTTGCCATTTGATCATATTTTGTTGTTGTTTTTTTTTTTTTTTTTACTGATCGCACCGCATCTTTTTACTTCTTATATCTGGTTCAATTGTGGTCGTTTTTAAAGTGATTTCAAAATAAAGTTGAGCCGAGTTGAGGATAAGTAGGCATGAAAACTTTGCTGCTCAGCTTTTCTGCTGCCGTGGAAGTAAATTTGGTTTTCAAAGTTGATGCAAACAACTTCTCCAGCTGCTCCCGCTGTATTGACTCCTTTAAAAACATGCATCTGAAATCTTCAGGAAATGGCACATTACATTGAAATGGCAAGCGACAAAGCAAATTATAACTGTTAATGTATGAAAGTACTGATGTTTCTATTATATTCACTCCACTTTTTAAAACTGTGTTCAATTTCGGAATACGCTGAGACGATTTACAAACATAACTCTTCAAAACAAGAATATAAATGTCTGTAAATGTATTTCTGTTCAATTAAAACTGGTCTGAACCAGTGTAATATTGTAGGCATGAACTGCCACGTTGACCATTTATCTGAATATTGCATGACCAGATGGAACCAAACGACCGAATAGGTTTAGCAAAACCTGTTTGGAAAGTATAAACAGACGGTGAAAGGACGAGAACACTGAAGCTAATTAATGACATAATTGCTGGGTGGCTGTTAATCTGATACGATACTGCGAGGGCGAGCGTCTCTCTCGCAGATGCGCACGTCGTAGATTATGGAAGTCGGGAAGTCGGCGCACATGTCTGGCAGTGATTCAGACTTTGGGTTTTAGCCAGAGCTTACTGCCTGACACCCTGACCTGACAGCTGGCCCACACGGCTGAAACACACACGGTGGCATGTGACGGAACACTTGCTTCACGCACGGACATCATAGAACCGGTGATCACAGATTCTTGGTTCCTTTTGGGCTTTGTCTTGCGATGCAAGTCCTGAAACGCGACGGGCTTTAATTTTCTCCCTCAGTTTCGGCTGTAATTGTAGCAGAGTTGTGGTTTTGGGGTAAATTACAGGCTGGAAGCTCTGCGGCGTGTTGGAGGCTATTCAACTGACCTGCATGTGCGCCGTCGCCCCAAACAGCTGAAACTACCGCCCACGCCCACTTCCTTTGTTCTTTCAAAATGTCATTTTCCTTCTTTGTCCTCGACTCGTTCCCCAATATGATTCCCACATGTATGCTCACGATTGGCCGAGGGCTTTCCTCTCTGTGTGAATGTCTCTTGACTCACTGCTCTGTCATCTTAATGTAATCCCCCCCCCCCCCCTAAAATCTGGAGCCTTGCGAGTGACTTACTGACGTTCCATGCGCAAGATAATGGATTTCTTCCTGACCACAGCCGCATGTAATTTGTTATTTACTTGTTCACTCGTCCTGAATTAAAAAGGAAAACATCCTGTGAACACACCGTGTGGCGTGTGAGTCACGGTCTAGCCAACTGCATGCTGACCCACCGCATAGAGCCTCACTGCAGATCTGAGCTCTTAATCTGGCAGGTTTCTTCACCTATGGACCCACTGCAGCGTCTGCAGTACAACAAATCATGAAGTTCTATGGTCGCACGCGTCGTCGCTTAAGTTTTATCCACCAATGTTCACTTATTCAGTTTAATGAATTCTGTTTAATTCTAGGACATGTGTGAGAAATACAAGTGTAAAATGGACAGAAGAACACATATTTCACATTGTTTAGATTGAAAATGTCTCTCAATAGGATGAAATGCTTGATATATATCTGTAAAATGTTCAATATTCCTTAAATCATATTTTATGAGCTGCTAGCTTGCCTTAAGTTATTGTTAGTTAAAAAAAATCCTCAATTGGACAAACTCGATACATGGAGCATATACATTAAGACTGACATGCATTAGATGTACGTGTACAATGAATAACAACAAACATGAAGTCTTTATTACAAAATTTGTTTATATTTTCAGTTGGATGCTTTATTACACAACGGAAACATTATGCACTATTTAATAATGTATTCTCTGGTTGTTATTAACTAATTGTAATAAGTTAGGGGACAAAATGAATAGTAAAAAGTTAAGATTTCACTCATGGAGATTAATAGCGTGACATAATGATCCACGAGGAAATCGGCGACACTTTTGCTCCAGAGGCTGTTTAATCGGGAAATATTGGCCAATCCTACTTGAGTGAGTCTGCGGCGTGTTGCCGTTGTGTTTTGGTGGCCGCTGTTTTTAAACGAGTGAACAGAGTACAATGAGTGGAGTGCTTAAAAAGAATGAAAGCATCAACAGGGCGTTGGCCTCGTGAGGCTTTAGGTGAATAGATCAGGTGGAGCACGAGGGTGGAGTTCTCCTCTCCGGGTTGCTTTGCATTCAGATGGGAGCCGATGACGCTCCCTGCCAGTCCCACCATACGGCTTGGAAACCTCCCTACGCTTCCCTCACACCAGCCACGGTGCCAGCCTTTGTCTATACGCACACACACACACACACACACACATTTCATAGTGACGAGCCCCCGTCATACATGCAAGGACGGCAGAGACGGTAGAAATTCTCAGTTTTCGTTCACAGATGCACGATCATACACATTTAACAATACAATCCTCGCGCTTGGCACACTGGGGTCACACTTGGCGGCCGGCCGGGAAGGAGGGGGAGGAGGGGGGTGGGGGTGGGGGGGGCTTTTTCCACTATCTCCATCTTTCTTGGTCTTTACATGTCTCGGAGGGCTAAATGAGATTACTGTAATCCAGCTTGACCAGAGAGAAGAGAAAATCCAAATGCTGTTTACTTCATCCCCCCGTTCATGTCTCGCTTTCTCCACTCCGCTGGGTTTCCCCTCCATAAATGCTGGAATACCAACTGGAATACCATGACATGTGTCTAAACTAATATAACTTTCACTACATGTCCACAGTGTCTCCCATGCTGACCAAACATTATTGTCAATTCATTAAATTCCATGTTTACAACAGCTTTTTGCCAAAAAGGCCAGGAATCGTCTCACTTGATGTTATGATCATATTGGGTAATCAATACATGTCTTTCTGTCTCTCTTTTTCTGTAGATGACATCATGCACACGGATGATTGCTCCCTGTTTGCAGCAGAAATTGGCTCTGAACTCCAGAAACAGTTTGCTATCCTACCAGGTTGGTGTGATTTCTCTCTGCATTGGCCTGTAACCTACATTTCTGCTGCAGATTCCAGAACTGTACCCATTTTATTGACTAAACCGGCTTAAAAGTGGCATTATGTTTTTCAACATAAAGAAATTTCAAGTGTATAATAGATTTTCTGTGCTTCAGAAGTAAAAGAAAACCCGATAAACTGGCTGATGAATTACAAGAAGAAGAAAAAAAAGCAAACCGTTTTGCTCAAGAAAGCTGATGAGTTGCCTACTGTGATTACATTCTGAAGACGGACAATCTCAAACTCACAAAGCCACACATCCACAGAGAAACGCACTCTTGGGGCTGTGTGGAGGGTTACCATGGCTGTAATGGCTGCCAAGTGACGCCACGTGAATAATTCATCATCGTGAACATGGTTGTTTGCAACCTGACCACCGAATGGAGAAGGTCAAGTTCGTTAACATACGTGTGTGCGTGCGTTTTGGCCACGGAGTTCCAACTTTTATTTAATAGAGAAGATAAGCACAGGGACACAAAGGTGAGGCACAAATGGACCGAGTACATAATCTTGCCACAGTAATCCTGGTAACGCTTATTTTCAATTTTAACGGGATTAAATTCCGAGAACGGTCCGGAGTCAGTCCATCCCAGCCTCCTATCATCATGTCTCCAGCAGCAGACCGCCTGCATGTCACGCTGACCTCTCTGTCGTCTCTTTCCTGACCTCTGTCTCCCCAGGGGGCCGCGGGACCAACGGCAGCCCCATAATTGTCTTCCCCGAATTCCCGGCTTTCAGCGAGCTGGAGGAGGAGGAGGTCCAAAACGTCTTGAGCTACCTCACAAGTGTCCCCAGGTCAGAAACGCGCACGCGCACATACACACGTACATGTTTGCAGTGTACTTATAATTGACAAAAGGCTGACCATCGGGTGTAATACCACAACCAGCCAACAGGTGTCAGCACAACACCAAAGGCTCTTCAGAAGGAAAGCGCCACAAAAGACATAACGATAAGAGGATTTCCAAGACAATAAATTATTGCATTGTTGCAGAAAAATGAGAGAGAAAAAAGGAAATATATGACATATTTCCCTTAAAGAAATACATAAAGAAATAAAGGCGACAATAGTGATAAGTTAGATCGCTTCTGGTGTAAGTTCTGTTTTACTAATTGCAAACAATTACTATGTTTCCATCAGTCTGTTCTGAGCACTCCTCTGTTTCTTCCTCCACCCACCCCCAACACACACACACACACACACACACACACACCTCCCCACCCTTTCTTTAACCTTTCCCATACCGCTGAGCTCTGCGCTCTCGTCGCACACAAACATACTGGTCACACATATAATTAAGCGG
>NC_137673.1:2439889-2487361 GCF_963422515.1 Blennius ocellaris | reverse complement strand
CTTTTTTTCCTTTTTTTTTTTGCGGCTCATCACCTTCAGCGTAGCGCCCACCCCCTCCACCCGAGTTCCCTCCCTTTTCTCCCCATCAGCTCCAGTGCAGCCCACTTGCCAGTAGGCTGCACTCTGAGCTCCGATTGGCTGCAGGGGAACAGCAAGGCTTGCGGGGCTCTGTTTTAATTGGCTGAAGGTGGGAAACGGGTGGTGGAGGAGCTGAGGGAGAAAGAGGAGGAGGAGGAGGAGGAGGAGGAGGAGGAGGGAGGAGGACGGAGATGCTCTGTAAGGATGAGAACGGTCACTTCTCTCCATCTGCGGGATGCAAACTGATGACTGGATGGGGATCTTAAACACTGACACTGCCTGCGTGAGGAACAATTGACGAAGACGGCGCCGCTTTTGACGAAGACGTTGGATTATTGAAGATTTCTGCCATTTCTGTCCCTTGGAGCAGCAACGTTTTCTCTCTCCTTGTGATGAGAATCATTTTTCCCGCAGAGATGGACTGAAGATTTACTGGTGCAGCATTTTACTGGGTAGTGTAGTGTCTTCCTCTTCCTCTTCTGTGTGTGTGTGTGTGTGAGATGAATATTGGCTAGGAATGACACCTACATGGACCTGCTCAGCAGTATTTGTATGTTGGCCTCGCAGCCTGTGTGTGTTTAAGCGTCAGCATTCATCCTGCTGCATTTTAGTGTCACTGTACATGTGTGTCTGTTCAGCAGGACATTGGCTTAAAAAAATGCTGCATGCTTCACACACACACACACACACACACACACACACACACACACACACACACACACACACACACACACACACACACACACACACACACACACACACACACACACACACACACACACACACACACACACACATATGGCACTGCCTGTGGAATGAATGGAGATATGTTCACATGCACACACGCGCGCACACGCAGTCTCTCGCTGCAGAGCCAAGGGTTGCCATGGTAATCACAAAGGTCCCTCATAATCATCGCGGATGCTAAATGACTGCTGAGACACAGGCTGTTAGTAGCAAGGTTTGAAACCCAATGTTGCTTTTGGATCAGTTTAATTCGCCCGTCCCTCCATCTTCAGAATCTAAACTTATATCCTCTAAAGTCGGTTTTAAGTTGTGGCTTTCTCAAATCTGGCCGTCTCTGAGATCTTATGTGGTATTTTAGGTTTAGAAAGATAATTTTATATAATATAATATAAGTGTGAGTGTGTTGCTCAGTCTTGATTGAGCTGAAAATAATCTAGAATTGATGCAAATAACCAATTATTTTCAGAGGTCAAAGGGAATTCTAATCTCAAAAGTGACTGGAAGGTGGAAAAGTCAAACTCGGTTTCTGTTCCAATAGTGGAAAAAGGGTGAAAAAGCCCGACTTTAATACTGAAACGTACAAATACAAACCAGTGTCTGTACTTGTGCGTCAGTAATGGATGCCACAGATTTGACACATTAAGCCAACGTGCCGATGTCATACGTAAAAGTCCACTTTATCGCCGCACACAGCAGTTTGGCTCGTCGTCTAGACGTTACGAAGCGGACTGCGACTTGAACGCCCCGTCTCGCGCTCACACACACACACACACACACACACACACGGGCATGAAAACTGCTTTCCGTGGCGATAAACGGCGTGCGTCTGTCTCCCGCAGTGTTGCAGCCTCGGGAGAGGGTTTCATCTTGGTCATCGACAGACGGCTGGACCGATGGGCTGCCGTCAGGGCCACCCTGCTCCGCATCGCAGTAAGTAATGGAAAGTGTTACGACTGGCGGCTTCCAATAGTTGTTTTGGGGGGGAGTGTGTGTGTGTGTGTGTCACTGGGCTTGTGCTAATGCTTGTTTTAACATGGATTTGAGGGTGTAGCTGCTGGTGTCAGCTGTCTGTGGCTATAATTTTGGTTTGCCGCCGTTTAGGATAATGACTGTTTGGGTGTTGTTGTGCATGAGGCTGCACTCTGTTGCGTCCCCGCTGATTTCAGGAGAGGACGCGTACGAGGAATTAGGCAAATGTCTTTTTTTGTCTTCCTGGGTGTTTGAAATGAGGTGGGAGGGGAGTTAAAAATAGCGAATTCTGCTGGTGTGGGTGGTGGAGCCTTGCGACGTGTGAACGTAGTGGTTGTATCCGTGTGTGTGATTCTGCCGTCGGTGCAGGAATAGAAAGTTCACGTCACGCGAGCCGTTATTTCTCTTTCTGCGAAGGTTTCTAACCGTCAGCCATTCGCCGACGAGCCTACTTCTTGACACAAAACTGCCTGTCTGCAAGGAGGTTAAACTGAGCGGGAGGATAAACGTGACACAGAAGGCTGTGAAGGGAAAATAAACATCAGAAACGCGAAGCATCACCAGTAATGGACAGGGAATGATGGCGTCAAGTTTCCGGTCCAACTTGAACTTTCCTCTCTCACGCTGTGCCTTTGTCTTACACGTGATTTTCCATCACTTTATTCATGAGCTGGGCCACTTTTTCAACTACAAGATCCCTTAATTTCCGGATCCGCCCCTTTGTATTTCATTTGGGAGCCTTATTATCAAGCTCCGCTTCTCCACATCGTGCACATCTGCTGTCACAATCCTGTATAACACCATCCAACGTGCCCCCTGTATGCAAATCTATGCAAAGAATATGCTAATGAGACACTGATTATCATCAAGCCTAATGGTTTTTCCCCAAGCTTTTTCCGCGAAACTATCCCCACTGTGCCGATGCGTCATTATGAAGCGCCTTGCTCAAGTGGCTGAATTCCACCGAGTCAGTTTAACCTGTACACAGAAAACATCTGCACACTTCAGACGCTCCCTCGCCGGTAATGATGGACTATAACTCCAGGCTCAGTCTTGATGGACTGTGTGTCTCACTGATGGCGGGGAAACGGTAAGATGCTGTTTCCGTAACGTCACATGAAGGTGGGACTTCGTGGAAGCTTTGCTGAAAAGTACAAACGTTCTCTGAGAAGCAGACTGTTAAATTTGTGAAATAGGAAGTTAATAAATGACTGGAGCAACATAAAAGAACTAAAGTGTGGAATAACCATGCCGTTTGGGTAAATAAGCTGGTGAGATTAGTCCTGAATAAAATAATAATATAATTTTCTTTACCTGCCTCACTGATTTCAAGCTGCCAGTTTCACGGCCATAAATCTTTTCTCATATAAAATAAATCAATACCACCACTCCTTCAAGGATAAATCGGTGAGTTTTTGCCATTTTTTCCCCCCCGTCTTTGTTCTCAGTCAGTCAAACTGTATGAACTCCCATAATTTCCAGCACAGGTTGAGTTTTACCAGCTGGCGGCTGAAGCTTCTCAGCAGGATCGCCTCACTTCCTTACCTCTGTTCTTTCCTCGTTTCCCATTCATCACCAGACACCTCTGTTCGGCTTTTGTGTTTTATTGTCTCAACGCACCTCAGGAGTCGCACTCGAAGCACTTTGAAGGGAGAACTACGGACTGGCACAAAGTGTGCACGTGTCAAATGGCTTATTATCAAACGCTGACAAATACAGTGTGGTGTATTTCTATTTTATGGATATTGGCTGTTTGTCTTTATGGTCTGCAAGGGTAACGTTTTGAAAATAAACTTTACTCTTGATGTTTTTAAGGAGTTTTATGCGTCAGGTTTTCATTGTTTTCATAAACTGATTGAAGAAGGAACATGGTCAGGTGGACAATGATACTGGTCTGATTATTTGCTTTTTAAAAAAAGAAAATACAGTATACCAAAAGAAACGGGAGAATAACAAACGTTTCTATTTCTTAATAACCAAAAACAATGTGTTTGTTTACGATAGATACTCGTATGTTGCATAAAATCCATATCTACATCTATATCTACTCCTTTCTGATGATTTCGCATCGTGATGCTGCATCTGTTCATCCCAGCTGAGCCTGCAGCCAAAAACCCTGCGTGTACTCACAAAGACCCGCTATGTGCTCCGTGCTGACATCCTCCTCATGTTTAATGTACGGCGGGCAGAATATAAAGGATGCTAATTGTGTTGCGCCCGCAATGGAAGCTAACCTGAAGGCATGGCCGCCAGGTGGTGAGAGGAGTGTCTCCGGCCTCCCCTCCTCACTCCGGCCCCCAGCGGTGGACGTCCTTGTTGTGCTTTGTCCCACGGCCCAATGGCGCCACGTCTCACTGGAGAGTGAAGGTCGTCCGTCTTCCCGTGAGACGCTCCGTCCCGATCAAGGCCGGTCAAGGTCACGCGCTGCCATTTGCTACGTCCCCTGGCAGAAAAAGGGGGAAAAAAGAGATAAATAAATAGATAAAGAAGAGTGGGCAGTATTGTCATGTAAAGCTGGAGATTAGTGTAAGCACAGATGCTCTCACAGCGCGGTGGCGGTCGTCTCGTAGGACACGAATGGTGCAGACTGTTACTACGAAAGTCACGCACAGTGTCATATAGAAGCTTTAAATCTGGCTGCAAACAATAGAAAAATCCTGTTTTTTTTGATTGGGGGAGGGGGGGGGGTTGCACTACTGCCCAAATACTATAATTTATCAGATAAAAAAATAAAATAAAAAAAACTAGGTAGAAATAAATGCGTTCCACTTAAAACATTGATGGGACACCTTCATCTCTGCTTCAGCTCATTGGTGTGGTTTGGGGGTAATAAATATGCGGCCACTCAAGCGCGCGGGAACATTGCTGCGGGGCGAAGATGCAGCGGAGTCTCTCAACTGGTGCAGACAACAGGCTTGAATTTGTTGCTCTGGATTATTTTTAAACATTCGCTAAAAGGCAGCTGAGGCCCGTCACGATTTGGACTGAATCTCTTTGTCACAACTGGGGCACTTTTCATGTCCAAAAGGAAAAGCTGCATATACAGAGGGGGATGTTGGTGGAAAAAGGAGGGGGGGGGGGGTTTAATATGGTGGCTATCCAACTCCCACGAGAGCAATGTGGATGTCATTAGAGGACAGGAGTGGAGCGGCTTTCCCTTCTCCACCCATCCTTCCTCCCCGTTTCATCTCTGGGAGAATATAAATCGCCACGGTCAACAGTAAATTACATTCTAATCCTCATCATTTATTAACGGGAGCTTTTTTATCTGAGAGGAGGGTGCACATTTGTGTGTGAGTGCACGCATCACTTTTAATGCAAGTGTGTGTGTATCTGGGGATGTGTTTTGCATTAACATGTCTCTGTTCATCTGTCGGGGAGGGGCAGGGTATTGTTATTTTAATGCGGGGCTACAAATTAAAGCAGGACCTCTCATGGTTTGATTGAATTTAATGACTTTCAATTACAGATGTATGGCTTTACGGCGCGGCTGCACGTGGCGCGTGATGCCGAATTACATCAACTCTCCTCCTCTACTGCATTTTTAATCTTCACGGAAATGTTAATCTGCCAAAGCAAGCGGAGCGTTTCGGCTATACGGAGCCGTGCAGCGTTGTTTCGGGGCGTGCCAGTAGTTTGCATGCATGTTGGAAAGAACTCGCGCAGGCCGAGGGTTGAATTTTCCAACCTGGCTCCCTTTCATCAACATCCCAGCGGGGGGGGGGAATCGGTGCACGAGCCAAAAATAAATGAGAGGAAGTGACAGAGCCGCGCTCGCAGCTCCGCTTTTCGGAAGAGAGACAGCAGCTCCTCTCTGCCGCTTCGTATTCACTCCATTAATGTCGCTCACACACCGACTCTCCACTCTGTCGCCGTCTGAACGTCACCATTCGCTTCCTCTCGCTCTCTTTGTGTTTTCGAAGGAACGTGGTCTCTATGGCAACGCAATGATGGTGTGTGAGTGCAGACAAAAGTTGTGGCACCATTCTTTTGTACGGACGGCAATATGGAGACTCGTTACTGTGTTCCACTCATCAGGGCCTGAAACAATCAAATGATCACCAAAGTATTTAAAAATAGCACTAAGACGGTATTTAAACAATGTAATTGCTGGTCGGCTGATTGTTCGCAGCTCGGCTGACAACCATAACTCCAGCCTTGTCAACTGAAACAATCAATAAATGTATGAGGTTTGATATTAAGACGAATGACAAGGTAAAATAAATATAAATAAAAGACGGTGTCACGTTTCCATCAAGCTCCAGCATTATCTTATTTAATATTTTATTCTCTTTTGAATTCTATTTATGTGAACGCTAAAGATGTCGGGAGCGTGTCGTATGTGTTTGTGCTTGCCTCAGGTCTTGTTTCTGCTGGTGTGTGTGTGTGTGTGTGTGTGTGTCACCACACATTGATTTACGATGCCTAACAGGATGGAGCAATTCACTCAGGGATGTAGAGGAAGCCATAACCAATATAGCCTTTAAGCTGAGTGGCCTCCTGGGCTGCTTGTCTGCGCAAAGGCAATTGGACCATTTTGAACCTGTCAGGGGTGGAAAGACAGAATCTATGGTTCCTCCCAAAGCCACAGGACTAATAAAGTTGCATTGAACGTTGGAGGTGGGAGTTGTGTCAGGGGAGCCACTGTGGTGCCAATGAGAATTCCCAGGTATTAAATCCTGGGGGAAACCTCTTTGTTGTTGCAACATTGAACCAGTAAGGACGGTGGTTTTGTTGAACTTCACCCTCAGGAGCAGCGCGACGAAGCCAAAACACAATTGGCTTGTATTGATGGATAGATTAAGGGTAAACTCCCGTCTGATTCTTGTATTTCTCTGCCTGTTTTGACTGATAAGGATTTAAATCTTCCTGCGCAGTAACAAGCACATGGACAATCATGAATTATGGGGAAAAAGTAAAGCTGCAAAGCATGCAAAATGCACAGAATAAATGGTGTAGACTCGTTTTAATTGAGTTTTTAATTTCTTACTGACACCTTGCAGGCTATTTGGAGAGAGAAGCTCCATTTTTTGTGAGAACAAGTTTTGTGGTCATTCTAACAAACTGAATCAATGAAAGTAAATAAGATCTCCTGTTCACGTTGTTGATGGATAACTGAATTTATTCAATGAAGAGATGTAATATCAGTGGTTGAAGAATGTGACTTTTGCTGTTGTTGAAGCAAGTTGTACTTATTTTGGAAGTCCTGAAAAAAAGTCTGTGTATACCCAGGTCTAAGCTTCTCCATCTTTCTCGTCAGGGTTCATTTCCTGGGAACTTAAACTTGGTTCTGGTGTTACGTCCCTCGACTTTCTTCCAGCGGACTCTATCAGACTTCTTGTTCAAGTTCAACAAGGATGAGTTCAAAATGAAGGTCAGTCCGGATCACGAGCAGCCCTGCAAGATCTTAAAACGCCTTCATTTCAAATGAAACTCCTTATAATCCTGCCGTCTGCGTACCAGGTGGTGATGCTGAGTTCGGTAACAGAGCTCCATGCATATATCGATCCAGGACAACTGACCACGGACTTGGGAGGAACACAAGAATACTGCCATGACAGCTGGATCTCGCACCGCACTGTATGCACAACACGGCGGGGGATTTCATTCTTAGATCACACATTCCCTACGGATCTAACATGCATATTTTTTTGATTCCTCCACCCCTGGATGCCCTCCCACAGGCCATCGAGGCATTTGCGCTCATGGTTAAGACCACGGCTCAGACCCTGCAGGCGTTCGGCACCGAGCTCGCCGAGACAGAATTGCCCAACGACGCCGAGGCGACCATCAACCTGCTCCACGCACACTCTCTGAAAAAGGACACAATGAAGGTTTGACATCCTTTTTTCTTTTTTTTTTAATGCTACGGTGGATTGTTTAATCACAATGTTCACTTTCCAGGAGGATCTGCAGGTGGCGCTGTCTCAAGGAGGACGCTTGTTGGAGTGTATCAACGAGCCCCTGCAGACCGACCCTGAATACAGTATGACTCACGATGAACTGGAAAACCTCGCCACTGTACAAAGGTAGAGAGACGACCTGGAGGACGCAGACGGAGACAATTGAGCCGTCTTTCACTGCCGCCATGACTCTTTACTTCCCCTTCTCAGACTCCTGGGCCAACTGGATGAGACAGAAACGGCGTTTGACGACTTCTGGGAGCGCCACCGTACCAAGCTGGAGCAATGTTTGCAGCTCCGCCGCTTCGAGCAGCACTTCCGTGAAGTGAGCCGGAGTTTATTGACCGTGGACTCGTTTAATCCCCTGCGTCCGAGGACGAACTCCTAAACGTCTCTGTGCTCCCCGAAGGTGCGCGGTCAGCTTGACGTGGCGATGGAGCGCCTCTCGGGTTTCTCGGAGGTCAGCGTGAGCCCCGCCCACGCCGAGCACGTCCTGCGAGAGCTGAGCGGCCACGAAGACAAGGCCTGCGTAAGCGACGCACGTCTACACAGTTCGTGAAAAATATAGAGGCGGGATCTTCTCTTTTCTACTTGTAACATTTATTTGTAATTTACTCGTTTTTCCACAACAAAGTTATTGCAAAAGATCGAGATGTCAAAAAAAAAATAAAAATGCATGCATGTAAATGAAGACGTTGTCTGTGTTCCAAAAGGACGTGCTGGACCAGGCCCTGGCCCTGGCCAGTGACGGGGACAGGTTGATAGAAAACTCCCACTACGCCGAGGACTCCATCAGGCCCAAGTGCACGGAGCTGAGGGGGGTGTGTGAGGAGATCAGCTCCGACCTGAGGGCCAAGAAGAGCCTCGTCCTCAGGGCTCTGGAGCTCCACCAGGCTTTGGAGAAGGTAGGAGTCGAAGGCAGGCGGCGGGATCATGTATCCACTGTGTCCACACCGGAACTGATGGGTGCTTTTTTTTCTTTTTCTTTTCTTCAGGCAACACGGTGGTGTGAAGACGGCATCTTCTTGTTGGCAAACCAGCCAGTTGACCGCTGTCAGTCTCAGGATGGAGCTGAAGCAGCCCTGCAGGAACTGGAGCGATACCTGGACACTGCACCGGTGCACGTCCTCGCTGACCGCAGCGCCATCTGCTGCCAGTATGAGGCGGTGCTCAACACTCAGCTCAGGGTAATTAAAAAAAAATAAAAATCTAATACATCATGGATTTTTCTCCAGAAACGGAAAGTTTTTCGAGCAGCGACAACTTCCACTTTATAAGGTTTTTTGTTTTTTTTCCATCCTCCTTCAGGAACAGGTGGAGAAAGTTTTTCAGAAGCAGAGCTCCGTCCAGGAGATGTTTGAGAAGAGGCGCGTGAGCCTAAAGAAACTTGCTGCCAAGCAGACAAGACCAGTACAGCCGGTTGCACCAAGACCTGAAGTCAAGTCTCCACAATCCTCTCCCAGTGAGTTCGGCTTCACCTTCATATTAAATCAGAACTGCTTTTCAAATGACATTGTTTTGTCTGTTGTCCTTAAAGACCAGGAAAGGAAGGAGAGGAGATACTCCGCAGATAGTGTCATCTGCAAAAAGGTAAATGCTTATTAAAGATGAGGAACATCGTACGAAACCTGTTGATCAAAGTTTAGATCTCATGGCGGAGTTTTCGTGGCATTAAATAGTGAACACATGTGTCCAGGTGGAGTCGCCTGTACATAATGGCGGCACACGACACGCCTCTCTTTCAGAGGAGGAAGAAAATCTTGCAGTGCTTCGACGGTGAGTGAGCAAGTCACCAGCTGCACCAACGTGACTGCCAAAAAGAAAAAAAATGACGATAAACCCAAATGCTTGTGTTTTTGTTTGTGTGTCCAGTCATGTGATGAACGAGCTGCTGGAAACGGAGAGAGCTTATGTGGAGGAGCTGCTGTGTGTGCTGCAGGTGAGGCTTTTGCCAATGTTGTTACAGAATATATCAAAGCATTGATTGGAGAAGTGGCTCTTGATAAGCACTGGATATATTCCAGGGCTACGCAGCAGAGATGGAGAACCCAGCCATGGCTCACCTCATCCCCAGCAGCCTGCACACCAAGAGGGACATCCTGTTTGGCAACATGTCTGAAATCTACCAGTTTCACAAAAGGTTGACATGCTTCTGTTCTTCCGTTGTATCGAGTGTTTTTTTTTTTCCAATATAACTGAGGTGAGGTGTATATTTCATGGATTTGTGGCGCTTGTCTCCAGGTCGTTTCTGAAAGAACTGGAAGCGTACACCGATTGCCCCGAACTCGTGGGCCGCTGCTTCTTAGAGCGGGTAACCTGGATGTATTACCTATTGAAGCCAATAGAGATATCAAGGAACTTGCACCAGTGTGTTGATGGCAGTTGCGCGTTCTGTGCAGATGAAGGACCTGCAGATCTACGAGGCTTACTGCCAGAACAAACCTCGCTCGGAGAGCTTGTGGAGACAGTGCTCAGACTGTGCCTTTTTCCAGGTTGGCCTCCTGCTTCTCACTCTTTCACTCCTCCTACCGGCCGGCTAGACAGAACACTGAGAACATTCACTGTGCTTTGTAAACCAGGAGTGCCAGAAGAAGCTGGAACATAAACTTGGTTTGGACTCCTACCTCCTTAAACCTGTCCAGAGAATCACCAAGTACCAGCTGCTGCTGAAGGTGAGAGCTCTTGGTGCACTGTACCCATCTGTTTATTCAAAAGACAACTACGTATTTCAGTTTTTCTATTTTCCCGCTATGACGTTTGCAGGAGCTGTTGAAGTACAGTAAGGGCTGCAATGGCTGTGATGACCTTCAAGAAGCTCTTTCCTCCATCCTGGGGATCTTGAAAGCTGTTAATGACTCCATGCACCTCATTGCCATCACAGGATATGAGGTTCGGACAACACATGAAGTTGACGTCTCGGTTTAAATGCACAAGCTCAAAGCACACTCCCTCCGATAATGTCGGCCTGGGATATGAATAACAGCTGTTTGGGTCTTTCTTTTCCTGTTTCAGGGGAACCTGTCGGATCTCGGTCGCCTCCTGATGCAGGGCTCCTTCAGCGTGTGGACGGAGCACAAGAAAGGTCACGCCAAGGTCAAAGACCTGGCCAGGTTCAAGCCCATGCAGAGGCACCTGTTCCTGCACGACAAGGCCCTGCTGTTCTGCAAGAGGAGGGAGGAAAATGGCGAGGGCTACGAGAAAGCGCCGTCATATAGCTTCAAACACTCCCTCAGAGTAGGCTCACTTCATCGTCACTTCAATTTGTTGGCCCGTCATTTGTATCTGAGGTTTCCTTTTTTTTTTTTAGATGAGTGCAGTGGGAATCACAGAGAGCGCAAAAGGGGACAACAAGAAGTTTGAGATTTGGTGCAACTCCAGAGACGAGGTGTTCATCGTGCAGGTGAGGCTGCGCTGAGTCACCGCCTGTCCTCCGTTGTGGAAGAGTAAAAGACACCTGGAACAACCGAAGGATAATTGTTGTGATTTGGTTTTTTGTACAGGCGCCAACACCCGAGATTAAAACCGCATGGGTGAATGAGATCCGGAAAGTTTTGACGGAGCAGCTCAAAGCCTGTCGAGGTACTTTAAACTCTGGGAAAACTGCTCTGTCTGTCCTCGGCCTCTTTGTCTCTCACCCTCCATGATGGTTGTGTTGTTAGACGCCAGCCAGCAGAAGAGCTCCGACTCCCCGTCCCCGAGTCCCGCCGGCAACGCCTCCATCTCCCTCAGGTTGGTGTCACATGTGCCGGAATGTGGAAAGCCTGAGCGCTCAGTCATTACAGCGTTCCATTTTCTCTCCTGTCGTCCAGTCCGTTCCGTAGCAGCAGTCAGAAGAACCAGAAGAAGCAAGAGGAGAAGAAGGCCGAGGCGAACCCGGCATCTGACGCCACCTCGTCTCCCAAACACAAAGGTGATTGTTGAAAACAATGCAGCCTCTTTCATCCCGCACACGTGTCATATTTCCAAATGGTGGCTGTAGATGCTAAACAAAGGGTTGGATCTGTTTTGCTCAACGCTTCTTAATCTGGTCTTGTCTTCTCCTCATCACCCTCATGGTTCTTCTCTTCCTCTTTTCTCTGGGGCTTTCCAAACAAACTCTTTTTGCTCTTCCTCCGCATTCAAACCATCATCTTCAGACGAACCAGTGACCAGTCCCACGACTGAGAGATCATCAGTGGCTAAAAAGCGCTTTACTTTGCAGGGCTTCAGCAATCTCAAGAGTCCAAAAGGTAACTTTAGTGAGCATAAATACGTATAGAAGTAGTTTATATGGGACGACGACGATGCATCGAGCATCAGAGGAACAGTATTCCCTTTTCCCCTTTGTAATCACATTTTGAGAACGATAGTTTAGTTTTAGTGTTGGGATAGTCTGCCACCTGGTGGTGCAAATGTGGCATTACAGCTGCTGCTATGCAGCGTGTGAGAGGCATAAGCAAAGCCTTTTTAATGTGCAGTTTTGGAAAGAAGGGTCAAACAAATCCTGTCTGACAAATTCAAGATATTTCTAACGTCTCTCCACTGCTCACTTCTTCCCCTTCACTTTTTTTCTCCTCTTCTTCTTCCCTTTCTCCACTTTTGCGTGCGCCCAGGCTCGGCCTTGAGCCCAGAGCACAACTCTAAGCGCCACCTAGTCAAGAGTGACCCCACACCCTTTGGGTTCAAAGGTATATCTTGATGCCATTCGCTTAAAAGCGCCCATCATCCATGTAACAATCATCCATTTCAGTCTCGTGTGTGTTCATGTTGTAGATTCTCCCTTAGAGCCGATCAGTCAGAAAGAAACAGTAATTGGTGAATAGAGGATTTCCATTGTTCTCGTCCTGTAGCCACACATTTTTCGTGCGTAGAGTGAGAATCGTGTCCTCATACAGAGGATCTGCCTGCCTCAGGACTGTTCAGTAACATCGGGGATAAAAGGGTCCAAAGCGATGTGGTTGATAAAGTGCCTAAAATGTTTTTATGCAAATCAAATATTCAATAGGGGATTAGTAAAGTATTGATTAAAAAAAGTATGGGTCCTAACTTGGCACCCTGTGGAACTCCATACTTAAGTAGTGATTAAGTAGTTGTGACCTAGAGTATGATTTTTTTTTTATTTTAGTTTTTTAACTATTCAAGAGCGGAGCAGATTCTGAAGCATGCAAATACTCTGTGCATTTAATTTCTGTGAAACCCGTAGTGACTGTGTTTCCAAGTGCACTTACAAACTCACCCACTGGTCACGGTCACCATCATCATCCTCATCCTCATCCTGTGAGAAACACAAAGTGGTGTGTCCTGTGACGTGTTCCATACGTTTAAGAGAAACCATGGCGAATGCTTTTGTGAGAATAATTAACGTCCTGACCAGTCATGTGCGCGACGGCCGAACTAACGCTTTGAGGAATATTCCCACGTGTGACAGCAGGTGATTTACAGTGCAACCCCTTGTGTCGCTAAAAAGATCTGCCAGCGGCTGGCCACCCGTCTCACAGATTTGCCGGCCGTTGTGTCTTCCCCCCCCATGTAGAGCCGGCTCGCCACATCACTCTGAGCAGAGTCAGATGGATGAGTACGTCTAGTCTGTTACAGAACAAGCGGCGAGGTACAGAGCTGCTCTGAGCGTCGGCCACAGTGGGTGTCTTGCTGCTGTTTGTGGTGGTCATGGTTGATTTTCACTGAGGTGAAGTGGAGTGAGCCGCTCACTTCACCCCGTCACTCCTCCTCATATTGAGCCTGACTCTCTCTGCACACGTCACGCTGAAGTCATCTGTGCAGGGTTTTCCCTCTTTCTACTTGAAAACACAAGAGTTTAAGTCTCAATTTGAGGGCGATTGACAAGATCAATCATATAAACTCTTCCACTATTGGGGAAAGAAGGGTTGCTGTGTTACCAAATTCTTAAAACTCAGTATTACAAATCTGAACTTTTGATACCATGGATTGTTTTATTGTAACCACAAGCACATGCTGCTGTTACCCACAAGGCAGTAGTGTGTAAATAACCCACGATCGTGAGGAGCGAAATCCTATTGTTTGAAACGTCCGGTATCAAAAAGTATCAGTGGATCAGTAAAGCTTGAGGTGGTTTGAAACGCATGGGAGAAAAACTAAATCTCTGCAAAGCTTCAGCAACTCTAGTTTGAGCATGGGGAGGGAACGATTCAAATTCAGGTGATTTGAATCCTTGATCAAATGTCAGGGATTTTCTCCCCCCCCCCCCCCCCCCCCACTGGGATCTATCTGCTGTCAGCACTCTCTAAATTCGGACAGGTCTGTGTGTGAAAATGGTTTGATTTGTGTGTTTTGGCTGAACAAATTCTGACGTTCTGCACTCCTTCCTGGGTGATCTATTACTCCTTCATTTCACGTTTCTGCACCTCCTTGTATTAAAAAACAAAAATTCCTCCCACCTGCAGGCTGGAACAAGACGTCTCTCTCGGTGGACGCCTCCGAGGAGAACGACGGCTACTCCAGCGGCGAGGACCCCATGAACTCTGACACCGAGGAGGAAGTGGCGAAGAAGCTGGTGAGTCTGCAGCATCAACACGTGTCCGTTTATCCTTCTCTGCTCTCTTCCGAAATAATCCAAATACCTGTGATGACCTCCGACCCTGAAGGTTCCGGGGAAGTACACGGTGGTGGCAGACTGCGAGAAGGCGGGACCTCAGGAGCTGTCTGTCAAGAGCGGGGATGTGGTCCAGCTAATCAGAGAAGGAGAGGAAGGACAGTGGTAAGATCTCCAGAGACATCATATTAACATATATGTGTTGTTTTGATTTTTTTTTTTTAAATTGCAGCACAATTTGAGAAACTGCATTGCTTCGTATTAGTCTGGCCGTCGTAAGACTTTATTGTTTTGCAGGTTTGTGAAGAACCTCCGCAGTGGTAAGGAGGGCTGGGTGGCCGCTGCAAACCTCCTCAGCCTCATGTCCGAGTCCAAGTCCTCCCAATCACTCAGCAGCTCAGGTCATTACAAAATATTCATTTGGAGCCAGTCGATATTTTTTGGGAGCCAAAATATTAATTTGAGGCCACGGAATATTCATTTGTAGCCACGAAATACTCATTTGAAGCTTTGAAATATTCATTTGAGGCCACAAAATACTAATTTGCAATCACTTAATACAAATTTAAGGCAAGGAAATATTAATTTGTAACCAATAAATACAAAATTGAAGCTTTGAAATATTCATTTGAGGCCACAAAATACTAATTTGCAATCACTTAATACAAATTTAAGGCAAGGAAATATTAATTTGTAACCAATAAATACCAATTTGAGGCTTTGAAATATTAATTTGAGGCCACGAAATACTAATTTGCAATCACTTAATACAAATTTAAAGCAAGGAAATATTAATTTGTAACCAATAAATACAAAATTGAGGCTTTGAAATATTAATCTGAGGCCACAAAATACAAATTGAAATGTGTAACCATTAAATACTCATTTAAAGCCACTAAATACACTGATTGCTGTTTGTGTGTTTGCCCTGCAGATGGCAGCGTCTCCGGGAACCTCAGCACTTCCTCCAGCTGCAGTGAAACCTACACCAGCTTCTCTGACATCAAACCCTGAACCTAAAAAAAAAAGAGAGAGACCCCTGTCTGGATCCTGAACCGTGAACCCATTCCTCAGCGGACAGAAAGACTAAATCCCAGCTTCTTGATAGTGACGTAGACTGTCGCAACTCGCCGCTCTGACCTCCAGAAATATCAGTGGTAGAATTTAGGCCCGGACTGACGGCGAACAACCGTTCCTTCCTCAAGAGTCACAAATCAAAGAAAGCCTCAATCCTCGGGGATTATGTAGCATTAAAGAGGACGATTTCACTGAAATAGCATGGCGGCGCCGCGACAGATTCCTGTGCGACGCGTCCAGCCGTGCTGTCGGACAGGTATTTCACATGACGCGTCAGCTGCAGACTCTGATCGTACACTGTGAAAACTAGCAGGCGGCTGCAACGAGACAAAAAAAAAAAAAAAAATTGCTCTCAGGACATCTTGGAGCAAAGCTGAGCAGGTTGAGAGGGTGGATCCCTGCAGGGCTCGGGGGACGGGCGCGTTTTCTACAACTTCCTATTCAAGAATGCTGTATTCCACCTATGATTTGGAACACGAGCTTCCCTTAAGCTCGCTTTTCTGGGATTTCCAGCTGAAAAGAACACTGAATGTCACCAAACGGCGCCGCCTCGCACTTTCTCCAAACCACGTGTGCAAAAGTGTGCGGTAGCTCGGGCAACTTTCAAGATCTCTTTCATTCATTTTTATTTTATTTTATTTTTTAAAACACAACAACATGTTTTTAATTTCTAAAGAGGGATTGCGTAACTCGCCTCTGAACTGCTCAGGAAGCCCAAGATGTTATGTGGGCGGGCAGGTGTGACTGCATACCTGCTGGTGTTGAGTAAACGTCTGTGAGTGTGAGTGTGCGTGTGCGTGTGCGTGTGTGTGTGGTGTAAAGACACCAGTTGTGATTTTAACAAACAAGATGTTTTCCTGAAGTCATTTCCAGTGGTGCATGGCCTTCGTGTTTCCCGCCCAACCGAATTATTATAAGTCAAGTAGCTTTTCTTGGATTTTTTTTTTTTTTTTATGTATTTGTTTTTTCTGTCCTGGCCGTGCGCCAGCTCTGCCTCCCTCCTGTCACCACAGTATTCCGCCACATTAGCCCAGGTTGTGGTGTCGCCTATCTTTAGCCTGCTCCGCGGCAAACAAACGCGGGCTTTGTCCTGCCCTCCCTCGGCTCCCGGCCCCGGCCCCGGCCGAGCATGTGACAGGAGCCGCTTGTCTCCGCCGAGGGCCCAGACCTGCTTGACGTGTTTGCACCTCGGGCCCGACGGGCGACATTTGTTGACTCGATGTGGAAACGGAGCCCCGTTAACGTCGGCGGAGGACAAATGTTTGACGAAACGCCTCTCCCACATCCTTGTTTTTTTTTATTATTATTTAATATATATTGCAACATCTCGACTGTGTCCACTGCACTGTAAAACAATCTCTTTCCAATGCTGGACGTGTCCCTCTGTGATCCAGCGAGGGGCCTCGCGCACCATAAACCTGATCCCCACCCATCGATTGCTCAGAGCTGGAGTTTGTCCAACCGGTGCGGCGAATGACTCGGCCGTCAGATGGGAGGAAAGAGTGAAATCGCCGCCGCGAAAGTGCCGAGGGAAGGAAACGAGGCGGGGTCGTGCGTTTTGAGACTGACAAATGTGTGCTACACTTGTACAGATGCGTCCTCGAGGCCCTGGCACTGTTTCTCCCCAACAGCATGTGTATTGTGAAGAGGATCATGTTGTTGTTGTTTTTTTTAAATTGTGAGTCTCTTTGTCTCTCTGTGTGTCATCACTCTTTGTGGCATGTTCTTCACTGCCCTTGATTTTATTTTTTTTAAACCTTCTGGAAAAGGCAAATATTTCTACCTGGCACTGTTGTATAGTGTGAGAGTTTATTTTCTGCCCTCAAGAGTGCACTGACGCGGGCTCTAAACTTGTCGGTGTTTGATCGTGGTCACACAATAATTGTACTTTTGACTCTGGAGAGATGAGAAAGGGTTATTTTTTTTAGTTTCTGTTTATGCAGCACATTGCAGCAAACCACTGTTTTTATTTTCCTATTGTATATCTATGGTGTCGATAAATATTCAAATGAAACCTTATCTGTGTACATTTGTAAATATGTAATTCTGACTATGTACAAATTAAAGCAGCTTTAATAAAGTCTGAGATGGTTTCCTCTAAAATGTTTGTGTTGGCTTTATTTTGTGTATACCAGTTTTTAATGTAGCGCTAAATGAGTTGTTACCATAAATATTCATTTTAGTACGCTATTATGATATAATCCACGTGCTTTCCATCGTCCAATGGGCTTTCTTTTATTGGGCCTGTCATTGTTCAGATCAGGTTTCGTTCCATTTAGTTTTCAACACAACCTTCACTTCTCCCCTCGCCTGTATTATAACTCTGCTTTGAAACAAATGTATGTAATCCATACAAAACGTGTATATTTTTATCAGTTTAAGTGAAGCGTTTCTTATTTTAATCCATTTGACCGTGTATTTTTGCGCAGTAAGGCGACACGGAGGAGTTGCCGTGAGAGGATTGGGACGAGACCCAGACGCGGCTGGAAAGATACAGATGTGTCAAGTTGGCACAAATGAATTTGCACCACTACCGGACGTGACGTCGCGGCTCCCATATTTCAAAATAATGCAATAGTAATTTGTTTTGCGATTTTTTTCTCCAAATGGTCAATGAAATCTTAAAGTTAGCACATAGTGCATAAACCACTTCATGCTTGCACAGCTCAAGACAATGTGACTTTTTCTGGTTTTACTTATTTAATTTACGAAGTCGGGGGGCACGCAAACTCCACACAGACAGGTCTTAGTCTGGAGTGATGAGGTAGGACGTCTGATAGAAAAAAAAATAGTCAAATTAGATGCTTTTAATATGAAATGTGAGGTGTATTTTTGCCCATGGTGGCACAGTGGTTAGTGTTCGAGGCTCATAAACTCGCACTGAGTTACTACTCGAAATGTCGAAGCATCAGGCTAAAGAGAGAAAGATGACTCCATCCAAAATTTAAAAAAAGAAACTAGAAGCAATGAGCAAAACTCGAGCTGATTCTGACATATTTGTTTCAATACACAATAATTTTTCCTCCACTTTTTTTTTTTTTTACATTTGTCTTAGTTTCCTAAATAATAATAAAAGCGTAAAAGTATCTTTTACTGTTAAAGGCTCACACCGGAAATCGTCCGTCTTCCTGACTCCAGCCTGACGACTGACCGGAGAGCGACCAGATGGAATTCTGCACTGCCTTCTCAACAGATTCCTCACATTTTGGATCGTATCGCACACATTTTTAGCGGACTTCCCTGCTCGCTAACGGCCCCGGCGTGACGGCGGACGCCCTTCTGGGAGGCTCGGCTGCGCTGCGACCCGGGACGGACGCGTTTAAAGACCCCCGACATCCCCCCTGTGTGAGTGTCGTCTCCTCCGGTTTCCTCCCCTCCAGCTCCCGGTGAACCCAGCGGGGGGGGTGGGGTGAGGGGGGGGGGGGGGGTTCTCACTGCCCTTGTCAGTCCGCGTGACTTAATTCGTGGCTTTGAGATGCTGCAACATGACTTGTAGTTTGTGAAAAGAAGCCTCGCTGTGGAAATCTGGCAAATCAATTTGAAAAAAAAGAAAAAGGAGTTTGGCCGGGAGGCAGGAGGGGTGTAGCCTGGGTAAAGTCACATTGTCTGGGGCTGTTAATGCGGCCTTTTCGTGCCTGTTCCGGCCGTTTAAAGCCCCGAGCGTGTGTTCCGGAAACGTAGCCGTCTGTGGAGGGCTCGACCCCCCCGCGAGCGCGTCCACGCGGGGCATTTTGGTTGTGTTTTCGCCTCCTTCTGTCTTACTTTAGACGGGCAGAGTCAGGCTGGCCTGCAGGAAAAACAACACGACTTCCGGCGAGCGATTTCAAAATAAAAGCTTATCTCGTTCTTCTTAACGTCGTACCCTGACGCCATTATTTTAACATTATTAGTGTGTGTAAGCGCAAATAAGTAGTCTCAGTTAATGATATCTTTGTTTCGATTATTTGTACTGGAAATTATAAAAAGTATATGTTTGTTACACTTTGTCTGTTAGTATCTATTGAGGCAGACAGTAAGTTTAATAAAAAAAAGTAATTAAACTGATCTAATTATTCAACTAACGTGTGCATTTGCTAAAAGATGTGACTTTTTTTTTAGAATAGGTTATCTTAACAAAATTTTTCTGTAAAGAAAAAAACGTATTGTTTTGCAATGTTCCCTTTATGACGTCATAATTGAATTATATAGGAAAATATCAACTTGTAAATGTAATTTCATGAAATCACAGTTTGTAATTTTCCCACTTTGCTTCACAAATGAAATTGTGACTTTTTATCGCCGGACTTTACTTTCTATGAGACCTCAGTCCTCAACCTTTTGACTTTTTTACGTACCGAATCTCTTCCAGACCGCCAGGTGTTGCGAGCTGCACCTCTTTGCTTCTCCTGAACATTCCTGCCGTGGCCGTGTAGTAGAACGTGAACGGCCGCCTCTGCATATCAGACAGGAAGAAGTTAGAATAGGTTAGAATTTCTTTTGTCTTTAAAAGGTGAATTGTCAAAAAAAAGACTCAATAAGTCATTTGATGCCAGTCCAAAGTCCAAAACTTTAGTTTAGTTCACTTTGAAACCTTCAGAACCTGCAGCTTGATTATTATTTACAAGAACATGTTCATTTGCTGCCATGTTGGACTGGAATTGATGAAAATAATCAGATTATATATAAGATCGACCTTCCAGATAATCCAGGAGAAATCTCCTTACCGCTCAAATATGTCGGCAATTCTGAGCTACGGCTACATCCGGGGCGACAGAAGTTTCCAAAAGCAAGAATTTCTCTTTCTGTGTAGCGACATGATTATTAGTGAGCAGTACTTTTTTTTAAAAAAAGCCCATGTCTTGCTACATTAATATGTTTACAATGACAGGAATGTCATTTCCATAATAAATGAGTTTAAAACAATGTAGAGTTTGACCTGCTTTTAACCAGTGTTGTTATGACCCCCCTGGAGGATCAGCCTGTTGTAAATATGTAGAATAATGCTTCATAATCCCGCTGAAACGAGCCTGTAGTTTCCCTCTGTCTGCCTTTATTTAAAGCTCTTTTAGTCTCTTTTAATTACGGCTGAAAAATGAGTATTTGGGGTAAGATGATGTGTGTTCAGGCCCACTGGGCACCGCAGTAATTCCATTACGCAACTTTCAGTCGGCGTTCAAATGGGATGCAAGTGAAAAGGAGCGCTCTCGGCTTTCCAGGCATTATCAAACAATTAAAAGAGTCTTTTAAAGTTTTTTTGTTTTTAAAGGATCAGAAACCTTTTGCGCTAAGCTCCACCACGTTCAGAGAGCGGCAGAGCTTATCTCTGCTTCAGATGAATACGTCCTCGTTGTCTGATTATCCTTTGACAAATATTGACGTTGGTTGAGTCGCCGTGATGTCATTTGACGATCGAGTGAAACGGAAAGAGTTTTAACTGCACCCAGCAGGGCTCAGCAAGTCACTTTACTTCGTCAACCCCCCCCCCCCCCCCCCCCCCCCCCCGAGCGTTTAGACTGCAGTTTATTGGACGAAGGAATGAGAATCACATATGACCTTCTCGTCTTTAAAAAAAAAAAAGTGTAAATCAGCCACCGATCCTCACTAAAGTGTCTCTTTTGGGAAGAGGGAGTGTTTCAAACTAAAAGTCTAAAAACGCTGCCAGGGCGACTTAAATAAACACATTCAGCTGAGATGTTTTCAGACCTTGTGATTCCAATCGAGGCTATTTTTGTTTTTTAAATGAATAATTCTTTGTGCTTCAAATTGGCCCAAAACATCACATTTGACAGTAATATTCAGGAGATGAGACGTAATATACGGCTTTGTTTTGGGAAATCGGACAGTTCCTCCTGGAGACGGCAGCGCTAAGCCCCCCCGGGGGTCCAGTGGACACGCTGATTCCGCTCCCGTCCCTCCAATTCTAATCTCATTTATTGTGGCCGTGGGGAAGCAGCTGGCCGAGCGTAGCCACAGTGTTTGTGTACAGTCGGAGTGAAGCTCTGACGGGCGGCGACACACTTTGCCTGAGAAGGGATGGAGGGAGGAGTGTAGCGGAAGTAAATGCTCCTTTTTTCTTTTCTTTTTTTCAAAAAAAAAAAAAAAACACGTTCCCAGATGAGGATTAGCAGTCACAAGTTCTCTGGCCTGGGTTTTGTGAACGCTGCCGATCCACGTTAAAGTTATTTACAACTTTGCGTCTTCTTCCTTTTTTAACCACATATTGTGTCATTTTTTTAAAAGAGTTGAGTTATGGGTATATTTCTATACATGTGTTTGGGTTAATCGTGTTAGATTTCACCTTTCAGTGTAAAAATTTGTAAATAATTCTGCAGTGTTTAGTGTAACAGTATTTAATCACCTGATTCCAACTAACTTGATATTTTCGGACGATCTTGTAACGTTTGGACTTTCCTCTGGTGACTTTACAAGTTTCCGTACTTCTATAATACATCGGCGCTTCTTATTTCTTCCATTTGAAAAGGCCAGCTCGTTACAAACTTGCATTTTGTATTGAATCATATTAAAGTAAAGGGGTTTTGTGTGTTTTAACCACCTGTTTTTTTTCCACTTTAGATAAAAAGTAGTGCAAGTTGCCTCTGGGCAGGCCGGTTCGGCCGCACCGCGCTCTCTAATTAGCCCTTTGTTCTTGTTTCCAGGCAGTTAAAAAAAAAAAAAGAAAAAAAAAGGAGTGCGAGGTGGACAGACTGAGCTGAGAAATGTGTCCGTTTCACAAAAACACATTCCCCGTCGTTGTGTCTCGCAGGTCCCAAGGCGAGCGTGTCCATCATGCCGCTGTTCAGCAAGTCGCACAAGAGTCCGGCGGACATCGTGAGGACGCTGAAGGACAGCATGGCCGTCCTGGTCAAACAGGACAAGAAGACGGATAAGGTGAAAAACTAAAAAAAAAAGGAGGGGGGGGTGATGGGGGGGGGGGGGGGTCCCAGGGCCCGTGGGTGACGGCCCTCTGTGAAATTAGAGCCACCTCCTGACACCTCACTGTCAACACCGTCCCCCTCACTCCCACCCGTTGAACGTCCCCTGACCTCCGAATGTCCCGCAGGCGTCCGAGGACGTGTCCAAGTGTCTGCTGTCCATGAAGGAGATCCTGTACGGGATCAACGACAAGGAGCCGCACACGGAGACGGTGGCCCAGCTGGCGCAGGAGCTGTACAACAGCGGCCTGCTCATATCGCTGGTGGAAAACCTGCAGGTCATCGACTTTGAGGTAAAAGGTGGCGGTGGCGGTGGCGGCGGCGACGTGGCGGCGGCCTTGTAACGCCTGCGTGTTTCCAGGGGAAGAAGGACGTGTGTCAAATCTTCAACAACATCCTGAGGAGGCAGATCGGCACGAGGAGCCCCACCGTGGAATACTTCTGCTCGCACCAGGAAGTCCTCTTCATCCTGCTGAAGGGGTGGGCAGCGCCGCGCCGCCAGCGAAAGCCGCGCAAAGTCCGATGGCCTCCTCACGCTCTGTTTGTTTTAATAATTTTTTTCTCTCCTTTCTCCGTTTCGAAGATACGAGACGCCCCAGGTGGCGCTCAACTGCGGCATCATGCTGAGGGAGTGCATCCGCCACGAGCCGCTGGCCAAGGTCGTCCTCCAGTCCAAGCACTTCCACGACTTCTTCAACTACGTGGAGATGTCCACCTTCGACATCGCCTCCGACGCCTTCGCCACATTCAAGGTGGCGCCGCCGCCGCTCGCTTTGGCTTGTACCTTCATGTCCATGTGGGGGGGTTTTTTCTTTCCTGTCGTTTTCCCACGCTGACACATTTGTTCTGGTTCCAGGATCTGCTGACGAGACACAAGGTGCTTGTGGCCCAATACCTCGAACAGAATTACGACGACGTAAGTATTCTGACCTCCAAAACGTCCTTCTCTCTCTCGTTTCAAAGTCGGCAAGAAATATATGTCCGCAGATGATTTCTCGAGTTTCACAATGGCTCATTTTTGTTTTTCTTTGTTAGCATCGTCTTAATCTTTGTATTTCACTTGCAGGTGTTTACGAACTATGAGAAACTGCTTCACTCTGAGAACTACGTCACCAAGCGGCAGTCTCTAAAGGTTACACTCTTTTTTTTCCCTTCTTTTTCATTTGCACGGGAAAAAAAAAAAAACAAAGAACAAACTTCATCAGCTGGAATTTATATCTAGTTTATATGATGCCAAAGTCACGGACATTCTGTTGTCTTTGTTTTTGGACTTCAAAATAAATTAGTTGCAAAAAAAACAACAACAAAAAAACCAACTTTAACACATTTAAAGCTGATCATGTATTGTCCTTGAGATTCCCAGAAAAAAAAACAACCTCAAGACAAAAATAAGTACTATTTTTGTCTAAACTTTGTTTTGGTTGCCATGGAAACAAGCTCCCATTCTGCATATCATCATGTGGGAACAGTCTGAATTTGTACTTCTCTCCTCAGGAGCACATACAGGCGGGTTTCCGAAGTCACAATAAACTTTACACACCTTTGGAAAGCACAAGTCTTGTGGCTTCTCAGCCTGAGGCGACTTTATATCTGGAAAAGTTCCGTTTTGTTCCGTGAAGATTTGCTCTTATTGTGTAAAAATGAAGCCGGGCCATTTCCCCACTAGGCTGCTGCTGCAGCGCCCCTTACTGGGCTGTACCATGTACTGGGGAACTGGAGAGACACAAAGTGATGAAGTCCCCCGGTTGTTCTAAACGCCCCCTGCAGCTCCTGGGCGAGCTGCTGCTGGACAGACACAACTTCTCGGTGATGACGGACTACATCAGCAAGCCGGACAACCTCAAGCTGATGATGAACCTGCTCAGAGACAAAAGTGCAAACATCCAGTTCGAGGCCTTCCACGTCTTCAAGGTGAGAAACTCTTCAAACATGGCGGCGGTGGAGAGAGAGAGAGAGAGAGAGAGTAAAGTAACCCTTCCGTCTCTGCGTTCGTCTCCGTCCCGCCAGGTGTTTGTCGCCAACCCCAAGAAGACGCAGCCCATCATCGACATCCTGCTGAAGAACCAGACCAAACTCATCGAGTTCCTGAGCAACTTCCAGAAGGACCGCACGGACGACGAGCAGTTCAACGACGAGAAGACCTACTTAATCAAACAGATCAAGGAGCTGAAGAAGCCGGCCTCCTAGAGGACTCCCCCCCCCGTCCCCCCCCACCCCTCTTCCCTCTTCCCTAACTTTTTATCAATAGGAAAAAAAAAAAAAACAACCACGTTAACAATAATCCACATTCTATTTAAAATCTTCAAGACAATTTGCCTTTTTTTCCCCCCCAATTTTTTTGTTGTTTCATTAAAAACTTGTGCAAAAGTAGTTCTTAATCACTGATCTTTCTTTTGTATTTTTGATTTCATGAAATCTGTTTAATCCCCCCCATTATTTTGGACTTAAATGAAGTCGACGACGATCGAATTTTGCTCTTTTATTTTCCCAGTCGTCCGATCGGCATCGGACACAATATAAAAAAGTATTATTAGCCCCCAAAAACAAAACAAAAGTTGCCGTCTTTTTGTTTTTCTCGTCTCTTACTATCGGTGATTGTTTTCTCTGTAAAAAAACTGAATCTGATATGCCAAAAAAAAAAAAGGTCTTCCTCAGAAGTAAACATTTCCATTATGACAAAAGCAGGCTACAGGAAAGGCTAAACCTCCACTTGTGCCGTCCGTATGAACGATTTTGTCACAATCGGGGCCCAAAGTCCCCCCAAAAAACTTCCCAATTTTGAAATCCATTTCTGAAATTTGGTACAATAAAAACCTCAAATGTTTGGATCACTGGTTGTCCTCGCTGGTGGCTAATAGCACTTTCTGTATGATAAAGATGTTTTCACTCTGCTCTTTTTTTCCCCCCTTTCCTTCATTTTAATGTATATTGTTTCCGTGGTCGCCGTGTACAGTTTACCGTGGCGTCGGTGCCAACTGAACATTATCGGCCGGCGCTTTGCTGTGCAGGAAGGAGCAGCTGGAGAAAAAGATAAATACAATCTGCCTGTTTACGTTTTTGTTTTTTTTAAATCCACTCCTTTTCCGTTTTGCTCGGATCTGATGTTGGTGTAAAGAGCTGAAGCAGATTCAGAGGTGCCTTTTTTTTTTTTTTTTTTTTTTAAAGTGTTGCCGTGTTCCACCTTCTGTTTATCGCCTGTATCTTTCTCGGGGGAGCTTAATGTGTGTATGGAAATATGCTCTCCGTAGAACATATTTGTTGTGATTAAGCAGTGAACCTCTTAACTCACTATATTTGAGTTACGCTGTCATTGAAAGTGTATTTAGTTTTGTTTTTTTGTGTTCTGGTTTAGTTTTCATCGCTGTGTGTGCCAATTCAACTTGTGGACTGCAGACCGTCGCCTACAAAATAAAACATCAAACAAAGTTTCCCTATGAAAGGACCCGGAGGTGAAATGTAACTGTGAAACTACACGTGTAGGAAAAGACAAATCTGTGAGGATTTAATGAGAATTTGACAAGGTAATTACATTTTCTTGGACGATAATAAAAGAAAAAATGAAAAGCTTTGGAGGCAAGTTGATAAAAATTCTTTATTTTTCAATGTTTGAATCGACACAGTTTTGCGCTCCTTCGTGACTTTTTCCAAGAAAATCCAGGCCGACCGAAGATCCAAACGTGTAATTCCTCTGCAGTGCGTCCCGACATAGCAAAGATGACGGTGACAGTCTGGAACCTGTTTTATCGTCCATCTGCTTCCAGAGGAAAAAAAAAAAAATCCAAAGCACTCGGTACGTTCCGGACGCCTGAAGCCGTGACGAGACAACGTGACGGCGTCCTCCCAGTGTCCTCTCTGACGGCGGCCTCCTTATGTTTCACATCTCTTGTATCACATTCACAACCAATAAAAGGATGGGAATGCAGGCTTTGTGTGCGGCGGCTCATTTGTCGTGTGTGTTCACGTCTTAAACCCCAGAAACGTTCACCTTGATGGTAATTAGATAAGTGCCGTGCTGCCATATCTCGTATAACACAAAAAGTATAAATATGAAAACTAACAGAGGCGGATCTAAAAACACCAGATTGGCAAAAATGACATTCAAAGCTGCCCTTGGTCAGAATTTGACCCCCGACATTAATGCATCTGTGGAGGCCACATAATGCAACACCTTTCACAATAAAGGTGTCCAATTGATGTGAAGTGATACTTTAGACACCTAAACGCAAAACATTTCCAGATGATGACAAATTGTTTTAATCCTGAATAAAAATACAATATGCAGATACAGCTGATTGGGGTTTTTTGTGTGTTTTCTTTGCAAATATAATATCTGATTTCCTTTAATATGTATATTTCAGAATAGACTGGTAAATTCAAAAGAAGGAAAGACTTTGCATTTGTCCAAATCTGCAGTTTAACATGTTATGTTTGACTTGTTGGGCCTCCAGAGGTCAGAGGTCAGATCAGGTTGATGTGGCCCCTCAACTGAAATGAGTTTGACACCCCTGGATTAGACGAATTGAAAAAAGGAAAGTGCAAAAAGAGACACTTGTGAGCCTCGTCAAAGAAAAGCGTTGCTGCTTGAGGTTAAAAAAAATAAATGGCGGAACTGACGAAACACAAGCAAGCGAGTGCAGGAAATGTCGAAAACGCCAACACCAAATATAACGTATATATATTTACCCAGAACCATGATGTTTATTTAATTTTCCACTTAGATTTTCTTCATCTACTGTTTTTCTGCGACTTGAAAATAAAGTTCACAGATGTTTTAAGTGATACAAGAACGTTTGTGACGCGCAAGGCAAGTGGAAGACTTCTTCATGCGGAAAATGAAAAGGTAAAACTTCATATAAAACTGCACTGTGGATAAATGAATGAAAAATGTAATGCTTTTAAAAAGCTGCTCAACGCGGCGTTTCGTCACTTGTTTCTATGAGTAATTTCAAGCTTAACGGCCACAGAGAGTTCTGCAAGTCTGTGATTCATTTCAACTGTAGTCAAGTCTCCTGTAGATCATCGTCTCACACATATTCACTTAGAACCAAATAGTTCACACTTGTATAAAAATAAAATTAACAAATCTACACATCACAGTATATATATATATATATATATATATATTTTTTTTTTTTTTTTTTTAAACTGGAGCGTACTTTTCCATGTGGAACCCCTCTTTCCTCGTCTCTGTCTTACTTTGAAATCCGTCCGTGAATCATTTGCTGTCTCCCTGTATGTGGCACAGATTTGAAATGTCGCAATGTCGAACAAGTCAAATCTGCGGCACATGAGCAGAAAATGCGACTGTGTGTTCGATTTCTTCCTTTGTTTTTGATTGTTTATTTGTTTGTTTTGTAATCTACTTTGTGGATGTGTGTGTCGGTGGATGTGCTCAGCTGACGCTCGACCTGTTGGTGCACAGCCTCTTGCCGCCGGGTTCCTGGCGCTCGCTCTGCCTGCCGTGCTTCCCCACGAACCCGTCTGCAACAGAAGCAGTTGAGACGCCCGGTCAGACCCTTCCTGACGCCTCGTCTTCACTTCTGTCCAAACACGTGTGAAGGGAAGAAAGCTGGAACTTACTGGCGGGGTGAGGAGGAGGAGGAGGGTGAGGAGGAGGGGGAGGACTCCTTCGCCACTGTGAGGAGGGAAGACGTGAAACCTTTCAATGCCGAAGCGAGAAATCTAAAAAAGCGGCTGCATCAAGTCTCTCTTTTAAAACATTGTCGAGAGGATCCAGCGTGTCTCGGGACTTACTGTGAACTTGCGGATGTCGTTGAGGCCGCTGAACCTCAGGTAGGAAATGTCCCCTTTGTCTTTGTCCCGGTCCTGGTCCGAGGTGTAGATGTGAGTGACGCCGGCCCCTCTGATCAGGGGGATGCACTCGTCGCACGGGCACTTGGTGACGAACAGCATGGTGGGCTCCCCGGGCTTGACGTCCCGCGTCCTGCGAAGCGGGACTTTCAGTCAAGACGCGGAACTTTTTAAAAAGACGCCACTCCGGCAGCCCGAGCGGCGGCGGCGCACCTGAAGGTGAGGGCGTTCTGCTCCGCGTGGACGATGTATCTGTACTTCTGCCTCTGCCGGTCCTCCTGCTTGGTGTCCATCTGGGGGTACTCGGCGTACTGCGAGCCGGCCGGGTACGCGTTGTAGCCGCAGCCGACCAGGTACAGGCAGCCCGTCCCGCTGCAGCCGGCCTGGAACGACGGGGGGGGGGGGGGTCAGAAAAGGATCCGCCGGCAGGAAGACGCACGGCGACCAAAGAGAATATTCTCTCACCGACTGTCCTTTAGCCCAGATCACAGCTCCGACGCCCACTTTAGGGTCCTCTGGACAGAAAACAACAGGTTCCACTGGTACTTATTCCTCATGGAACCTGCATTCTTGGAATATTTGCTCAAAATGCCAAACAAGACTGACAATTTGGGGTTAATAATTCGATCTTAGTAATTCCTGATGAGGATGAAACAGGACCAGACCTGTCCTGCAGGCCAGCAGGCTCGCCTGGACGACGCAGTGGTGAGCGACCTCTTGCGCCACTTCCTCGTGGGGCGAAGGGTGCGGGGTCGGCGGCTCCTCGCTGAGCGACAGAAACCACACGCTCAACGGCACGGAACGGATTAAAAAAGAAAAAAACATGGAGCGACTGGAAGCATTTCGAACCTGTGGAAGCCGTAGCCCTGGCGAGGAACGGCGGCGGCCACGGCGGCGAGGACCTGCACCAGCTCCCCCATGTTGTGCCTCAGGCTGGTGAAGTACGGCTCCACGCAGAAGTTCTCCAGGCCCATGTGGGTCAGGATCTCCTGGTGCTGCCCAGGCGTGCCCACCAGGAACCGTCTGGAGAAATCCTCCACGTGTCCTGTGCGCTCCCTGGGAACACGTGACTCAAGTCCAAGCGCCTTTTGTTGTTGTTGTTGTTGTTGTTGTTGTTTTTCAAACCAGAGCTGAAATGTTGATTTCGGTCAAATGTCATCATTTTACCTGTTGAAGATTTCTTCGGCGCTCAGCTGCCCGTCGTCGTCCGTCATCCTTTCGATGAAGTCGCAGTCTCTGGACGACTCGTTGACGAACTGCAGCAGGCCGGGCGCCAGCGGCTGCAGCAGCACGCCGACGTGCGGGCGACTGTTGGACTTGAGCTTCTCCGTCGCCACGGCGTCCAGCGCGGCCTCCTCAGGGATGGCGGGACGGCGGCAGGGGGAGGAGTGCGAGCGGCTCCCGGGGGGCGGCGTCACCATGCTGACCTCAGGGTCTCCGGGCCAGAAGGAGATCTGACTCACTCCCGCTTGAAGAGAACAAACCAAAAAAAACCCTCAGTGTCATGTGATGAAAATGTCTCCTCCGGGAAAAATCTACGCCAAACCCAGAGGAAACACACATATTTGTTTTAAAAAGCCTAATGTGTCACTGATGCATATTTATGGAGTGTAAATTGTCTCTTCTGAACCTACTTAAACCTGTGCATCCTCTCTCTCGCTCTCTCTCCCTCTCTCTCTCTCTCTCTCTCTCTCTCCCCTCACCGTTGATGATCATCTTGAGACAAGTGGCGCACGGCCTCCGGGAGAAGTACAGCTGGCAGTCTGCGAGGCGCCCACCGTGCTGGATGATGGCGGCCTGCCCGGCGTGGAGGTCGGCGCCCGAGCAGTGGAGTCCCAGCACCCTCCTGTCTCGCACCACCACCAGACCCGTCCCGCGAATCTGAAACGCCACACGTTTCAAGCCGTTACGACTTTGTACTTAAGTTCTGAATCGGCATCCGCTTTGGAAAAATCCCAGCTCCAACACTGTCTGCCTGAATAAAACGGCTGGCGAAGGTTTCATTTATCATGAACTGGAACCATCACTCCCACTGATCATAACTCACCTGATGGTTTTCCTCCTTTTCAGGTTGGTCCTGGGGGAACAACTCCATCCACAAACTCAGCAGGGTGAACAAGTTCACCTTGGATAACCGAGGGCCATGACCTTTACCAGACACACACACACACATCAAAGGTATTTGGGTGTATGCGAGGAGTCGTTAGGGTAAACAAGTTCCTAAGACATGCAAATGCAGGAAACTATATAACAGCACGAGCAGGTTATTCCACATTAATGAACCTCAGCCAATATGGTTGTGACACATCTTGAACTGTGTAACTTCTAAATACATTATATGTATTTACACAGTGTCCTTTTGAGAATGAAGATAGCAGAAACTCCCAAATGCCAGCGTTGGTATTCACCTTTACTTATAACAGTTCTAGACAGACACTTCCTGATAACCAAGTCTGGACATCATCTACAAGAGAAGCAAGATTTTAAGTAAACATATGGGGATTTAGCAGGTCTGGATCTATGTGGACAGTGAGTCCAGGACTCCGTTACGTCTGAGGGACCAATCCTAGGTATAACGGATCATAAAGCATTGAGCTGGTAAACTGTCCTTCTGCCGGCTCACCTTGGACCCTGCTGTCGGTCTGGCTGCAGCCGTCCCTCGTCTCTGGATGCGGCCTGGACGGCTCCGGAGCGCCTCGGACACATTTCTGGCTCTCTTCCATTCAAATCAGCCAGCAGAGCTGGGGGGTGAATGTCTCGCCTCTGCGTCCGAACAGACAAAAAATTCTACTGTCTAAATGAGAAAACGTTCAAGCAGAATTATTATTAACCCGCTTTGTGTCGTCAAGTCCACAACGAGAACCAAGCATAACCGCTTACAGTTTCAAAATAGTGGCTCTCATCGTAGTCTTCAAGGCATAAATAAATTTGTGGTTAACGTAAGACAACATTAAGCACGGTTAAAAACCTTTTGAATGTATTGTTTTGTTTTGTTTCCAACGGCACGGAAGTGCTAAGTAAGAGTGCAATTAGCTTAATAGCGGTGTTTTAGATGAACTGGTTGCCCGGTTAACTGGTGACCGACTTCCTTTAGCGTCCGTCGTTGGCTGAAAGTAGTACCAGCAGGCGTTTAAATAACACCCATAAAAAGACCGACACGTCGACACTTCATTGTGAATGCAATTAAAGCTCATTCATCGGATCAGCTACAGATTTTTGTCGGGTGTTATAACGCCTGCGGTCACTCGCGGCAACACCGGCTCGAAAAGGAAGTTGGTCACCAGTTAACAGGGGAGCCAGTATATCCAAAACAGCGACCGCTATCAACGAACCGATGTGATGGGGGGGGGGGGGAAACAAGTAAATATAGCAAGTAAATATTCAGCGTTAGTCTTTCATTTATAATTTTACATGTTGTTTACCGTGCTCCGACGTCGTTCAGCTTCTTTTAAGAATTAGTTATATTACTCCCAGGACAAATTCAGCTTAAAAGTGAGAACTTGACTGTTCCGACTTGCTTCCGCAAATGTTCCCTGACGTCACAAAATAGGCGGCGCCATCAGGCGCACTCAATGTCGAAAGTTTAGTGTACGGTCACAAAGTTGAATGTACCGTCATTAACTGTAACAGGATAGTTCATTTAAAAAATAA
The DNA here is from genome assembly GCF_963422515.1 of Blennius ocellaris. Taxonomy (NCBI): domain Eukaryota; kingdom Metazoa; phylum Chordata; class Actinopteri; order Blenniiformes; family Blenniidae; genus Blennius; species Blennius ocellaris. Next base: position 2,455,664 of record NC_137673.1, on the reverse strand, counting down.
CAAAAAAACAATTGAAGCACTGAAATTATTTTTACTTGAATCAACTGGTAGAACAAAGAATCAAAAGCCCACAATTCCAATGCAGTTTTTAATTGTTCATCGTCAAGACAATGACATGTAACAGCAACAGAACAGTACAAATGTATATATCAGTTTATTTATACCAGTCTCAAGTAAACAAAAGCTTAAAAATGCATGAAAAAATATAGTATATTGGGGGGAAAAAAATCAAAACTAGTTTTCAAGCTTGCACGTTTTTTTTGTTGTTGTTTATATGCAAAACAAGAATTGCAAACCTGCACTTCATTCCATGAAAGCATTCGTTTATAGCGAAATGCATCCTCTTCCTAAGTTTAGAATAAAGGCCATCTGAGTAGGAATAGAAACTGAAGTGGAGAAATCGAAACTGATCTTACTGGTTTCCTGCAGGATGTTGCTCAAAAAACGAACACCAAAAACAAAAAAAACAAAAAAAAGCAAAGAGCACGTCTTTAGCGTTTCTATATATTGTGCAGTTTCACTGTAGTGCATTTTCTCTATATCTGCAGGGGGGGAAAAACAGTCTCACCTCATTAGATAAACAGATATGTTATTAAGGAAATTATATAATTAAAATTCAATACAGGTTATAACATCTTATACAGGAAGAAATATAGTCACTCATATTGTAACAGTGCCTTGCATTTGTGCAATTCTCTTTCAGAACACCTTTTTTAACGACTGAACATTCATTTTTAAAGGAAAAGAGATAATAACTGTAGTTTCTTAAAGTGCCATTCGTGGAACGCAAGAAAAACAACTTCAATATAAAAATCGAAATATGACACAACTGCAAATATCCTTACAAAGAACACGGGTAACTGCAGAAAAGAAAAATATCAGGTGTTAGTTGTTACACACAGTTTAAAATGTTTACATTTAAATGTTATTTCGAAGACAGAAGAGAAGAGTGTTTCAGTGAAGTGGTCATAAAAGTCAGTTTTGTGGGATATTTTGACAAAGGGTCAACAACAACAAGGACAACGTGGCTTTCTGGAGTCGTCTTTCTCGCTCTTTGGTTTGGTTTTTTTCATCCAATCTTTTTCCAGAAAATGAAGGAAGAGCACAAGCACCAGTCAGGAATATAAAACTTGTCGTACTTGTATACGACGTAACAGAAAACAAAAAGGCAGCATCAGTTTGTGAAGTGCAGACCATCACGCCGGCCGTGTGGCAACTACAAACCAAGAAACATTTCAGTAAAGTGCTTTCCGTTTTGTCTTTTCGGGAGGATTAGCGTTTCTTAGAAGTGCTTTCACGCGTCCGGTCGGGAGGGAATATAGTCCCGTCCCCCCCCCCCGGAGCTGCGCTAACAGACGCCGCGTCTCAGTTCTTGAACGCCCCGCAGCGGCTCGCCCTGCTGATGAACTCCTTCAGCATCGCCCCGTCCACCTGCCAGAAGGCGTCCGTCTGGGTCACCGCCGTCAGGTGGTTGATGCAGAACCGGAAGCAGAAATCTTCCAGGTCCTGGGGCGTCGGAAGAGACGGGAGTTTTTAAATGCGTGCAAATTCCACATTCATCAGTGTGTCTGGGTGTGAGAGAGCGACCATACCTCAGCGTCGTATCGTATGGCGGCGGACAGCAGGGTGAAGGCGTTTCCCACCGTGATCCCTCCCTTGATGATCTGCTGGCAGAGACGCTTCAGGCGGTTCTCGCAGTAAGACGTGGCGAGGTCCAGCAGCCCTGCACGCCGGACGGGCGACACGGTTAGAAACGCGGCGCCTCCGGCTGGAGGGGGGAGGAGGGGGGGGGGGGGGGGGCGTGCTCACCGATGGCGTCCTCGGGGGGGAGGTCCACGGCGTCCGTGTAGAGGAACTGCAGGAAGGCCTTGTAGACGGGGTAGGAGAACTGGGCGATTTCCACCACGTCCTGCTGGTCCTCCGTCCACTGGGAGCGGAACATGGAGCGGAAGTGTTCGCACCTGCACACCGCAAGGACGTGTTTAGATAGGTAGATAACTTTATTCATCCCCGAGGGAAATTGTTTTGTTGCCGCAATCTGGTACCTAGGAATGTTATAAAATACAATAGAATAGAATATGAAAGTAAAAAATTTAAATATAAAATATACAAATATCTGGGTAGGACATAAATTTTGTAAAACACAGAACGGAACATGGGCACTTAGAAATAACCATGAGTAATTATATTGAGGCTCTGACGGAGGTAGACGAGTTAAAAAGTCTTATTATTCTGTTCTTTTGTGGCGGAAATACAGAAAGAAACCATGGAGGACCCACATTACCAACAAAACAAAACAAAACAAAACAAAATAAAATAAAGTAAAATAAAATAAAATAATGTAAAATAATGTAAAGTAAAATAAAGTAAAATAAAATAATGTAAAGTAAAATAAAATAAAATAAAGTCAAATAAAAAAATAAAATAAAATAACATAAAACAAAATAAAGTAAAATAAAGTAAAATAATGTAAAGTAAAATAAAGTCAAATATAAAAAATGTTCCGCGGCACCCACCTGATCTTCAGCACGGCTTTGTGAACGTGGATACATTTGCCGTCGACGCTGAACTTGAGGTCGGCCGTTTCCGGACTGTCGAACTCTTTCCTCATGGCCTCGGCCACCGAAATGAAGTCGTCGAACTCTACGGCGGAACACAGCACAACCGCGTGACCCGCCTTCAATTCACCCTTCTGCTCTTTTAATTTGGTATTTTTTCATTAAAGTGTACACATTTTACACCTGATCACTATTTATACATTTTTCCATATTCTTGTCGTTGAAATGGAAACAAGATCATCCAATACAGTTAAAGAAATACAGAAAGAAACCATGGAGGAGCCACATTACCAACAAAACAAAACAAAATAAAATAAAGTAAAATAAAATAAAATAAAGTAAAATAAAAAAATTTTAATAAAATAAAACAAAATAAAGTAAAATAATGTAAAGTAAAACAAAGTAAAATAAATAAATAAATAAAACAAAGTAAAGTAAAGTAAAGTAAAGTAAAGCAAAGTAAAGTAAAATAAAATAAACTAAATTAAAATGTATAATATGTCAGGAAAGTTTGAAAATCTCTGAATTACCCTTCAACCCTGCCTTAAATTCACTCTTAAACTAATTGTTACAGCCACACGGCGCAGTCAGATTTACCGTCACACATGAGGCGCCACGCGACAGGGGGCACGGCGAAGCAGGCGAAGACGTCGTCGGTGTTGGTGAAGTGTGTGAGGTGCGGCAGGACGACGGACTGGCCCCGGCACTGACCCCACATGTACACCTGCAACAGAAAATGCAATACAACACGAAATAACGCTCAGAGGCCCGGGTTGTCCTGAGATGGAAGCGGCTGCTGCGTCCACACCTGTCCGTTTTGTGTCTTGGCCGCCGACGTGTGAGCTGAATGGCACGCCGCGATCTCCACTATCCTGAATGGCGAAGCAGAAAGAGAGCGGCAGCGATGGTCAACGCTCCAATTGTTGGTGGGTGAGGACAGGAAAAGGAAGGTTCAAATCTCAACAGGATGAGGGACAAACTGCTTTGCAAGCCGCACGCTAACCCCCCCCCCCCCCCCCAGCGTACCTCGCCTTGTCAGCCATGATGAGCACGGGGCTGACTTGGGTGTTCTTGTTGCCCGTCCCCAGTTGACCGTAGATATTGACTCCCCAGGCGTACAGCATGCCCTTGTCCGTCAGGGCCAGGCAGTGTCCGTTACCCGACACAATCTGAAAGGCAGAGAATGTCCCTGCCAGCCGTCACGACCAAGAGGAACCGCCACGGGACCGTCGGGACAGAATTGATCGTCGCACCTGTTGAAAGCACAATCCTTGCGGAGCATCAACGCGGAAAGGCGTCAGCTGGTTGCCAGTATCACCAATACCCAGCTGCCCGTTTCCATTGGAGCCCCAGCTGTAAATCTACCAACGAGAAAGAGGAGCATCTGATTGAATTAGGTGCAGGTTTCTCTTTTGGGGAGGGGGGGGGGCGTTCTCACCTCTCCGTTATCGAGCAGGGCATAGGAGGAGGTCTGTCCGCACGCGATGCCAGCCGCCATCTTGCCCTGGAGAGGGCCGTTGACTTTCCTGGGGTACGCCTGACTGGCCGTGGACCCGGTGCCGACCTGGCCACAGTTGTTATAACCCCACGCGAACACCTGACGAGTGTGGCGAGTGGGACCAAGAGACGGCAAAAGAGACCGCCGTTCACATTTTCACATGGATTTAGGCGGTTCCTCGTTAGTTCTTAAAGCGGCAGAGAGAGCCACGTAGGGGTCATCGCAATGAAGCCAACGCTGACACACGCTACTGTACGCTTAGTGACAGGAGTAAATAGGTTCTCCTGCTACGCGCGCGCACGCGCGCACGCACGCACGCACGCACGCACGCACGCACGCACGCACGCACGCACGCACGCACAACGCACGCACGCACACACACACACACGCACACACACACACACACACACACACACACACACACACACACACACACACACACACACACACACACACACACACACACACACACACACACACAACCTAATTAGCTTAAAGGTCTTCGGGTGAGAAATAAGCTGCTTAGAGCAACACTAATGTAGTGGGAGCTACGAGCATCAGTGACCCATTCAAAATGAAGTATGCATGGATACACTATATGTCTTCTCATCTCTTCCCGCGTTAATAGAAATATATTGATTTAACAGTTAAAACGAATGAATGACAGGCAGTGTACCTCTCCATCCAGAGTGCGTGCCAGAGAATGATGGGAGCCACACGCCACTTCAGTCACTTTCTTGTTCTGCAGGTTGGAGGCGATCAAGACGGGGGAAAGCCCCTGGTTGGTCGTCCCGTTCCCCATCTGACTGTAGCCGTTGTGTCCCCAAGCGAAGAGCTGGCCGTCTGCGAGACGAGCAACAGCGAACTCAAGACCCTCCCCTGAGACATCCCACCGCCGCTGGAGATACTCACCGGATGGCCCCCGCGGGGGCCGATGACCTACCCTCTGTGGCCAGCAGGACATGGGGTCCGCTGCCGTAGCTCAGGCTGACCACCTTCTTCCCCCGCAGGAAATCCACTTTCTTTGGCACGATGGTGCTCAGGCAGTCTCCTGTTCCCAGGCAGCTACTGCAGTTCAGTCCAATCACAAAGACCTGCGAGACACAAGCAGTGTACAGAACAACCAGTGCAGGATTTGATCACAGGGAGGAGGGTCATCCTACATCTGTAATCATCACAACACACACATGAACTATAAATATTTGACGTGAACAAGGAGAAGTCACGTGTCCTCTTTGGTAAGCTATTATTTCATGCTGTGTAAAATATTAATTCACTTTAGAGGTTGATGAGCGACCATAGAGCAAAGATCCAACATCCAGGCAGCGGCTAGGCACACATTATTCACGCTGACGAAACAGTGAGGCAAAAGTTGCAAAACGGTGAAGGGGAAACAGTAAGAGAAGTCCCTCGTCACCTCGTTTCCACGCGTCACGTAGATGGCTTCGTTTGCAGACGTGCCGAACACACAGGCCTGCCTGACGGCCACCAGCTCGTCGGGCGTCAGCAGCGAAAACAGGGGCCACTTGCTCACATCCACCATGGCGCCGGCACAACTCGGACGTTTGTATTGGGGGGGAGGAGGAGGAGGAAGAGGAGGGGGAGGAAGAGGAGGAGGAGGAGTCACGGGTCGACGAGGGGAGGACGGGGGCAAAAGAGGAGGTTGAGGGGGGTGAGGAGGAGGACGAGGAGGAGGAGGCGTTGACACTGGAGGAGGTGGGGAGCGAGGGACAGAACGGTTCCTGCTGACACTTCAGACAAAATAGAACCGTTTTTGTTTTTTTGTTTTTTTAAGGGAGTTCGTCAGACTGAAAAACAGATTAGAAACGGCTGGAAACATTTTCAGGTTTGACATTCAAAAGTTAATACGAGACACGAGATCAAAATCTCAGCTTTGATTTGCAGGTATTTACATCTGGATGAGACAATCCTTCACCTTTACATTGAACCTCTAACTCCAACTGCTCAGTCTGCACATATAAAACCCTGGACCCTCAGCGCTATTTATTGTTTGAATAATGTGAAAGGACACGTCACATCAGACATGTTCCAATACTTTTATTGACATGGTAAAATGGTTGGATTCAGGCAAAAGGTGGGATGTTCTTCACTGTGCATTAGATTAAGATGTAAATACCTGGAAACCACAGTGGAGATATTTATCTCCACAACAAACACAGAGATTATTAATCTACAGCAAAAAAAAAAAGGAGTGGGAATTGTGATCAGTTATTTATTTAAAGAAAAACAACTATATATTCTCAGATTTAGTGCGCAGAAGTGCAATCACAACTAAATTTACAGAAGACTTCTATGACTGCATCCACAAGTAGGGCAAGTTACAGAAAAAGCTGCTGGATCAAAGCAGATGTGTGGAAATATGTTGTATAAAATCATGAACATTATGCATGTTGTGCATCCAGAGCAGATCCTATGACTCACTTATCAATTAATTAATCAATACATGCTAAATATCTCGTAGATCAGCCAAATTCAAGATAAAAAATTATTAAAATAAAGTTGATTTAGTCCAAACTGCAACATAAATCCACCATCCTTTCTCTGAGGCAGTTAAATCCATGTATTTTGATGGGACGTGTGCACTTCTATCGGATCGAGCCACAATTATAAGCGCAGGATAAGACAGACTCGTCGAGTTAGAGCTGCATTTAAATCCACTCTTGCAAAAAAAAAAAAAAAAAAACCCAAATACTAAAAAAAAAAATCATAAAGTAGTCGCGGGCTTGATTAAAGCTGCGAAGCTAGCAGCTCGGGTCGTTCTCTTCCTACCTAAAGCATCGCTCCATAGCAACGAGCCGACTGAGAAAAGAAAGACAAAACAGCAATAGCGTCTTATTACAACACGGCGAGCTCGAAAAGAGCCAGTTTTACGCGACAAAACGGAAGGCAGAAGTTTAATTACCGGAGTTTAATGTTGGTTTTCCAGGCGAACTCAATAATAGTGAAGCCACCGGATCAAGCTCATCTTCTTCTACTTCTTCTTCGGGTGTTTTAATGTGCGTCGCGGTAAACAAGCGTCGGGGTATTGCTGCCCCCAACAGGATGTCGGTGGAACTGATGTCCCGAATTTAATTCTTGAAAAGAATGCAGTTATCAATAAATAAACTTACAGGCAAATTATTATTAAGACAATTTTAATCAACTATTAAACTGGAGGTATAACCAGCTTAGAAATTAATCTCTTTTCTTTTTGAAAATTGGTCAGAAAGAGAAATTTAGTCTGTGATGCATCTCTTTGACTGGTAACATACACATGGATATATACACACACACACACACACACACAAATATATATATATATATATATATATATATAAAATAAATGTGGATTTTTAGAAACATGTAACTGATGAAAAAAGACATATCTCAAATATAAACTATGCTAATAATACTAACTATACTAATACTATACACTAAACTAATAGTTATACTTACAATGAATAAAAAACACATAATTTCCACTGCCTCTTTTCTTCTTCGTAGCTTTTATATGTCCAATTAAATGTAGTTTTAATGTTGCAAAAGATAGATTAAATGCAATTATAAATTAAGCATATTTGAAGGTGTTATGTTACAAGAATTGATGGATGAATTTCTACGTGGAACTCCTCCTGCACCGTCTCCCCTTTATTTGTAGTTTTCTAAGCTGAACACCAGGTGGAGTAGTGCCACACAGATGTGTCATGAATGTGTTGCTGCAGGATTTGAGACCCTCCAGCTCTCTGAGGCATGAACTGAGCATCAAACCGACTGCTAGGAATTAAGAGTTCTGATATGACACCACGAGTGCCAGTTTGTCTGATATTTTCCATCAACTTGTTCAACGCCAAGGGGGGATAACAGAACAATATAAACCTGAGCAAATCTGGATAATCAGTCCTAATATTCCCCCAAATGTGTGCAGCAGCCTGTTCTCCGGCTCGAACAGCGTTCATATGACATTCGCTGGAAAATAGGCCATGTTGTGATTTTCTCTCTGAGCCAAGGAATCAATACACGAGCAGGCTCGCTGTGTTATCCCACTTCTCGATAGTCCATGACACGCTTCAGCGGGCATTCGGTGCGCAAATGTGCCACTCAGAGCAAAATGCGCTCAGTTACAGAATCATGAATCACCTATGTGCCACTTTAACGCTAATCCATATAAATAACTTTTCACACCGTGATGCTCTTCATGTCCATGTATTGAAAAGATGCAATAATTAATCATAATTAAACATCGCGTACTAACAGGCCAAGTGAAAAGTCCTGGTTATCAGTGGGACTACACAGTGGACGCGGTGTGGGAACCTGGGTGGGAAGTCCCCAGACGCTTGTATGACGTCACTCAAACGCTTAATCTGTGTGTTTAAATGGCAGATAACACTTTCGAGAGTTGTAGCCTCTAAAACAAGAAGAAAGGGTTTGAAGTGAAAAAGAAAATTGCCGTTTAAGTGAAAAACAAAAGCATATGTTGCGATCGAAAAAATTTTTTTTAAGGATTTTCATCTGCAGCATGAAGCCCAATGCGTCCCTTCCAAGTTTACCATTATTTCTACTTATAGACATCGATCATTAACAATGCCACGGGATTTTATTTTGCAGAATATGTTTTTTTTTTTTTTTTTTTTTACGGTGATTAATGTGAGTCCCACAGCTAAACCATTATTGCTGTCTACTTCCTGAAAAGGTTCAGTAATAGCTTTGAGAAGCTGTGTATGAATGGGTAAACAACGCGCCAGCAGCAATAAACTAAATGTTTAGTGATATTATGGTGTGCAATGGGCGCTAGTATAGTGAGTGTAAACTCTAATCTGTCGGCCTGGAGCGGGAAATAGTGAATATTGTGTTGTCAAAGAACTGAAGCAATAAGTAATGAATATGAGATCAAGTTGTGGGGCCACGGCTATCACCTTATTATTATTATTATTATCATCATCACCCAAAGCACCAATAATCCCTCTGTGTAAATCCATTCAGATCGTCATCCTTTTAAGAATGACTTCTATATATGTTGAACTTCCTTTTTAAGTTACCAGGCCTTTCACCTTCAAAGCACTGGGCTCTGAAAGGGGATTTAATTACATTGAAAACATCAAAAGCAACACAGACATGAAAGGCTCTCCCTCTGTAGAACTGCTGTTTCAGTTTTAGGTTCATAAACCGGCTGATTTAAAGGGAAATGAGTCACAAACCTATGTGCAGAATGGATGGTGCCTTTGGAGACTCGCTCAAAGAGGCGTCGTTTTCTACCTCCTTCTCCGCAGACGTTTGTATAATCGTCGGTTAATTGTCTTTTAGTGAGGTTCTCGTTTGTTCTGTCAGGGTGCAGTGTTGGTGTCGGTGCTGCGTGGGGCTCCTTTTCACTTCTGTTGGTTGATCAAACAGCGCGCTGATGAGGTTTTCCCAACACGTGTGTTTGTTTTTGTGTGGGTTCAGCACTCTGGACAGCGCCTCTCTCTCTCTCTCTCTCTCTCTCTCTCTCTCTCTCTCTCTCTCTCTCTCTCTCTCTCTCTCTCTCTCTCTCTCTCTCTGATTTAAAACCACTGCAGCATTTTCATCTTCAACAACCTGCAGTCTAACACCGTGATACCTGTTGTAAATACGCATCATCCCACTGGCTTATTGCTATTATTACTATTATTATTATTATTATTTGCGCAAACTGAAACAAACCAGTATAGAATAAGACTCCGACTGCAGATGTTTTGTTCATTTCGTTTTGTTTTGTTTTGTTCCTGCAGTGTTTCAAAGGCTTAATGCAACAGGTGTGGGCATTTTCCACGCTCGCTTTTTTTTTTTTTTTTTGAGATCGTAGCTGCAGCAGTTGTCGGGTGCAAACGAGGACGCACACAACGAAAAGCTCAGAGGACGGTGCTGATTTCATTGGTGCCGCTATCACAACCCCCCCCCCCCCCCCCCCCCCCGCCCCACCCCCCCCTCCACCTCCTCATCCACCACCACCCGCCACGAAATGTTACCAGTTACGGTTCACACCATCCAGGCAGGCAGTCGGATTCTGACGGTGTGGAAACCACGTGTCTACAGTAAAGAGGAGGCGGCGGCTCCCTGCAGGACGCGTCAAGCCGCACAGGCAAACCGGAAGTGGGTTTCAGGTTCAGAACAAGAGTCCAGGCTTATCGTTTAAGCGAGCAGTCGACTATAAGTGTACAGAACACAATTCAAGGCGTCTATTTCTTTAACACAATGGATAAATCGTCTTTATGCAGCTAGATTTAGGTTGTTAAATATCACTATTCTAATTGAGAAGTGGCTCTAAATTTTCCCATAATTGTTTTTTTGCACATTTTGGGGGATCAAAGTACAATTTTAAAAAACTGGAGTTTTGCAAAAATAACAGATTGTTTGGCCAACACCAAAGTCAAAATGAGCTTTATTGTCGATTCTGCTGTATACACACAAGACACTCCTCTGGTGCAAACATTTATTGCCCAGAATAAAAAAAAATAGACAATATTGACAAAAATCAATCACACAAAATAGAATAGAAATGAGAAAATGTCCAAAAAGTGCAACGATATCTTAAAATGGAAGTTCAAAATATTGAAATGAGCACTATCCAATACAATATACTCTGAATGTGCAATCTATACAGTACAATATACCCATGTGTAATATACATGCGTCTGTATCTATACAATTAGTATGTATAGTAAGGAAGAACATTCATTTGTTCAAAAGGAAAATGACAACTCTGCTCATCAAACGCAATAATGCCGCTGTTTTGGCTCAATGTTTTCTTCAGATCTCTGGAGAAAATGAAAATCCTTTGAGACATTGAACATGAATGGAACTCAAGTCTGCGCTTTCTTACTTTATTCTGAAGGGAGCTGCAGGAAAAGACGCTCAGCTGAATCTCTCTCACTTTGCCGCCGGCGCGGTATCGATAGTCAGAGCAGCTCCTCGCGCTCCCACCGGCCGTCTCGAGCGCAGCTGAGGACTCAGACAGTGGAGCATCACAGGAGGGAGGGGGGAAAGGAGCACGAGCGGGGACCCGGGCACCTTCTCTGCCTATTTACTGAGTGAGACAAGTGGAGGCAACACAGTCCAGCGCCTCCTTTTTAATCTCGTTCCCAGCAAGGTGAGGAAGAGGAAGAAGAGGAGGAGAGAGAGCGAGGCGAGAGAGAGAGGAGAGAGGAGAGAGGGAGAGAGGAGGAAGATTGGACAGACAGCAGCAGTATCTTGGCGCATTGGAGCTTATGGATTATTGAAAGTGAAGGCCGAAACGCACATCAAATATTCATAAGACTTTTTAAAAGAGGAAAATCACAGAGTTGGACAGAGCAGAGATTCCCCTGCAGTGATTCACCTGCCCGGCCGGAGGAGAGGGGATTCTGCATCTGGCGCGCGCGCGTGTGTGCGTGTGTGTGCGTGTGTGTGTGTGTGTGTGTGTTTGGACAGGAGCCCCCCTGCTGCAGTACTTGCCTGCTGCACGGGTGCAGGGATGCCGCCGACTTGCTGACGGACACCCGGTTGATCTATTCTGCACCACCCCCACCCCCCCCCTCACCCCTCCTCCTCCTCCTCCTCCTCCTCCCCCCGGACGGACGGACGCACCGACCCCCTGCGACCCCCACTAATATGCAATGGTTTTTTGTACAGAAGCCGACAGCAGCCGCCGCCGCGTACCGCCGACTTCACGCTAGCGCCGCCGCATGCCTGTCCGCCGCCGCCGCTCTCTTCTCCCCGCGCCGCGCGGCAGACGACGCCATTCGAAGAGGAGCGCTCGGGGGCTTTCGACGCCGCGGTGGCCGCGCGGCAACAGCAACAGCCGCAGCCGCAGCAGCAGCAGCAGCGGCAGCAGCAGCGACCGCTCCTCCGCGGCTGAGGACCGCCGGCCGCCCGGGCAGCCGGAGGCGGACACCGCCGCAGCGCTCGCTCTTTTCCTGCCGCACGCGGACGACGTCAACGCGGAGTGCGTGCGGCTGGTGGTCTCGCGGCCTCGCGCGCGAGGAGCCGGGCTTCCTGCTCCTCCTCTGGTCTATGGTGCAGATCGGGGGGGGCGAAGCACCGCCGGACTGAGTCCAACAGCTGGCCGGCTCTGCTGGCATGCAAACAGGGGGGGCGTACCAGCCCCCATGCGGTGGGTGAATTTTAGGCTGCCGCATCCGGAGCGCCTCTCGTCTTCCACCTCCTCCTCCTCCTCTTCCTCCCACCCTCCTCCCCTCTCCACCTCCCCCCGTCTCGGCCAAATCCATGCGGTTTATTTGGAACAACATTTCAGCAAAGGATCGCATATGCTGCAGTGTCTTTGTGGCAGGAGCCTCAAGAAAAACAAGAACCCAACTGGTGAGTTTTGTGATGTTTTCTTTGCGCATCAACCCCCCCCCCCCCCCCCCAAGTGTTTGTTTCTCTGTGTGGACGTGCGCGTGTGGGGGTGACCGAAAAAATACTTTATTGGTGTTATGGGCGTGCGTGCCTGAGTGCGTGCCTTCTCTCTCTCTCTCTCTCTCTCTCTCTCTCTCTCTCTCTCTCTCTCTCTCTCTCTCTCTCCTCTCTCTCTCCTCTCTCTCTCTCTCTCTCTCTCTCTCTCTCGGCCGCTCTGTTCTTCTGCTTGTGCTGGTTTTTCCTCTGCAATCGCAGTTGTGCAGCAAGTGAACGTGGGGGGGGGGTGGCCGGCAGGCTGTGGGGATAAGGGGTGCCAACTTATTAGCACAAATACTGACTATACAGTGGCAGAGGTGCTGCAGAAGAAAAATCAAGTCTAATTCAGCTCGCAGACCCGTTCAGGCTCCAGTAACCTGCATGATTAAACAGCACATGGCCTTATTTAGACTTCCTCTGTGGAAAAGGAAGACTGTTTTCCCCCCATAGCTGCAGACAATCATCAGAATGAGGAGGGGGGGGGGGGGGGGGGGGGCTCACATCAAGAATGTGATGCCGCTTTCAGCATCAGGTCTCCCTGCCTGAAACAGTGTTTACGACCAAAGAGGACAAATCCCGTCAAATCTCCCACTAAACCATATAAGTTTTAGTTTGTCGGCACATTTTCCACTGCAGAACGAGGATGACACTGGTGTGAAGAAGGAAGTGGATTATGTTGACAGTATTGGGCATATTGACATGGATCAGAGAGACCTGTAGCCTTCACAGTATTTAGAGGACAACAGTCTTACAGAGGCAAAAAAAAAAAGTTTGCTTGAAGCACCCTTCAACCCATTTTGTTATGTTTTGACCATTTCTCCCTATACATTTGAGCAGTTAAAAAAAAAAAATACTGCATTTTGATCGTTTGACCAACATGAGTATTGTATTCCTTTAACTTTTGCAAGTAATGACGTTTATAATCAATTTGTGAATGGATTGGTGCATTAATTACTGTCAGTATGTTGCGTAACGGGTCAGAAATGTCCTCACGGGGTATTACAGCTCACTGTAACTCACTTGGTTGTATTAATATGAATGCACGTGGCAATAGTGGCACTCCCTTTTTTTTCAGAAAGTAAAGATGCTCACAGAGACTCACAGATTTGGGCAGTTTTTGTATATGTATATATATATATATATATATATATATATATATATATATTAGTGTGGGGCGTGCTGGGAGGCAGCGCAAAACCAACTTGGGACAAAGTGTGTCGAAGCCTCCAAACGGCCAGATGGGAGCCGGAAGACAGTGAACTGTGACGGCCTGCTGCACCGGAGACACACACGACCTTAGTGACCGTTTTCACGAGACCATATGACGTGTGTGAGCACAAGGACGCAGTTTTCCTGGAAGTCGAGTGAAGTCAAACTTGACAGGAATATTGCAGGGGGTAATGAGGTCGCCCATCAAAGCTGTAACCCCCCCCCCCCCCCCCCCCCCCCCCCCCCCCACACACACACACACACACACACACACGGCAAATAGTCATATTTGTATTGTTTGTGAGTGATGACATAGTGCCGTCCTGTTGGTTTGGAGCTGCTGTGTGAACAGGACGGGAGAGCAAACATGTCAGCACCACGGACAGTTCCTGGCATTTCCAGCCTCCAACCTCGCCGTCACTTGTGCTTTTGATACTTTACATTGCTTTTATTTTATTTATTTTTTAAATGCAGGCAAACAGCCAACAGGTCTTGGCTTTGTTTTGTTAAAAAAAAAAAAAAAAAAGCAGCAGACAAGAACATATGATGAGAAAATCGTCTCATCCTATTAAGCTGCAAGCGCTTTGCATCAATCGCCAGGAACGGCTGCGTGCAGCAGTGACTGCACAGCTGACGGCCGCCATAAACACTGAGGGGAAAATTATATTTGCCTGTGCTTGAAGACCTGTAAATATCCCTCAAAGTGGACACAGACGTTTGCAAACTGTGTATAGAATTGGCTGGAGGACATGAGCAGTGGTGCAAAATGTTGTTACACGTTTCCCACGGGAAATGTAAACAAAGGAGAAACGCGCGTCTATTTGTGAAACTGTTTGCAGCGGATGAAGCTCAAACGTTGCAGTTGAAAGGTGAAGACAAACCAAAACTGTTGAGCTGGTGCAGGTGAATTGACCCACATTGACTCACATAGAACCAAATGCAAATATGTCACCGCTTTTTTTTTAATTTCCAAGTGATGCCTTTTCCTTTCTTTTTTTTAAAACAATCCTCTGAGCTCTAGGTTCTGGTTTAATTCCTTTTTTATTGTGTTCTTCTTTGCTCACTTGATGAAATGGCTTGGACCTAGACTGGGTGGATTTCATGCTGGGCTGTGTGCGCTTCTTCCTGCCATACAAAAGCTGCCACTTTAACCCAGCAGCCAGTCACCCTGTCGTTTTTAAACTCCCCTGTTTGGCGTGACTGCCTCCAAAAATGAGCAGAATTCAATAAAAACTCTTTGATTTGAGTGGACGACGGGTGGACGCACCGAGATGACCTGTTGCGTGCCCAATGACGTCATTATGTCGTGAAGATACTACTCGGTTTCTACTCGAACACTGACAAGGATGCTGTGTAAATAGTTGGGATGCAAACGAGAGCAGCAGTTTGGCTTTCACTGGTGTTGTCGTTTTGTCATGTCAGGCAATTAGCTGATGAAATATCTCACCCTCCCACACCACACACACACACTTACACACACACACACACACACTCACCACACACTGCAGGGATGTACGGAGTACATACAGTCCACGCTCGTTGAGGGACACAAGTCCTTTTCCAGCATCCGGCAGCTCATTCCATAGATTTAACAGCAGCCAGCACAACTTAACTGTCACTTGGTGTTTTAATTAACGATAACGCACGAGCTCTCGCTCCCTCTCCCTCCCTGCCACCGCGTGTTATACTGCATGTGTGTGTGTGTGTGTGTGCTTATGCGTGGATGCACGCGGCAGTTGGCGGTGAAATATGGGACTTTCTGATGGAGAGGAGGCAGTGTTCTGCGACTCAGCTTTTGCCAACGTTTTACCTCGTAAATGCTCTGTTTAGCGGAGATCCTCCAGCGAGGCCCCAAACTGTGTGTGGGCGTGGATTAGTTGCTGAAAGTTTTAATCTGTATCTGATCACACTTAGATCACTGCCCCCCCCCCCCCACCCTTCCAATGTGATGAGTGGTGATTTAGATTTTAAATTATTTTCATAGCTGTGATAGAGAGAGAGGGCAGAACACAGCTTTTTAAAATTATTATTATTATTTTAAGAAAACATAACAAAAACTACTTGTTTAACGACCAGTTCCTCCAAAGCATGTCCTGTTGTGAACATCTTAATTTGAGTGAGTGCC
>NC_137673.1:2297382-2439689 GCF_963422515.1 Blennius ocellaris | reverse complement strand
CGTGGACATACGTGTGTGTGAGCGCGCGCGCGCGCCCTCACACGCGTACGTTCCCCGAGCATGCATAAACACAGACTGACTGACAGACTCGCCACCAGCCCCTCTTCTCTGGTGACACACACACACACACACACACACACACACACACACACACACACACACAACACACACACACACACACACACACACACACACACACACTGTCATGTCTTGTAGTGCCCTATGGTTCAGTGGTTTCCAGGTACATCCATTATTGAAGCCAAAGATTAGTCTGTCTGGTCTCTCTCTCTCTCTCTCTCTCTCTCTCTCTCTCTCTCTCTCTCTCTCTCTCTCTCTCTCTCTCTCTCTCAAAGTGCCCCCCCCCCCCATCGCCAAGATCAGACTTTGTCTTAACACTGAAGCAGATTGTCAGGCCGAACCATGGTGACAGTGGCACATTTTCAAATCACACTCCCTGTGCTTCACGTTCTTCCCTTCAGAATGAAAAAAACCCCCAAAAAACCCCCTCTGATTTCTGGTTTCCTGGGGGAGGTCAAAAAATCTCGGGCAAATTTTCCCCCATTCAGCTCTCGAATCCCACTCCAGTCCAAATTAAACGTCATTGTGGGAACGGCGGGCCGGGCCTCGCCATCAGCGCGCCGAGCGCGGCGTGATTACCTATAGAAGTGATGCAGATTAATGAGAGTGTTGTGATTATGTGCCGCGGCGAGCGTTTGGTTGCAGGGACGACGAGCGCCGTTGTAATCAATTGATTGTGTGAGAAGCCAGCAGGTGACGACGTGTGGAGGGGAGGGGTGGGGAGATGGCGGCAGGAAATGAGAGGAGGAGGAGGAGGAGGAGGGGGGAGGGGGGAGGAGGAGAACGTGAGGAGCCGTGTTGAAATGAATCGTCTTTCTCTTGGTTGAAAAATGAGAATTTGCGTGGATGTGGGGACCAAATATGTCGGAGGGAGTTGCTCCTTGTCTTCTTCTTTCACTCTCATATATTCTTGTGGGTCTCCTTCCTCCCTCCTCCTCCTCCTCCTCCTCCTCCTTCTGCTGCCTCTTGACTCGTCCTCTCCACCCGGTCCTCCTCCTCTTGCTTTCTCCCTCCCGTGTTCCTTCTCGGCCCCCGTCTTGTCGTCGTACGTCGTCCCCGCCAGTGAATCGGGCACCTGAGAGCAGCCGCCGTCTCGCGTCACTCCAAAGACCAAACATGTTCACGTTCACTGGAATCCACCTGTTGAGTCAGACGCTCTTCAAGCCGAGGAAGCCAAATAAACAAGCGTTAAGTCATATTGTTTTGGCGTCGCCGCAGCTGAAACGGTAGTCTTGTGCTGCTAAAACACACACGTGGTCACGTTTATGTAATGATGGACAAAAAAAACAAACAAACTGCAAATTTGTTCCGTCTCCTGTTGCAATAAACAAGTAATAAGCTGAGACGCTGAGGAAATGGAACCAGGAAGCTTGAGGGTCAGTGTGGAGGTGAGCCAGGAAATGGTTGCCAGAGCCAACTTAATAGGTTTAACCCCCCCCCCCCCCCCCCCCCCCCCCACAGTGATGGCATTGCAGTGGACATTCTTCTAAATTCAATATACGGCGAAGATGAAAACATGCTCTCCAGTCTCAACCGGCGTTTACTCGGAGACGGTCGCTCCCGGCTGACCCGCGATCACCGCCGCGTCCCTCCGGAGCGACAACACGCCCGGGGGCTAAGTGAAAAACCGCGGCGCCGGCGCCAACCCGAGGTAGAGAACGCCGCTCTGCCAAGACCATGCCGGACCGCCCCATCCCCCCCGCCACAGGGCGTTCCCGTCCCGTCGACGCCTCGTATTAAAAGCGGCAGGTACAAACGATCAATACGAGGCTGGAAAAGCCGCCGGCGCGCAAAAGTGATGGAGGCTTGAGTTGTTTGTCATGTGAACGTGCCCTTTTCAGCGCCGCGCGTTCCTCTAATCGCTAATCACGCCGATGGAAATGAGGATGAAATGGGTGCGTTCAGCTCCAATTCCAACCCCTCACCTGGGCGCTTCAGGGTGTTCATCTGTTTAGTAGTTTTAGGTGTGTGTGTGTGCGCGCGCGCAGATTGGGGAATACCCTTTTTCCTGGAACAGTCTGGAATCAGGAGGCTGTTACCATGGCAACGTGGGGATGGGAGCTTCCCTAGTAACAGACAGGATGGTGGGAGGCACTGGGAAGGGTGGGAACGTTCACCTGGAGGAGCGTCGCCACGGCGGCGGTGACGGATGAGCAGGTGGCTGTTGGACGGAGGAACAGACGCAATAGGCGCGGGAGGCGAAGCGGGACGGAGCCCCGCCGAGGATTATTATTGATTTTTTTTCCCTCGTTAATTGCAGCAGGGAATTCTGCAAACGGCAACAAAAAACCCCCACAGTGTGAGCCTGTAGTCCACATATACCTGATCAAAACCTCTCATTACATACGTGAAGTCCTTGATGTGAAATAAACTTGAAGGTCATTTGTTCTGTAGCTTCGAACAGATTTTACAAGTTTAAATATTAGTTTTTTTTTTTTTATTATTTAAAAAAAAGAAAAAAAGTTCACAGCTTGCCTCTGTTTTTTTTTTTTAAGTCTCCACCTTTCAACCTTTTAAGACTTGAGGCTAGAGTTCCGTCTTGCAGAGGCGACGCGACAATGTTTCACCCGTTTGCACGTATATAAATATATATATATATATATATATATATATATATATATTTCTGCAGATAACAGATGCGTTTCATCAGTCGCTCCTCTTTAAAGCGTCGTCCCCCCGGATAGGAAACGGTTGACAAGCCTGCACAGTACGCACTTTTTCCCCTTTTCCGACATCTTCTTGTGTTTGTCGTGGTTGACTTTTTAAAAAAAAGAAAAGACGAATTGAAAACGTCTGACTCATGGAGGGTTCTCCGTTCTCGCCCATGAGACACGCCCACCGCAATACATCCACATCAGATTAAAAAAAAAAAAAAAGGACAAATACATCCAAAGCTCCAACCGGAAGGCTCTCTCTCTCGCGTCTGTCCCCCCTGGGGGCTAATTCTGATGCAGAAATACATTTGACACCGTGTTTTATTAGCGTAATTTTATTGGTGACGCACTCTGGGAGCAGATAAGGGCGACGGATTGCGTTTCTAGGCTTTCTAGGAGCCGTGCGTCACACAAACAAGGACAGCGAGATTGAAATGTGACTGATTTGTGTCCGTCTGCAGCCGTCCCTGCGTTTAGATAGGAATCCATGGCATAACTCTAAATTATAGAGAAATATATATATATATATATATATATATATATATATATATATATATATATTTATAGAGAGACACCATGTGACGGATTGTGCCGAGTGTCTTTGCAGAGCCTGTTTCAAGCATCGCAGTGACTCTTCCCTCCTTCTCCCCTGCTGCACAAGATGGATCCTTTACAAAGATGGAAAACACCCCTGCCTCTCCCCGTCTCCCTCACACACACACACACACACACACTCACACACACACTCCATGAAAACTGGGTCAATCTTGGCTTCTGTTCTTTCTTCCCAGCCTCTATACATTAGGGGGAGACCCGAAGAGTCTCTCACATGCATATTCAAAGGGGGTTCCCACCGCAAAGTCACTGATGTGTGTTTTGTTGAGTGAGGATGGGCGTGGTACCATGTGTGTGTGTGTGTGCGAGGCCATATTAGATAATCAGAGAAAGGTGGTGTCGTCTACAGAGGGTGATGGAAACACTGAGGGTGAAATGGGAAGTGGTGTTGAAGAAGGTCCCGCCAGCGTTTAGTCTCCGCTCTTCCACCTCGAGACGTGACTCAGCCGTCCTCCGTCTCATTCCCAGCAGCCGATTTATTTCATTTAGTTATTCCTTTTTTTTTTTGCGCGTGAACTTGGGTGTCAAGAGTCCCAGAGTGTGGGAAGTGAAAGTGCAATCTAAATTTGCACCGGCATAATTGGAGAGCCATCGAATTGGGCGATCTGTGTCTTCCCGAGGTTTAGTTTACTTACATCCATCATACCTTTAAACCAATTTGTTGGTCGGTCGTGAGCGGAGCCAGGGGGGGGGGGGGGGGGGGGGGGCGCGCTCCACCATCAAAGACTCAGAAATAATTCAACGGCGGTATTCAAGTGGAACAATGACCACGGAGGACGGATTAGTCCGAGAGAATCCTGTAATGGATTGGACGTGCTTCACCAGTCTCTCCCGCGGGGTCACACTGTCCCTCTTCAGACTGGATCGTATCGGGGGGGGGGGGGGGGGGGGGGGGTAGAAGACGATGTTCTGAACCCGTCTCCTTTCTGTCTGCTCTCAGAACCACAGCTGAAGGGCATCGTGACCAGGTTGTTCTGCAGGCAGGGCTTCTATCTCCAGATGGGCCAGGATGGAAGTCTGGACGGGACCAAAGACGACAGCACCAACTCCTGTTAGTATGCACACACACACACACACACACACACACACACACACACACACACACACACACACACACACACACACACACACACACACACACACTGTAATGAACTTCACACCATCAGATGTGTTTGAATTTCAAATTTGAAGCGAGGACAGGCGTGAATGTTAATTTTCTTAGTGTGAGATTATCACAATCGTTTTCCTCAAGACGAAGCCTGATTCAGGCGTTTCTCCCTCCATTGTAACGTTTGCGTCGTCGTCGCTCCGTGTTTGTCCTCATGCATACATGCATGCGTGACTCACTTGTTTCTGAGCAGAGTTGCGTGTTATTGACACTGCGTCGGACGAGATTCAGAGTCGCGGCCCGAAATCAAAATGTTGTTTTTAATTGCCGCCGAGTAAAATCCTTGACGGCCGTCCTCGAGGCCGGGGGACTCATTTAAAGGTGACACCAGCTGCTTTAGTCAACTTCACCCTCGTTTTAACTGAGTCATTCAGAGAAAAATACACATTTTCAGAAGCACAACCTATCGTATGGTCGCCGCCAAGCGTCGCCGCGCTGCAGATGGACGGCTTATTGATTAATGTAGCTTTTGCAATATTGGGACGTGCCCGGCTCGTGGAAAATCAAATGCTAATCAGTAATCAGTGCAACACACAAGTGTCCTTTCCACGTTGGCTGAGCCGTCTGATCTCTGCCGTCCGCCTGTTGCAGCAATGTTCTCCTTGTTTACTCTCATTTTTCTGCTTCTTCTTCAGCTTTTTGGCAAATGCCTTGAAATTTGTGCCACGGCTCTGTGTGTGTGTGTGTGTGTGTGTGGATCAGACTGAATTTCCTGCTGCTCGCATTTGCAACCAAGCTTTATTTCGCTGTTTGTATTTTCTCGTCGGTGGGAGAGACTCGTTTTGTTTCCCGGAGCATTTTAAACGGCCGACTTTCCAACCTCTAATCAGCCGCTTGCATCTCTTTCTGCTAATGAAGTGTGTGCAGGGTGTGATATTTGTCGAGGGCAGGTGCATTTAAACACATTTGGAGATTTTTAAAATGTTTTTTTGGCTGAAAATGAGATGATTGTAGCTGCGAGTTGAGAAGTTTACCGTTTCTGTGCAACTTGTGACCAGTGAGGTCTCCGTGATGGACCCGGCGTTGACTCATGGTCTGATCCGGCGCCCGGTGAGCCTCAGATGGATAAATTAGTATAGAAACAGGAGGGGTGGAGGGGTTCCCAGGTGTAAATCAGCCCTCGATTACAAAGAAAATAACATTCCCACTGCGGAACGCTTCATTATGCATCAGTGTTTTCAATCCCACAACACCAGCGACACATTTTACATTCAGAATATCAAGAGAAGTGTTCAGGGACGTATGACAACAGGTGCACATGTGATTTATGGAGGGTTTTTGATGTATTACAATAGATGCAAACACAAAAATAGAAATCAGTATCTTGTGCTTTGACATCCTTTTACCCCCCCTGACAAATAAAGCCTTTTAAAAATGTTAATTATTTAACCTTTTTTTACCATATTTGAAATCCAGTTATGTTGGATTTAGATTGCAAATGTTGATATCACGATAACAAAAACAAATGCAACTGAAGGTATTTGACAAATGACCGACAAAACATTAACAGAATATAATATATAATATAAATGTTAGGAAATCATAAAGACAGTAAAAGAATAAAGCCTTAGAATGATAAGCTTTATATAAATATGCTTTTTTTTTTTTTTCTGATCTTCAAACCAACCGATCTTGTATTGGCTTTTTTTAAAACTTTTGTGAGGTGACCTTGAGTGAAAGGTGCCTATAGATAAATACAATGTATTATTTTCGCGAGGCAACAGCTGTAGGAGAAGCTTTTGGGACATTTCACTGTATTTTTGCATCAGAAGGTTTAATTAAAATTGGCTTTTTGTTGAGATTATAGTCATTTTGTGGAGTAAGTGTTTGTTTTTTTTGCAGAAATGCAGACGTCGCTGCGCCACAACAAAGAAAAACTTTAAAGTTTGAATATTACTATTGTTATGTATAAGTTTTGACCACTCTGATCCAGATAATACATATGTGTTGATGTATGGGAATGTAGGGCTCATAATACAAGAGGCCTTGCAGGTTTGGTGCCTAAATGTAAATGTAAATCCAGTAAAGCAACTTGACGAGGAATTTATTGGAAAAATCGCTCTTGCGAATCCCAAATGAATCGTGTGAATCGTAGAATAAGAGTAATACCATGTGAACGAGCAAATGAAGGGAAAAAAAAATAAACGAAGAGTCGGGGGGGAAAAAGTAAATGCCTCGTTTCTCGAAGCCTCTTAAAGTGTTTCTTAAGAGAGCGCGGGGAAATGAACGGCAGCGTCGTCTTTTAAAACGTGAGCCCCGGGGGCGACGGGGGGGGGGGGGTGATCAGCTGTCTGGTCCTTCACCTGACGGCGGTTCTTCAAATAACACTGACCCCGCTGGGCCTTTTTTAAAATATCACACAAGCACGGGCCGATCGTAAAATGTCAACGCCTGCCGGAGAGGGTCGTCGCTCTCTCTGGCAGTTATTGTGCAAGCGGAGCGGCATTGCGACTTCGCGGCGTCCACACTGCAAAGTGTTGCAGGTGACGACTCCGCAGGATTCTGGGTAACGGTTTTAACGGCACCGGAGCGTCTCCGGAGGGACGGAGTTGGCGCCGGGTTTCGGGCAGCGCATGAGAAGAATCTCCACATCAAGGAGTGGCCTAATTTTCACTCCGGTTTTTCCACGCCTGTCCTCCGTACGTAGAGTTTAAAAGTGCTGCAGAGAGCCTCGCGAGGCTTCGAAAAATCAAATCAAACAACCACCACAGAACCAAGCCAAAGTGAGCAGCAGACTTTTCACACACACACGAGGGGGAAACGCACTAATCTTGTCTGTTTTCGTCCGCAGCTCTGTTTAACTTAATCCCCGTGGGTCTGAGAGTCGTGGCCATCCAGTCGGTCAAGACTGGTCTCTACATCGCCATGAACGGAGAGGGCCACCTCTACTCGTCGGTGAGCGCCGCGCCACACCGCCGCCAGCCTGCCTGTTGGTTTTTGTGCCACGTGTGTCACCGCAGTTTTTAATTGTTTGGTTGTGAATCAAAACGCAGCCCGGGCTTCAGCTCTACTGTTTATTATTCCCCTTTTTTTCTTTTTTTCTTTCTTCCTGCTGAGAGCTCAGTGTTTCTTTTTTATTTGAGTCACTCCGGGGCTTTACTTGCAAATGTTGTTCTTCCAGATCCCGGCTTGTTTGGTTTTTGATCTGTGGCAATTTTCTTCTGGGATTTTAATTAAGGGACAAATGGAAATATCATCTTGTTTTGACGCCGGCTCGTTATAAAGCCGTGGTTTATCCACCAGGGGAAAGCTGTTGCCTCCAAGTGCCTCGGGATGCCGAGCGTGTTGACTTTAAGTGCATCAAAGTGGCGAATTTGAAGCACTTCTTCTTCTTTTTTTTTTTTTTTAGGGCACCCACTAGAATTTTGGGCAATTTTGAGATTTGCGACTTACTGAATTAAGTTGAAAGAGCTTCAAATGCCCCTAAATGGGATGAATTGTGGTTTTTAGAATCAAATGAGGAAATTATTGTTAGATGTGTTTGACTAAAAAACAAAAACTACCACCCCGGTGGAAGAATCAGGTATTGCAGTTGTAATTTGTAGGTTAAGGAATAGTTGCGTCTGTATAATAGTCCCAAATTAGCCGATACGCCTCCGGGCCAAGATGAGGGGATCAGTGATTGGTTCACGTGACGAGTTCTAGATCCAGCTCACCTGCGACATTCCCATCGTGCCGCTCGGAAGAAGCGCCGGGCGATTTTAGGTCCAACTCGGCCTCCGTCGTTCTTAAGGAGGATGAATTCTTAAAATCAATTAAAAATAAAGTGGAAGGCTTGTCAGGAGTTTGTGATTGAGACAAGGAGCCGGAGCGAGCAGTGCATAATAACGCTCAGTGATTTTCATGTCACAAGATAATGTGAAAGACCTATTTTCTCTCTCTCTCTCTCTCTCTCTCTTTTTCTGGAACAGAAGACTGGAGACAGTTTCATTAGACACAGAGAGAGAGAGAGGGAGGGGGTGGTAGAAAGAAAGAGGCGTGAGTTGCACTTGATTATCGGCAGTGAAACATGTTATTGTTCCGGACAAGTACGCATTCGGGGTGAACGTAAAGCCAAATGAGTGGAAACCTTGTGAATGAAACATGTCGGTGAAAGAGGTGGAGAGCGAGTGCAGCAGAATATGAATTATTTCCGTGGAGACTCTTCGGGGTGAGTTCACACTCCTCCCTCTGACATCATCCCTCCTTCCTGCCCTTCATCTTCTTTTTTTTGGGGGGGGGTGACAGATGAATATAAATGGATGGGAGGAGAGGAGAGGAGAGGAGAGGGGGATGAAAGGAGAGAGGTGAGGGGAAGAACGGCGAGGCCAGGGCAGGACACACAAGGAAATGAAAAGAGGTGAGCGGAAAGTGAGGGAGAAGTAGGACAAGGACAAAGAGGAGGGGAAAGGTGGAGCGGAGGAGGAAAACACCCTCACCTCAAACCAAAAAAAAAACGCATTCAGAGTGGGACAAGATGGGGGGGGGGGGGCGGGGAGAATATGAGAAAGGGAAAGGAAGGAGCGGAAAACGTAGACGGAGAGACGACAAAGCAAAGACGGATGGAGGAAGAAAGAGCGGAGATGTGTGCTGCTCTGCTGGGCTTCTTCCTCAGCCTGTCGCTGGGAGTCACAGATGCATGAGGGCTTCCTGTAAATAATTGAAGAGGGGGAGTCCCCCCCCCCCCCCCAGACACACACACACATTGGTAGAAATCCCCTCTGAAGCTGCACAGAGGAAATAAATAAAAAGAAGTGAGGATGTTTGATGGTGCTCCACCAGAACGAACACATAAATTAGAATTCCGCGTGACGTCGGCGTCTAATTGGCGGAGGTGTAGGAGACGTAGGCGTGGCGCCACCCCCCCCCCCCCCCCCCCCCCCAGAGACGCCCATTAAACCTCACGAGGGCTCAGGTTCGCCTCCCCTCACTTCTTCCGTGTAGGACGGGTCGGTCCAGGCTCACGTCTTGTTTATCGGCCGGCGTCATCGTTCATCCTGGCAGCGCGGCTTATCGCCGAGGTGTCGACATGTCAATACAAATGAGACCTCAAGTGAAGGCGCTGCACCTGTCAGCAGTCTTTTCTTTTTCTCTCTACCTCCAAACATGTTGGTTACGTCTTCCACACCCTCTTAAATCCATCCCAACGACCCGAGACGAGAGAACACACGCGTCTCGGGCGCAGAGACGGGAAATACGCACTGAAATCATTACGATCCGAACACGGTGTGCTGAAAAGTAACTGCCGTTCACGTCACTGGGAGGAAAACAAGGGGAAGGAGAAAAAAAAAAATCATGTCTGTACTGACATTTCTGAGCAAACATCAAGTCAATTTATAGGTTTTCGCACCTTTTTCTTCCAAATGTCACATTTCTTATCTGACTGAATATTAATGAGGTGAAACCTGCATCTTGGAATCTCACGTACACCCTGGCGGTGGAGGGAAGTGGAGGATGTGTGTTTCACGTGGCAATTAATGAATTGATTTCGCCTTCTCAAAAATCAAAAGCAAAGCACTTGCATTTAAACTGATGCCGCCCCCCCCCCCTCTCCACATTGCAAATTGTTACCGGCGTGCGTCAGACTTTAAGTTGTACCCGGTCGGTCTTATTAATCCCAGATCCACGGCATCTGGCGGCGTGGCTGTGCATATATACGTACGGTGGCGCCCCGCTAACAGATGGCACAGTGTGCAATGAGCTGCTATGTGATAATTATGGAGCATGCTGGGGAAAGTGGGAGGACGGAGAAAAAAAAAAAGTGCTGATGAGTTTTGGACTGCGAGTGACGAGGGAGCGTCGGTGTGTGCGTAACGCACATGGCGGCGCGCCGCGCGGCGTGGGTGTCTCAGGGTTGTTGGGTAGGTGTCGGCGTGAAGACGACAGCTGAGAGGTGAAGGAGGAAATTGAGTTTTTCAGTGTAATCATCGCACATTTCCTGTGTGTCGCGCGCCACGATTAGCGCGCCCCCCCCCCCCCGCCACCGTTGTCGCTGCTGCAGACAAATAATAGCAAGGCAGCAGAAATGGTAGGACGCGTCCAAACTGCTTCAAAGTTAAATAGTTTCTGCTTGTTTTTGAAAATCCAAATAGTGCTGACTGTCCAGCAGCCGAGATTAGACATGTAAATGTATTCCTTCATGCCGGCCCCCAGTGAGTCGGCCTGCTGGAGCCCCAGTCTGTCTGCTGGAGGGCTCCTGGGAAACAAACGCCATCGCTTCAAGTCCGTCCGTTCGCCTCCTCCCGCCTCTTCTTGCTCCTCTGTGTTTTCTTAAAAGGCTCATATTAAATTCTGCAGCTTTTCAGAAACTTTCACATGGTCTCGTTGGGCCAGATGTATTGGATTAAAGGCTTATTGCCCCAAATTCAGCTTCTCATTGCTTTTCATCCACTTCAATGTTGAGCTGCATTCAGAATCTGCTGTGTCTGTGTGTGCTGGGCTGGCTCCGCCCACACACGCCCGTCTTGGGAAGAGGAGGAAGTACTTCCTGTCGTCGGGACACGTGCCAGAGCAGAGCTGTCGAATTGTGGGAGGAGTCAAAGGGGAGGGTCTACTAAACCCCCGATGACCCTACATAGGGTCTGAGTTCTGATTGGCTCATTGAAGCTACGCACTTTTTAAAAGCTGAAACAAGCCAGGGAGAGGGAGGACAGAACTTCCTCACTTCTGGGGCGTCGTTCCCTGGTCGTGGGGACGATTATTAGTGCATCGGAACCATTAGTAAGTGAATTGTGCATAATATGACCCCTTTAACGTCACGCCATTGGATTTACTCAATCAGAAACCAAGTAATGAAATTAGTCATTGACTGCTGTGTTGTTAAATAAAACATGCAAAGGCCCATAACGACAAAAGTGCATAGAAACGCTTTTGACCGGAAAAACTGTAATCAAGCATCAAAATGACTGCAAATGAACTTTCTGTTTCTCATCTAATTGATAATTAACGCTTTTTTTTTCTTCCTTTTTGCTTCACTTAAAGCTGCCGGCGCAGACCTCATTCAGCCTTCCCTTTCATTTATCTCTTCTCCTTCCACTGCTCGCAGCCACCGCTCTCTCTCTCTCTCTCTCTCTCTCAGACACTGCGTGTTTTCTCAAAACAGGATGTTTTCCATAAGCATGAGGGCGAGCGTGCCGCATGTATGTGTGTGTGCGCGTGTCTGGCACGCATTTGTATGTAGGCGTGTACTTCCATTCACGGCGCGAGTGCTCAGACAGCGAGTCCTGTGATGTCGACATCCACCGAGATGAAAAGGGAGAGGAGTGGCAGGGGGAATAATTGTGAGCCATGTGAGCCCTGACACACACACACACACACACACACACACACACACACACACACACACACACACACACACACACACACACACACACACATTTTTTGGTAACAGGAGAGGAAATGAGTCGTCTTCCAAGACGCCACAGGACCGACTCGACAGACGTATTGTCCACCGCCGATGTTTCACGCATCCCTGATGTATGTGTCGCCTTTTTCTCGCTGCGGTGAATCAGCAGCTTTCATCCAGGAGAAAGTCTCGCCGAGACGGAAATCTAAACCAATTCAAATCCAGTCAGAGGAAGAAGGGGAAAAAAACAACAACAAAAACAAAACTTGTTTTTGCATTTTTTTTTTTTTAAATGTACACACCACCGTCATTTTCAGAATTCTTATTTATTTGTTTGTTTTTTAGAGAGAGAAAAGGCTCCACAACCAAAATGGCTTAATGAATTTCAAAAAAAAAAAAAAAAAAAAAAAAAGCTTAAATATGGGAGAGAAAAAAGCAAAGCTGCTTAGAAAAAAACCGATCAAATAGTTAAAATGGCTAAATTGTGGCCACAAGATTCGATAACTCCTCCCTGTCAACAGTGTTTTGTTCTTTTTATTAGTCACTGTTAGACCTTGTACATATTACTACTTCCTTATTTGATATTCAGCTTTCTATTTATTCTACGTAGAACAATGCTTAAAGGAATCATTCTGTTCTTTTCTTTTGTAAAACGTCAAAATTGTTTGAAAAATGCGGGAGAAGAAGGAGGAAACTGCGAAAATTGTTGAGAAAATAAACTGAAAACGTAATGAATTGCTTGCCATCCTTCATAATTGTTTCAAAACGGCTGTATATGAAACGTCAGGAGCCTCATTTCAAAGGTTCAATGTGTTTTGCGGCTCCATATAAGTTTGATTTTGGCGGAAAGTGACCGAAAAGGCTCTTTTAGATGGCAGAGGCCTGGTTTAGTGGAACCTGAAGGAACCTTTAAGAGACGTCTGCGGATGAAACAATAAACTGTGACTCAACATCTGCTAGTTTATTCCTGGTCGCTGAAATGAACATTAGTCACAGACAAAAAACAGATTTTAGAGTGCTTTTTTTTCAACAACTGGCGGTGTTGGGGAAAGTTCATAGTTCATAATACACAATTATGAACTGAAGTTAACGGTCCCAAAAATGAACAAGTTCATATTTGTTGTTTTTTTCTCAATATGTTGCTGCTTCACCACCGTGAGGATATTTCGCGATGGCAACGCGTCTCCAAAAGTTCACACTGCGGCAACAACAGGCTGGAAATACACGCACTTTAATAAAAAAAACAAATTGTGTAACAGGTCACCGGGTTAATTAAAGAAAAAAGCAGGAAATAATCAACGTCAATATGTTATAAAATGACTTTCCTCTGAGTCTAAGATGCTCCTTTTTGAATGCGACTCACCTGTGGGCGGCTGTTCTCCTGTTTTATTAGGGAATAACTGATATTGTCTGTGTTCTGACCAGAACGACAGAAACAAAGGCTCCATGGAAATTGCAGATAATTGCATCCTGTTTACAGCGAGACGATCACATCGTGCTCATCGCCCGAACCCTTCTTTTTTTTTTTTTGGGTACTCGTGTTGCAGTGATTATTAGTATTATGAAGCCGCCACCTGGACGGGGTATTTCAGAGCTGTGCACTGGCGCGGCGGTGACATTTTGAACGTACGCGCTCTCGTTTGAACACAACATTGAAAAAGGTTGGAGCTGGAGACGTGTCCTCTGCCCAGTGGGCAGGGTTGGGAAAGGTCACGCAGAGACGAGCCACAAAAGTATAAATACCATTTGAATTGAATCAAAATCGGATACTTTACTTTACTTTAGAAGCCTTTAAAATCGGCATCCGGGCAGAAAAAGTAGGCGCCAAACTCCCCTCTTGTCCAGATTACAATCCTATAATGGGACTTTTCTCACATGTGAAGGTTTCAGAGTGTGATTGTGTCGAAACGTATCACAGGGAAAAAAGTCTGACTGTCTTTATGAGTCAGTTGGTGAATGCGGCACTTTTCAGACGGTAAATGTGACTCCTGATTGACGAAGACGCTCGAAGCGAAGTGAAAATAAACCGCGGAATCAAATAGAAAGGCCGACACGTGCTCGACTGAGACGATTGAAAGGAGAATCAAATGGTGAGTTATAGGTTGTGCACAGTTTGTACGCAGGCCGTATCCAGTCGTGAGAGTCTGCGTGTGGCTAGACGGAGCCGGTGTAATAAACAAAGGTGAGATGTGATGTTTCACCGCTGATCTCTGCTTTCTCCGGCGCCTCGCAACGGGGCAACCTGTTTCCCCGCACCTGATCCAATTAGGCGCCGCACATTTCCACCGCCGGCTAATTGGATCAGGTGTGAAGTGGCAGGCGGATCCCCGTCGTTCTTACACGGGCATCCGACGACGTCCTCTCTTGTTTCCCTTTTGCCAACCCTTCTCTCTCCACTCCTCTTCCCTTCTTCTCCATTTTCCTTTAGGATGATTTGTTTACCCGCCAAACCCCCCCCTGGGTAATTAGCGCCGTGATAATAACTGGTGTTGGAAACAAACACGCCCACTCGCTCAACAGTGCACGCCAACACACGCGAGCACGCACGCCGGGATAACAAAGCGCTCGCTTGCTTTTAAGTCGCGACGCGAGGGCGGCGACTGCATCAGTCTGGAGGCAGCGCTGCGTTTACCTTAACCTCATTAGACCGCGGCTGATTCCATTTGTCCTTATCGTCCCTTAACTTGCTGTTTGATCGGAAGCAAATTAAAAACCTCGGCAGAGCGGTGACAGCCGGGTGTTCACAAACAAACCGTATTGTCAATGATTTGATTAAAAAACAAATAATGGAATTAAACAATGACGCCTGGCAGGAATTTGACTCGCAAAGTCACGTTCTTGTTCGAAAGCGGCAAATGTTGCGTCGCCTCGGGGGGGGAAGTTGTTTCACGTCGTTTTTCAGCTTTACATCCAATTCCAATCCGTCGCGAGGCTTTAATTTCTCACCCTGAAGCCACGGCCTTTGCGGGCTTTGTTTAGAGAGCGGAGGCGAGGCTCACGTCGCTGAATGGCATCCGGCCTGCTGGGTAATTACGAGGTAATGGTGTTTCCCCTCGTCCACTTGTCGATCGCGAGGCGGGAAGTGGAAGCGACTGACGAAGCCTCGGTCTGGAGGGAAAAGCCCGTCCTCCCCGTCTGAGTCTGTGGCCTTGTTGTGTTATGACATTTCTGCGTATGTGTCAGCAGGTGGAACGCAGTTCTCATAAACCTCTCCTCCCTCGGTGTGGGGGGGGGGGGGGGGGGGACTTGTTGCCTTGCAGTCATTCAGCAGCTGCCCCGGTCAGTGGGGTTGCTGACCTCGGCTCCCGTGAGTGTATTTGCTGCCACTCACCCCGAGCTGCACACGGTCAGGACTGTCTGTGGACTGGAGGCCTTTGGGGAAATCACAAGAGAGGAAAAGAAAAGAAAAGAAGGAAAAAAAAACCCCATCAGAGAAAATGTGCAACGCTTTTCTTGTTGTCCTGTTATTGAGTTCCTACTGGGAGGTTCCCACGTCTTTTCAATCCCTTATTTTTCCGTCTTTAATGGAGGCGAGACAAAGTGCTGCCTGTTTCCATTCAGTATGTTTTTTTTTTTTTGGAGCAGGATGTTTCACGTGGTGAGTCTCGCTCCCAAAAAACAACAACAACAAAAAACGGCACCTGCTCAGTCACACGTGTGCAGCATGTATGGTAGAAACAGTGTGTGTGTGTGGTTGAGAGGAACACAAGGATAACAGGAAGGAGGGAGAACCCCCCCCCCCCCGCTGTTTTTCCAATCAGGAGGCGTTGTCCTCCTCACTTGGTGATTTATCCTCTCGCCCCTCTTCCTCACGCCCCCAATTTCCATCCCTCCGCCGCCGCCCAACGCTTCTTTCTTTCTTTCTTTCATTCATTCATTCCTCCTTTAAAAATGACTCACCTGTGTGGTTGTGAGCCTTTTCAGCCGAAGCCATTCTTTGCAGTTCACTCGTTCTCCGCGGACGCAGCCTGGAACAAAGGCCGCCGCTTGAGAGGAGACGTCGGAGATCTTTTATTTCAAAAGCAGTATTAAATGATGCATGACCCCGCTGACCACCATTAATAAGTGTCTGGTGCCGCTCTCTGCTCTCCACCAAACATCAGCCCACTTCAATTTGATAAAAGAGAGTCAAGGAATCAAGGGTCAAGACTAAATATTCTATATTTAGTTAAGTGAAGCCCAAAATGTTGAAACTGTGAGCGAATACAGCCGTCAATACATGAATCCGAGCCATGGTTACCGGAGGAGAACATTTGATTTGTGGTGTGTGGGTGTCGCTGACATTGCCAATAAATAGAGCATCCATTCATTATCACCTGTCTTGTTTTGTCGCCCGCCAATCATTTAGTCGCATTTCAGGTCCCACCGAACCCCCCTGCCCTCCCTCCATTCATCCCCTGGAGCCACAAGTGTGTGTGTGTGTGTGTGTGTGTGTGTGTGTGTGTGTGTGTCACCGTCTGATTCCTCGCTGCCACCCCGGCCCTCCCTTTAACCCTTTATAGGAGAATGCAGAGACATCGAACATTGCAGCCTGAATGTGTTATTACGTTTAAAATAAATGTAAATAAACACAAAGATGCAATGAATAGGATTTTTAAAAGTGATTAAAATGACATCATTTTTTGTTCAAGAGCTCAAAAGGTTCGATTCTCTTGCAATATGATGTTATTTGAAACAAACAAACAAACAAATACCCTAAATATGATTAAAATAATGGAAAATGGACGTACTTTTTTGTATTTTCAGTTGCTTTTTTCATAATTTACTGCTGAAAAAGGGTCAATATTTATTGAATATGTTTCAATGGAAATCCATCTGTTGCACTTGATCAAGCAGGGTTTTTGTGTGTGCTTATATTTTCAATTTGAACGGATCAATAAATTGAGATTCAACCAATATGTACATGTTTAATATAACAATTTAATATCGCCCATTATGTGACGGTCGTCACTTCACCCTTCTTGGTTTCAGGAATAAGTGCCTCGTCCCATAAAGGGTTAATAAGTGTGTTACTTGGACGTGGTAGATGTGGCACGTTGTTGTTGTGTTAGATTTTCCAATGCATGTGTTTATGTCTCTCTCTCTCTCTCTCTCTCTCTCTCTCTCTCTCTCGCTCTCTGGCAGCCCTCCCTCTTTAGACACCCACCCACCCACCCACTGACCCCTCCCTCTCGGCACTGGTTGGTTGCCACGGCTACAGTGTCGCCTCTCTTCCTCATGTTGCTATGAGACTCGGACCGACAGACCTGAGCTGAATGACAATGCGTCTGTGGCTCTGGCACACGGCCCAATACAGCCAATAACAGACAGTCTAGACAAACACTTCCTGATCGGGGGGTCTGGACACTTTGGGGGGGGGGGGGGGTATTTGGGTTGGCAGGATCCCTCTCGCCATATGAGGAGCAGTGTATTATCATTTAATTCCAGCAGCCGTCTCTTTGTGTGCGTTATTGTATTGTGAGTGATTACGAGAGTAAATCTAAAAAAATGATGGAAATTGTGTGGTATTATCCCTCCTTGTTTAACAAACAGGGATAATTGTTCGATTTCGGTCCTATTCAAATAGATTATCCAGGGGAGGATGTGTTTATGGAGATATCAGTTATTTCCTATAATGTAGAATGAAGCACCTCTTTTCCTTCGGCCTTGTAAAGTTTGGTCTTTTTAATTCAGATTCACACAGACACTCCAATGGGCTTTGATAGAACTCGATCTTACGATTAGATGCAAGGATTTAAAATGACTCACTTCTCAGTCTGTTGTTTTACTATTTATATAACTAGACGAAATCCTTTTGTGATTTAAAGTCCGTGAAACTTGCAAAACGAGAACAATCTCGCTGTTTGTACTGTTTGAATGAGCGCTTTGTTGACAAATAATCTGGAGGAACTGAGTGAAACAGTCCATATGCCGTCAACTCAAAAGGAAATATCAAGGTAACAAGTCTTAACCCCTGACATTTGTCTTGTTTTCACATCGTTCAACTGACGAACCGTCGTGGATTCGCTTGAGAAATGATCTTTTTTTTCTTCTTCTTCCTTACGTAATCTTGAAATTTCTGGAATCTGCCAAAACAACGGTGTTTTATCTGCGACTCCGTGTTTGGAGCAGACACAAGGGAGCAATGGTTAGAAAAAACACACACACACACCTAGTCTGTGCTGAAATGTGCTCCGCTGGAGGCGCTGGCAAGCATCAGGATAAAAGGAGATTTGACGCGTAGCGGCAGGGCTGACGTGGGGGGAGAAGGTGAGCTCTGGAACCACTCAGCTTTTCATCAGTCTGGTGGAGGAACCGTCCACTGTTGCTTAATGCGATTAGTAATAGTTTGTATGTGTGATATTTAGATTTCCTGGCCAATTAGTGCAGGAAACTGCAAAAGGTTTGCTTGATCCTATAGAAATATTGCATTGCTCAGTGAGGTTTTCTGTGTTTTCCTGGTGCATTTCTTCTTCATCCCGGCTGCTGTTCGGTTCAATATTTATTTTTGCCAGTGAAGGAAAAACTGAGCGCCGAATGAAAGAACAGGTGTTTTATTTTAGTTTTTTTGTTTTGTCTTTTTGAACGGCGGATAAATGACGCCGCCGATGTTCCTTCATGTCTCCTCAGGAACTGTTCACGGCGGAGTGCAAGTTCAAGGAGTCGGTGTTTGAGAACTACTACGTGATCTACAGCTCGATGCTCTACAGGCAGAAGGAGTCGGGCCGGGCCTGGTTCCTGGGCCTCAACAAGGAGGGACAGGCCATGAAAGGCAACAGGGTCAAGAAGACCAAACCAGCTGCTCACTTCCTGCCTAAACCTATAGAAGGTAAAATATCACATCCCGTCTTCCTGCCACTTCTCACTTCCTCCCTGGTTTTTGTTGATTTTTGCCTCTGCTTCTCCAGTTGCGATGTACCGCGAGCCTTCGTTGCACGACGTCGGAGAGGCGGCGCCCAAACTCGCCGTGGGCCCGCCCTCCAAAAGCACAACCAGCGACCCGGTCGTCATGAACGGCGGCAAACCAGTCAGCAAACCCGACAAGGAGGCGACATAACCCGGCACCCCACCACCACCGCCGCCACCGCCACCACGACTACCACCGCCACAACTTCCCTTTTGACCCTCCTCCCTCCTCCTGGTTCAGCCGAGGCCGGGGGGGCGGGGAGGGGAAAAAAAAGAGAAAAGAAAAGCCAGAGACTCGCCCCCGCTGCTGCGCTCTCAAGAAGCCAGACGACGGCAACGACAGGTAACAGACAAACAAACCGCTACAGTTCTGACGGGTCAGCAGTGGGGCCACACGTCCCGCCTTGCCTCGCCTTGCTCCGGGACTGGACTGGACTGGACTGGACTGGTGGCGTTGGGGGGGGGGGGGCGACTGCGCTGCAGGTGGTGGTGGGGAAACGCGACGGCGACGGCGAGCCGGCGCCAGCCACACGATTTAGAAGTGGGACAAGTGGCGGGGACCTCGTACGGGGGAGACGAGTGGAAAAAAAGGACTTTTCAAAATTAATAAGGGGGAAAAAAAAGAAGAAGAAAAAAGAAAAAGGTGTCGTCCTCGCCGGTATTTTTCTGTGACAATCTGTAAGAATGAGTAGTTTTTCTGTTACTGGGTGCGCTCGCTCGCTGCTGGCCGCAGACACAAGAGTCCACTCCAAAAAAAAAAAAAGAAAGAAAATTGATGTTAGAGTAAATAAGGAGCAGATTAGATGCATCAGCAAACTCCGGGGTGAAGAGAACGCTCTCGGTGGCACAACACTTGAGGATTCAGAAGATGCTTAGTCATGGATCGATGACGATTTGGCGCAGGAGGGTCGGCCCTCGGCTCACAATGAGTCGCATCTGACGAACAATCAGGCCCAGCGTATTACAGCAGAGTTCAACACGCCCTCCGACCCGTCCCTTCAGTTTGACTACATGTTATATATCCGTTAAAGAGTTCTTCTTTGAGCATGTTTGACTTTTCAGTATTCCTTTACTCGTCTGTTATTTATTACTCTGCACACACAAAGCACTTGTGATTAACCAAGCTACAGTTTTGTACAGACATGAACCATATTTGAGTTTCTACCCGTCTGTCCGATAGCTTTTATTTATTTACTTTAATCCTCTTTTCTGTGTGTGCGCCCCTTTAAATGCTCATTTGTAGCTCAGGAGAGGAGACGGGAAGTTTTGGCATCGAGTTGCTGGAACCGGCGTGTAGCTGAGCGCCTAAAGCATCCCCCCCCCACCCCCCCCCCCCCCCTTTGTAGCAACACAGAGACTATAGGAGGCATGCTGGTGTCCACGCAGCATGGTAGCAGTCAGTGTTTACATAGAGTAGCAGACCTTGTAGATGGATCGATGGCGTCCTCGGACACGGGGATCCTGCTAGACCTACTTTCTTCTGTTGCCTTTTTCAAGTACTTGAAATCCAAGGTGGGTATGAGGGTAATAAGCGAACAGGGTAAAAGGTGTTAAAGCCACTATGTGTACAAACTGAGCTTCATGTGGGACTCAGTGATTCCATTTGAACACACCGAGAGCTGAGGAAGAACCCCAAGTATCCTTGTTTGTGATATTTTGCACTTGTTGAATATGGAGGTGGTTCTAGAGACTGTATATCCAGTGTCCTTTTTTAGCACCTTGCAAATGACCAAAGGCCAAACTTGAAGTATTGTGAAAGGATGACCTGGTAGCCTTGGTCCTCTTATTCATACGTTTCAGTTTGATGGACGTCAAAACAGGTTTTTTTTTTAACCTTAGTTGAGTGAACCCACGTTCTAATCTGCACCATGACTTAAAAATTGGCCTGATCGACACACTTTTCAGAGGAAAAAGGGGCTTTTTGGTGCAGATTTTCTAAAACTCCACATGGAAAATGCTTTTGATTCACCTTTCTAACGTAAAGTCTCAATTTGGAGTGAAATGTGAAGCCTGCTGCTATGATGTGGACTTCTTTGCCACGGTCAGTAAATATATGTCGTGATTTCCCCTTCTGACTGTTGGGTATGAGTGATCTGCTCACCGGGATAAACCTCACACTGTATCCGATGCAAACGTCTGCCACAGTTACACATAGTGGCTTTAAATGTGCCTGCACAGTGGATTATTAAATCTGTAAAGGTAAAGTCAACGTCTGGGAGTTGTAGTTTTAGTAGAACACAACGAGAACGACCAAAAACAAAACCAAACAAAGAGCGCTCATCAATTCTAGTGTTGGAACAAACCTGTGTGAACAAGGTGGGAAATCAAGCCAGCGGGTTCCAATGCTTCGCCCTCTCACTGTGACAAGTCAACATGGCACCAATCTGTTCTGGACTTGAATCGCGTTCGGCGCCCGGGCTTTTTTTCTTCCTTTTTCTGTTTGCTCGTTTTTTTTCTGCGACGGCAAGACGAGATGCCAATTAACTCCTCAAGAAGTCACTCCAGTCGCCGAGGAGCTACAAATACTGTGATCCCCCCCCCCACTTCAAATTAGTGCCGGCGACAATGAGGCGGACTCGCGCAAATTAATCTCTTCTGCCAGGCTCAGGAGGACAGCGTGTCTGCTTTTAAGCGGCCAAAACAAAACACTGTGCATTCCTGGCGTCTTTCAACCCCGCGGCCGCTTTTTACATCGGAACACTCGTCATATTTATCCGAAGACGAACGAGACTCCCGCTGATGTTACTACGACTACAAAGAGCCGACGAGAGTTCAGCATCGTCACACAGAAAAAAAAAAGAAAAAAGAAAGAAAATCAAGGCCGCATGATTTATTCCCACTCTGGTTTCAGCGACTAACGAGCATCGGCCCGACTCCACAGCGTTCCCAGCCTTTAGTAACCCCCCCCCCCCCCCCTTTAAACAAGCCCATCTGAGGCAGAGTTGTCTCACCGTGCAGCTGAAGAGACTGAAGAAGAAGGAAGAAGAGAGAGAGAGAGAAAAAAAAAGAACAAGACAGCTCACAGTGTTTCTAATTGACATTTCTCAGATTTTGCCTCACATGCGCCACATTTCTCTCCCCGCCTCTGATCTCATTAGCTCGTTTCCAACCGGCCCGACACGCCGCTTGCTCATCCGGCCTAATGCCGTCCTGCAGGTGGACGCCTTTGGCCCTTTATATGCTGTTTTTGAACGAGAGAGGGGGGCGGGGTGGGTGGGGGGGGGGCGGATTAAAACACTGTTAAAAAAAACAACGTGTTCCCTTGATACTGGAAGTGTGCGAGTCCACGTGAGCCGTTGATGATTAGAAAGAGTAAAAAACAAAACAAAGCATTACTAGCAGTGTGAGTGCCTCTCATCCCCTGCCAAGCCCCAGACCTGAGGTCTCTCTCTCTCTCTCTCTCTCTCTCTCCTCTCTCTCTCATCTCTCTCTCTCTCTCTCTCTCTCTCTCTCTCTCTCTCTCTCTCTCTCTCTCTCTCTCAAGTGTTTTTTTTGTTTTAAACGTCAGCTCCGTCCTGTCTGTTACTCGGATGGTGTGGATGAGGAAGCAGTCTGGTGTTGTGCTTGTCTCCCGTCAAAAGAAGTGTAACGTCTATAGACGACTCGTTGTGTCACACTAGGGGTGTTTCTAGCAACAACAACAAAAAAAAGAAGTGTACAATGAACCCCGACAATCAGGTCTGTAAACCTCCCTTTTATTTCCATGTATCCGGTGTTGTCTTGGCTGTAGAAGTCCCCCCCCCCCAAAAAAAAAACCTCATCCCCACTTTAATGATGCTTCACAATGTTTGGCCCGTCCGGAGCTACGGCTGCTAACAAGGCACTGCTCGTCACAGAAGTATCATCAAGCGGCTAATTTGTCCTCCGCCGCTGGCAGAGGAAGAAGACGAGCCCCAGGATTCTCCGTTCACAGGTCCAGCTTGTTAGGGCCGCAGTAGGGTTCCCATCCTGTGCGAGCTATTAAAGGATCCGTGGGACGTGCTCGAGGTTTAATGACGGCCGAGGCCGGAGAAAGAAAGAAAAAAGAAATGGCCCGGTTTCCTGGCTACTGACCAAAGACACTGCGACATTAGCGTTTCCAGGCTGGTAATCACAGCTCCTGGTTCAAACAAAGACGGCACAATCACTGTCATCATCTCCTGAGAGATCCCCCCCCCCCCCCCCCCCCCCCCCCCCCCTCGCTGGTGCTCCGCCAGGTACCAAGACGACCATTAGGAAACGTTGGAGCGGCGCACAGGAAGAGAGCCGCTGATTTAATTAGAAGTGAGCAACGGCGACAGAACGGGTCACTCTTCATGTCCACACACACACACACACACACACACACACACACACACACACACACACACACACACGAAGCGCCGCTCGTGTCGTCTCTCCCGGCAGGCGCACATGTCTCCGTCCTGTCCCGCGTCCCGGAGGTCAGAGGTCAGAGGTCAGAGGGTGGACACGTAATGGCCGAGTGCTGAGCTCCGTCTCCCTCACCTTTTCTTTTGCTCTTTCTTTTTTTTCCTTTTTCCCTCCCGGCCACTTTATTCCTCTTACAAGAGACTGCCTTATTACATGTGAATCTGGAAACCAGACGGTGAACGCTCTCTCCTCTCTACACACACACACACACACACACACACACACACACACACACACACACACACACACACACACACACACACACACACACACACACACACACACACACACACACACACACACGCCGTCCGTCCCATCTTACTTTTCAATTATCCTTTGATCCCCAATCTTGCGTTCACTGTAACTACGCTAGCTTTTGCTCTCTGCTCGTGGTGTAATCGTGCATCCAGAGATCTTTATTCCCACCTTTTCTCCTCCACAGCACTCCTCCTCCTCCTCCTCCTCCTCCTCCTCCTCCTCCTCCTCCTCCTCCTCCTCCTCCTCCTCCTCCTCCTCCTCCTCCTCCTCCTCTCTCTCTCTTCGGACTGTTTACCACTTGTTGCATGGTTTTTAAAAGCAGAAAGATGGTGGTGGTGGGGGGGGGGGGGGCTAATGCATGTGGTAATGTAGGAAATGTGTTTTCAAAACAAACAATTACAGCCTGGCACCAGTGGAGCACGGCCTCTGGCTCATCCCTGCCATCGAGTTGCACGTACACGGATGCGACGGCCTGCTTTGTTTGTGAAGATATGCAGTATATTGCCTCTAAAAACAAGTCAATTACTTTTACGTTTGTGTAAAAAATATTTGCAGTGAGGCTCAAACAGAAGAGTGATTATCACTGTGTTCGGATGCCTTCGTGGATTCTCTCTCACGCAGTTGACATTTGACATCAAATCCACCTGTCTAATGAGATTGTATTTAAAAATGACCACAACAAAAAGAACCGCCCCCCCCCCCCCTAAATAATAATGATGGCACCGGAGTGAGGCTTGAGTGGACGACGAGTTGCCAGGGCCCGTTGTATCCCCCCCGTGCAAAGCTTTGGCAGCAACAAGCCAGGAAGCGACGTGTGACCGGCGCCACCCTTAAAGGAGGTCACTCTGTCTGTCGGTAAATGTACAGTTACCTTTACATACATATTATGCAAACAGTTTGTCTGCACTGTACAGTTTATGTCCAATCCGTTGTATACACAGAGAAAACAAGGATATTGAATAAAGGATTTATAAAAAGGAAATGCAACTGGAGGGTTTTTTTGGATTTCTCTTCATGTGTCATATCCTCCAATCTGTCCGTCTGTCCGACACTCACACTCGGTTTAAAGTTCACAGACAGACACTGCAGGAAACTTGATTCTTGTTTGGGTTGACTGGAGCGCACGGAGCAGACGGTTCACATGTCTTTTTCCAGTTCTTGTCATTTTAAGGCTGCAAATTCATCCAGAGCGGAGACGATCGGTGAGAAATGATGCGTCGGTCCTAAACCGGCCTCAGTTTGCTGGAGGGCTACCTGCCCTGAGCATCTGGCAGTCTGTGGATTGATTTAAAAGAAAAAAGTAGAATCGCTGAAATACTATGAAAATGTAGGATTTGTAGGATTTTTTGCATTCCAGCGGAGTTAAATGAGTCTGGATGTGTGTTGTGTTCTGCCTCAGCTGTCTGAGCCACAACTCGGCGTTGCTTCTTTTATTCCTTTCTTTCTTTCTACTTTAAAAAAAGAAGAAAAGCGGAGCAAAGTGGAAAATGTGGGCTGTGATTCAGACGTGTGGATTGACGTCAAGTCGGCGCGGCGATGACTCAGATTCACAGTCACATGTGGACGAGCTGCGAAGCGACGCCAAACACCTGCCGCCGCCTCCATTTTCCACTCCTCACCTTTGACCTCCGCGTTTCATTACGCTGACGCCAATTCGAAGAAACGACTTTTTTTTTTTGGTCTGTATATAATTACAGTTTTGTCTTGAAGGAGTAGAACTCTGCGCAGATCTGAAATCACCACAAATAATCCAATCTTGGCGAGTGGAGCATCGGTTCCCAGAGAGGCAGAGTGCGGCGGCGGCGTCATTAAACTGCTCCGCTGTCAGGCGGACGGCTGGGCAGGTTGACAGGCCGGGAGAAAACACCCATCTCACACATTCACACACTCTTCTGAGCGACGGATGAACCAGCAAATACTGTAATTAGGTGGATGTAATTAGAATTTGCATATGCAAATGTGATGTAAATGAAGTGGGCGCTGGAGAGCAATGCGGGGTTTAATTATCGACGAGGAGGTTATTAAAGAGAGTAACCAAACACTGGAAACCTGCTGCTTCCATTCAATATATATATATATATATATATATATATATATATAAACATTTCCCATTCCGGTGGACCATGTGGTAATTTTACAGTATGTCACCGGTCTGGCTTCATTATTTCAGGCATTTCTCGCCTTGTCGACGTCTGCAGACTGACATCCCAGGCGTTGTGGTTTGGCTCATGGTGAGATCACAACCCCCCCCCCCCCCTGCATAATTTTAGACTTCGACTTTCTCACTTTGTCATGACAAAAGGGTGATTCATCGCCCGGCTCATCAATTCACTTGGGCGAGTGTAAAATGAGCAAAGTGGTGTTCAGAATGGATTCAGCTGCTCGCTTGTGTTTCTTCCAAGATCATGTCTCTACATGAGCCCAATGTACGTCCCCCAACGCCTTCGAAAGTTGAAGCAACAACTTTTATAGGGAATAAAATCTGTTGACATGCATAAAACTGACAGGAACCAACATTTCTAGCATCAAAAAGATTATTCTGTAAATGATTGCAGACAGTCTAGTTTACAACATTGTGAAAATCCACATTATTTTTAAAAATAATTAAGACTTCCAATATCCAGGCTTCTTCTCTGTCGGTTGACAAAATTCACTCTGCATTAAATTGAAGCGCCGGCAAATGAAGTTTGAGTCGAGCCCATGAGATCCATTTGGCCATCAGCTAAACTAAAACTCCATTATTCACACGGCAAAATGACTGAACAGTAATCTCTTATTAAAAAGCAGCCAATTATAGCCGGAAAGCAAAATGACATTTTGTTATCACATGGCGCAAAATGTTTCGATTTCCCCCCCTCTGTTTGATTAATTTCATTAAAACGGTATCGAGTTGGGATTTTGGGTCCCTTATCTACTACGAATGCACGCACGCACACACACACACACGCAGACACACACACACGCACACACACGCAGACACACAGATAGTATGCCCAGGCTGAAGCGATGTGTTTGAGGTGGCAGTGAGCGCTCACTTGAGAGCCTGTTTCTGTCTGCCTCATTATCATCAAAGACAACAGGCGCTCCGGCTCGTGCACGTGCACGCGCACGTGAACGTGCACTCGCAGAGGCATGAGTCATACATGGCTCTTCCTTGTAGCCGCGGCCCCTTCAAGTCGCCTGGTATCAACAAACTGTCGGCCATTGAGAAACTGAGAAAAGACGTTCGTCTGCATTTTGTTTTAAATTTCATTTTATTTAGTGTTTTTGGGTTTTTTTTTTGACACATGAGAGAGAAATTTCCTTAAACCAGACAAATGAGTGACCCTTCAACATTACATAGTTTCCCCACAATAAGAGGATGTAATTGTGAATGATGTATTTCATTCTATTCTCCAGGCTGCTGTCAGTCACCCTGAAAGGTTAACATCAAACCTCCTCTCTCGTTTTATCGCCATTTGACTGATTCTCCCCCTCGCGCTCTGAGACGGCATCCAGGTGATACAGCCTCCCATTGACACTCGCCGTAATGGCTGTAAAGAAGGAAATATGTCACACCGGGGGGGGGGGGGGGGGGGGTGTAT
This sequence comes from Blennius ocellaris, assembly GCF_963422515.1. NCBI lineage: Eukaryota > Metazoa > Chordata > Actinopteri > Blenniiformes > Blenniidae > Blennius > Blennius ocellaris. Next base: position 2,412,713 of record NC_137673.1, on the reverse strand, counting down.
TTGCCTGGGAAATTTCATATGTTGGGTTTCCACATCTGGACGACCCCGAACCTCCCGTGGCGGAGAGAACGTGGTTCAGGGGGTCACGCCGCTGCTTCTCCCTCTCATGTCACATATGCCTCCATTCACTGTGCCTCTCCTTTCTCCTTCACAACAACAGGGAAGAGGAAGGAGAGAGAGGCTGGTGAAGGAAGAGGGAGGACTGTGGCGGCTGCGGGAGAGCAAGGAATAATTTATATCTCCAGGTGATAAGTGACACTTGATGGACACACACACACACACACACACACACACACACTCTCAGCCGCACATAGAGACGAGGACAGAGTAGCATCGAGCGAAGCAAATACGCAGCCTGAATACTGATTAACCAATCAGAGCCCATTTCTGCCCGGCACCACAGATACTCGTTGTCTGCCATGGCAACCAAGAAAGCATCCCGGCTGCAGGGAGGAGGAGGAGGAGGAGGAGGAGGAGGAGGAAGTGCCTCTGCACTCGGGAACAAATTTAAGAGGAAAATTGCAAGACAAGTGTGGCGTTAAACTCATCAGTCCTTCACCGGTTGCCATGGGGATCCTTTAAAATGTCTTTACCTTTCGCTGTGTTTCGCGAGGAACCGGCGAGGCACTATGACAGGAAAGAAAACCTTGAAATTAAGCCGCGCGGAAATCTCCCTGGATCGGACTGTGGCGCGTTACCTGACAGCCGTTTAGCCGCAGCGACACACGAGGAAGTGATGATGAACCAAACACACGGCGCCGCTCGGCCACAGTCATTCACCTAATCAATGTTTTGGATCTCCGGTCTGCAACTTTCATGTTTCAGGCATCATTTCTGAGCGCAGCAGGCAGCTGTTTTCTATTAAAACTCTTTTAATACAAGCCTTTGTGCGCCACCTGCTCAGCTGCAAACAGCAGGGAGATTGAAGTCAGGTACCAGTTGGCGATTCTCATGGAACTGGCAACGGCTTTTTACATCGTGACACGGTTATGTGACAGTGTTCCTCGGCTTTTTCGCCCCGTACCATCAATATATAGATAGATAGATATAGTTATATGTATTAAGTAAAAGTGAGGGTGTGAGATTCAAGCACAGACTGTTAAAACCCAGCAAACCACCAATGAATCATTCAATGTAGCTAACAGGCGTATGTCTTTATTTATAACTGCTTAATTCAGAAACCGACACGTCCAACTCGCAAACGTTTATCTGACACAAAGGGGAACGTAGAACTGTGTTCATGGCCCCAACAAGCCACGGTAACAAAATAACCTATTCGACTTTCCCTTTTGATAAAAAGCAGAATCTCATTAGTACGTGTGACGGTTATTGGGTCCACGTGACGGGACCTGGACAGAGGTCCGGTGGAGCACGCTTTGACGGCCGCAAAGCGCTCCGTTATCTGAGAGGCTCTGAAAGAGAGAGAAGAGAAGCAAATTAAAGACAGGGAGAGCTTTTGTCTCGCCGCTTTGGCAATATTGTTCTCGACTGTCATGCAAATGAGGAGCAGTGGACTGAGGAAAACACAGAGAGGCGAGCGGAACAGAGAGAGAGAGAGAGAGAGAGACGGTCTCAGAAATGTATTATTCCATATGGACGCTGCTTCCACTATCTCCCTTTGCACATTCAATGTAAGATTTAATAACGTGTCCTACAGCGGTGCACTTTTCCCTCCGTGGCCGCGATTGCGTTTCCCTTGCATCTATGTCTCCATGCCGACTATTTTCCTGGTGCAGGGCTGACTCATGTCAACACGCAAACCGTTGTATTTACCCACGCAATCCTGGAGATTTAGGTTTCCTCCGCCGTGCTGGCGGCGCGAACGCAGAGCCAACACAGCAGGGAGTCACGGGGAGGTTTTTCGCGGTGATCGCGGCCACTCGGAGCCGCTGCGTCGCCTGTCGTCTCCGCCGGGCGGCGCCACGCCGCGGCTTGACCGCCGCGCTCCAAGGCGCCATGGCGGACTCGGGCGATTGTACTGGCGACACGCGGCTCATCTCAAATCTCCAGTACACTCTCGAGGCCCACCGCTGCAGACATTTGAACTGCAGGGAAACCAGCCTGCAGTTGTGTTTGTCGTCGTGAATCAACACTTACTCAGCACTTGATTGGCTCAGAAATACAACGTACTCTCAGATCTCTAACTGTCTGACTGGACTGAGCCAAGAAGTCCGTGTTTGTCTTTTCCCTTTGTGCTTGAACCCGTAATCATTAAAAAAAATAATAAAGTGGGTGTTTAACCCTTTCAAGTCCAAGGAGGAGCTTTGATGTCTCCATATAAGCCTGCACAAGTGCATAAAGAGCAGGAGAGACTGAGGGGGTTTCTCCTTTAAAACTGCTCCGTCTGTGGCTCAGGCTTTGTGTGTCTTTGATTCTTTGAGTAAGTAATATTATTAGGCGGATGAACGGGGAGAACAGAGGAAAAGGGGGGAGTGGGTTATTACACGGATTTGAAGGGCACCTCAGCAGGTTTTAATATTGAAGTGAGAAAGGGGCCCTCAATAAGAGACTTCATAAATATTGCATTTGGTTTGAAATGTGATTTCCCCGGCCGACTCTCATCTGACAAACACGCGGAATCTTATTAGGATTTGGGATATTCAAACCTCCTATTATTGAGCCGCCTCATCAGCGCTAACCTCGCTAATATGAAGCTCAAACAACTTGGAGTCGGGAGTTCTGGGGGGTTTGTCAACTCTTTAGCGCAATCGCTTGTTTGCAGTCTTGCTTAGTTTGTCAATTTAAAACACCTCAACAAATATACAATATTAAACATATTCGTTCATCCAGAGTGAAACTACTGGTGTTTGCTTGCTGATCCCACTAATGTGGCAAAAATAAACGCACTGTCCTACTGGGCACATTTTTGTGAGCTTTTAAAGAAACAATTCGACAACATTGCAAATTACAAAAACACAGACCCGACAGCGAGTCCCCAGATAAGCACGTTGGGAATTCAATATCCTTGCTAGTATTTCTCTTTATTAGAAGCCATTTGACGGCAGTCGCTTCCACACAGGCCGAAGACCTTTGCCGGTTAAATGTCAGCGGTTTGCCGGAAGGTCGTCTGAGCGTGTGCGGTGTGTTCAGACGGGGCCGTGGTTGTAGCCAGGGGTCAGGGAAGAGCTCCAGGGTCGGTCGCTGGAGGGTGGAGGGGGTTTGACAGTCTCAGTGGAAACGCTTGGAAAGCTGCGGGAAAGAGTTCTGAAAAAGCCCGAAATAAATTAACCTTTATGCACTTCCTCTTTTCACAATGCCAGCGGGTGGGTTCAGGGTCTGTTCAATAGATTTTTTAGGTCTTAAAATAGAGGTTTGACCCCCAGAATCAACTACAGATAAACATGGAGGAGCTCATCTTTTAGCGCACTACTTAAAAAAAACTAGAAATTGTTCTCAAAAGTGTGAAACAACACTTCCGAGCGCATCGCTTTTTGGTGTTTTCTGCATCAGTGGAAAACCTTAAAGGCTTGAGGTTAAATTAATTAGGTGCTTTATGCCGTGACGATAAACTAAACGCAGCTTGGAACAGCTCAACTTTTAAAAGTCTCGTCCCACAATAGCGAGAAATTGTGAATGGAGAAGAAGAGCAACAAGCAGCCGGGTCAGAAGCTCGGCGTGTTGGCTCATTCACAAAACGGCTCTGTTGTGCCAGGTAGGATCCATATCGAGCGCTTTTCATCCCCCCCCCCCATTTTAGGAGAGTGGCTTTGAAGTCCCAGCAGCGAGAGAGCACTTCCTCTGGAGATCTCTGAGAGGACGACGCTCTATTCCAGCGAGGCAGATGGAAGATCAATGCCGGCTGCAGCACAAACAGCAAGGGGAAAGAAAATCAAGTGTTTGTTTTTTTGCTTCGCCGTTTGGCGGTGACCTTGGAAACCGCACGTGTCACCTTGGGGGGGGGGTTATTGCTCACACAATAACCTTTTAAAGAGGTTTCACCGCCGACGGATCCAACACCGCGATCAGCTGACAAAACCCTCCGACGGAAGTAGCCGTTAAGATGAGCCTATCGTCTGCACGAGATTGATTCCAGTGATGACGAGGTTCACAGTTGCAAGGTGATGCTGAGCATCGCTTGGTGTTTTTTTTAATGAGGAACTTTTCCAGGTCATGGGAAAAAAAACAAGACCCAGTTTAGTTGTAAACACCTATTCAGTGCTGGGGTTTTTTTTTTACTCTTCAGATCTTCGCAGCTGGGATTGTACGGGCCGCACACAAACGGCTTTGAGTAAATACGGAAGCTTGGTCGAGGTTATTGAATATTTATGATTCAATGAAAAAGGAATCGGTGGATGGGACATGTTGAGTGGTAATAATGCATCTATTAGAGTCGGCAGTAATTGTTATCACGTAAATGTGTCATTTTTATCTAAATACACACTATAGTCAGAAATTAATTGGCAAATTACAGGTCTATATATCTGACATGATCAGATTTTTTTTTTAAAGGACCGATTTGACATTAACATGTGTGTAAAGGGGATTCGTGTGACGATACTTTACTTTCCGTGGTATAAGTTTTCTCTCTTTCATCTCGGCATAGTAATTAGCAGCTGCTGTGCTAAACTGCATGTTAAAATATTCCCACCACCCCGTGAAGAAAGCCTCTTCCTCAAAATAACTCCAATATGTGCGGCACATGAATGTATCCCAGACAGAAGAGGGACAGCTTGCCGTCGTGTTTTTCCTCGCCTAAATTACCAACGCACGGCGGGGGATTTTTTTATTTTTATTATTTTTACGTCAAACATTAATACATGCGAGCATAAAGCAATTCCAACGTCGTCTCTCCTCCCGTTTTTTTTTGCCGGCTGTCAGCGGGAGGACACGTCTTCTCCCGTCAGGCCTCGTGACCCACGCGCCTGAATACAAGTGCGCTCATGAGCCATTCCTTGCCCGTCCCCTTCGCCGTGTCCGTCAATCCGCTCGGCCGTCTCGTGGCTGAACGGAATGGCCGGCTCCGGCTTGTGCGGCACAAATGTCACACTCGATAAGTGGAATCGCACCGGCTTAAGCGGCGTGTCAGCGAGTCCGTCGGCCGCGATCAATTACACCACGATGCACCAAAAGAAAAAAATCAAGGGACGTACGGCGCGCGCTGTTTACCCACAAGCGCGCTGACCTCCGGGGCGCCATTCACATTTCCCTCACATCTCCGCCACCGTCCCGGTGACCTTTCCGCAGGTGTTGGACCCGGAGAGTTCACACTTCACTCGGGGGAGGGGGGGGGGGTGATTTAAACCGTGGAAGCGCGTCACTCCCACGGGAGCCCTCGCGTGGCGTTGATAAAGTGGGGAAATGTCACGCGGCGCTTCTTCCCATAGGCTGGCAGCGGGAATCTAAGAGAGAGATTAACGTGTGGGAAGAGTTTCCCCGCCGGCTGAGGTGTCGCAACATGACGGCGGTAAATGGTCCCGGTTGGAGTCGCGTTGGTTTGCGTGTTCTCCCCGTGCACGTGTGGATTTTGTCTGGATTCCTGCAAAAGCCTGTGTCAGCGGAGGTTTTTCTTTAACGAATGGGTTTCATCCTATCGAATGGCGTCTTTACCCAAACAACAAGAAAACATCTCCCCATCTCACCTGTGGGCATAATCTTCAAATCCACAGCCAGATGGCACCTTAATAAGGTTTTCCACTTCACGAAAAGAGACAAAAGGAAGCGCGAGCAGGACATAAAGCTCATCTGAGCGCTTAATAGCTGCAGCTTATCATCAGAGGGCCGGCGAGAGGAATCCGTCAAAACTAATCGCTTTGGCGGCCGCGCCTCGTTTTTCTTTCACCAACGGAAGGAAGACAAATCATTGGAATCCTGCAAGTGTCCCGGGGCCCGACTGTGTGTCTCGATGAGGTCCGGGTGCTCGCACTGACCTGGATGAGGATATGAATAAATAATCATTTAAAAAAAAAATGTCAGAATGGGATTTCAGGAGCTGGAGGAGCTCATCCACAGCCGCTGGAAGTGCAGGCGCTGGTCAGGAGGCCTGCTCCACCTCCGCAAATCACAACTTTCCCCCACGTGAGGCAGAATCGGAGGAGGCAGACGCCATCAAAAGTGAAAACTTGAAGAGGTCCCTGCTGTGAGGGGGTGTGTGATTTGGAGGCGAGAGAGAGAGAGAGAAGAAAATAAAATAAAAAATAGTAGAAAGCAAGACAAACAAGTTTAGTTTTCAACACTTCCTTTGCGTCGAATGAACAAAACACGTGTTTCGGACCACAGAGCGCGAGCTGTCAAAAAAGTCGACGTGCGGAGGAGTGAGGTGAAGCCGGGGAGAAGGAGCGGAGACGCCGCCACATCAAGGAGCTCCAGCCGAGCCGACGAGGGGCGGCGGGCGAACAACGAGGCCGAGGGACTCCTTTCTCTTTCTCCACGGTCTCGTCTTGTCTTTCGGATCTCGCCCCGCTACCCCTCTGTTGTTTCACTTCTAATCATTTCAGCTTTGAGCGGCAGAAAAACAGTGTTTACAGGCTTTTGTCGCTTGGATGTAATGCTGCTTTATTCAAGCGAGGGAACAGGAACACTTCTTCACAGGGAGGCATCAAGAAATGAGAGAGGCTTTGTTCAGTTGTTTTTCCCCCAACACTGCTATTTGAATAGTGTTGTGTATATTTGGACACACCTATCAACAGTGTGTACTGCATGCAATCAATTCCAGTATCTTCTTTCCTATTTAACTCGCATTTTGATGGATTCGCTGAAGCTGTGCTGTACAAATGGCGATTTAGAACACAATATGAAACGGAATATGAAAGACGCTCCTCGGTAGTATCGTGTGGGAGTTTTTCGATTTGGAGGATTCGCAGTCGCTTCATTTGGTCTCGACCAGGGGTCGGCAACCCGCGGCTCTTTGGTCCCTCCACTGCGGCTCCTGGAGCCTCGGTCCCACTGCAGTTCATCCCGGAGGGACGTAAGGAGGCAAGGCCACCCAGAGCGCAGTCCCGCTACAAAGAGTGGTAAAATGTAGGGTCGTGAACGACGCAGCGATGTGACGTCATTACGCAACAATAATGGATGAAGAACGTAGAGTTGCGGCTGCAGGTCATGACAGCGGCTCAACTGGTGTCTGAAGCTGGGAGCTTCCTGTTCCTTTCACAGTAAAACTGCCGCGCTGCGGAGCGCCGACAGTTCCAGGAGGTTCATTCCAGACTTGTTGAGAGCGACGGAACATTCTAGTGAACTACACAACAACTACAGGACATTAAAGACACACCATCACACTCATGGTTCTAACAATCCACATCTCCCACATTTATCTTCCATTTTAATAATGTGTAGCAATAAAGGAGCTGAGAGCTGCAATGCATTATGGGAGTTTCTGTTTGTTGTGTTTTAAATGTAGTTATTGGGGGTTATGTTAGGTTTGTAGTGTCGGTAATAATTGTGTTGTGTTGATTAGTTCATGTAGTTTAGTTGATTAGTTGTAAGTCGTCAACCAGCAGTGAAGAAGGTTTTGTGTGTCGTCCTGGCATGGTCTGCCGGAGCGAGTGTCAAAATAAAAGCGTGCGGCTCTTTGGGTGTTGCATTCAGTGTTAAACGGGACCAAATGGCTCTTTGAGCCTTAAAGGTTGCCGACCCCTGGTCTAACGTAACAACGGAAGCCAGTTGGTGAAACGGCGTCCCGGGGAAACCCGTTTGGCCCGAACGAGACGGAAATATCCGACCGAAATTAGCCTCATTAAAACCCAAACGAATGTAAATATGCAGTTAAACCTTTGCGTCTATCCTGGAGGCTCTTGTTAAAGCAAACTGCCAACAAAGGAGGGCCTCAGACAACAACGTTCAAGGAGCAGGCGGCGAGACGGAACGGCGACAATTCGTCTTCTTGATAAGATTCTCTCAAATACACCTGCTGCCAAGAAAATGTCAGCTGTCTGTTCCGTCTGGCTCCACAACACACACACACACACACACACACATTTTCTTTCTCTCCGTCTCACCTCAAGTTGATGTGCGAAGGTCAAACACGGAAGATCAGCACTCGAGTCAGTCGCTTGGAATTGAAGCAGTTTTTTTTTTCCCCCTTTAACGACGTTCACCGAGACGAACAGGGCAACATTACAGTGAGACGACACAAGTGGTGGCAGACTTGTTCTGTTGTACTCGTGCTGCAAGGCTAATGTGTAACGGGATGTGACAGTTGGTCTCGTCGCTTTGTTCCAGCGGGTCAAACGGCTCTGAACCAAGGCTGCTGTGGATAGACGAGGTGGGGGGGGGGGGGTATGGAAACCAGGCTCTGAATTTAACCAGCTGTCTTGCTTTAATTTGACAACTTTCATGTTGCCTTCAGACAAAGAGGCTGATCCAGTGTTCACGTCTGTGTGAAGGCACACGGCGTGACGCTGGAAACAGTGAGAAGCAGAAGTCCGTGAAAGTTTAAAGACTGATTGCTGGCGACATTGATGTCAATTCAAACTCTCCAGTCATGTTTTTCTTTGTTGAAACTGGCCTGAAAGTCGAGATTTTGAAAGAGTTTCTTTTGTTTTACAAACCAGAATCGCCAACGAGGGGGCGTCATCCCCCCACATTTTTGAGATTGTGCTTGTGCTTCTGTGATTTTTGTCAACACAGTAGGCCAATATCATTCTCCCACTCCTGATAAATTTAGCTGCTTGCGGTTTGCCACTCGTGGTTAGCCGCTAACTGCTAACAGGACTAGTATAAACATCGACCCCTGTATTTCATTTTTGATCTCCGGGTTGCGTTGCTCTGTGGCGGGGATGTTTGTAGACGGCTCTTCGATCTTTTCTTCTTTTTTTTATGTGAGCAAAGATCTGCTATGCTATGCTATCGCTATGCTATCGCTTTAATTGATAGCCAATCAACCATACCAGTCAAAATCTCACAGGTACTCTCATCAGAGGAAGTTGCGGTATGAAAAAGGGCCAGAACAAGATCTATGTTTGATTTGTTTTTTGGTTTGTTTTTCGTAATAAATTTTAAGAATTAATTTAAAGATCATTTAAGGGAGACTGGATAAAAATAGCAGCTGATGACTCCTTTTAGTATCACGGGGTGAGTGCAGTTCGTACCAATTTGGAGGCGATCCCATGCAAGCTGAACAAAGAAGTAGAATTTCATGATGCAGATGAGTTTTATCACTCTCAGTAGCAACACCTTGCCCTGGATGTTGGCTAGCGGCGGCTGGGTGTGTTCGCCAGGTATTAGCAAGGGTTCAGTGCACCGCCGCTCCGAGGCGGAGGACAGGAAGCGCCCACGGACATGCTTGAAATGCATCGCCACTGAATAAGTGATGCCTCTTTTTGGGGCTGTTTGCTGAATAATTTCCACTGAGAAAGCAAGTCATAGTTCTGCACTCTTCTTCGCCGTCGGCCTCCGTTCCAGGAAACGTCCGAGGGCTGTCAAAGACTCCCAGGACCACTGACACGTAGAGAATGAACTGATACCAGGTCAGTTTGTCAGGGAGGTCTTGCTCAATATAAAGGTCAGCAGTGCAAAAGCTATTTCTGCAGGGGGAAGAAAAAATGACATGAGGGGCGCTGGGAATTGTGGGAGAAATGTCTTGCCTGATCAGAAACCATTTCGCTGCACCAACAAGCGCCTCGTGGCAAAGACGGGGTAAAACACGAAGTTTCACAGTCGGTTCCGACTCGCAGCCTCGCGCAACTCGAGAATTGACAATTTTCCGTAAGCGAGTAAAGCTGACTTTACACTGCGTGTCTGCACAAACAGCAGAGAACCAGACGACCTGTCAGAGCCACTCCATGAAAGAAATGTTTGTTTTTGTTGTTTTTTTCTTAGAATAAAATGGGAGCAGACAGAACTAATATCCGTGGTAAACACCGACTGCGAGGAACATTTTTCATATATGACCACACCCGAGCGAGTAAACCTGAACATTCTCCTTCATAAAAAAAACAAAAAAAACCTAAAGGCTGGAGGACACAGAAGGCTGGATGGAGGAAAAGAGAAGCTGTTCCTCCCTCTAGTGGCTCACCTTTTACATGGCTGAGTGTAAAAATGGATAAACCTCAGACCTTTATGAGTAGAACTGAACTTTTTGATTGTCATTGTTCTCAATTGAAAATGTGAGTTTTGATCAATTCCAGTCAAGTTTTAGATCTACTCATATCACTAATAAATACAAATATAACAAATATACTTTTTTTTTTTAAATGGAGAAGCTGTTTTGTCAGTGTGGTGAAATATTCTTCAAATAATTATAATTGATTGTGTGGTATTCCACAGGGACCAGTATGAGACCCACTTCTGCTCATTTTTTATTTTTTTTTTAAATGCTCCCACTCACATCATAAATCAACATTTGCAACCGTACAACATTATCAAGTTACATTTAAGTCAAATATAATGAATTTACCGTTTCTTTGCACTCTACAAAATCCCTTCTCGATTTCGATTTTACGTTTCTGGATTTTTGAAGAAGCTGTTTGTTGTTTAAATAGAAAAAAAAAGTTACAGTCACAGTAAACATTTGGCGCGACGACACTGAATCCACTTTAGTTTACCAGTAAATTTGATGCGTTCCAGTTTGGGGTGTTTTATGCTTGGTGTGACATTTTCAGAGTGAAATCAGAATTTAAGTGGCAGCAAAAGATGGTTTGTTTTCTGAAATTCAGCTTAAAAACGCACGTGGTCTTTCCAGGAGGTGGCAGCAAGTCCAAGCTAATTCGGCTCCACCAAGCGATGTTCAGCAGGAAATCACACACACACACACAGTCAATAAAAAAAGAACACTTTATTAAAGAAAACCCGGGACGGTTCACATCCCTTTTTCTCTATACATTATGTGCTATACAAGTTATTGAGTACGGACAGAAATAGACGAGTGCACGAGTTCAAATGGTCAGATTCACCTGCTTATGCACGTGTGTGTGTGTGTGTGTGTGGAAGTTCATTGTCAGAAAACAGTAACGTGGTCTGGAGACCAGATGCAGCACCAGTTTGTTTCACCAACACCACAAATAAAAGTCAAACGTCCCAACACACACACACCGTCGGGTTTAAACTGACTGAACTATACCGAGGATCTGCAGATGTAAAAAGGTTCGAGTAAAAAAACAAAACAAAGACAACTGGGATATTGATAAACAGGTTCGGCTGAAGAGGATTTGTGAGCAGCCTAAAGTTTTAAAATCTGTATTAGTAAGATCCATTTCTACGAACGCACAAGTTTTAAGAAGTCTCAATTCAAATGGGAAAAGCGTCGCAGACGATTCGTTCTCGTCGGGCTTCTCGCAAAGAAATCCAGCAAACACACTCAGCAATTCAGAAAATGCACGATTATCCTGTTTTTATAAGCTCAAGGAGGTAAAATGTGAACTTTACAGGCTTATTTTCTGGTTCGTTTGTACAGTTTGATTGTAAACGACAACAAAAAAAACTAATTACACAGCTCTGCTCTCTTTTTGATAATGTCCGAACAGATTAAACTGGACATAACAAATTTAAACGTGGACTTTTTATTTTTCTACTTCCTGTGGTTTTTGATGAGCAGTGAGGTTGGGATTGCATTCTTCAACATGTTACATAGAGAAATAAAAAAAAAAAGGAGAATTATTATTGGGTGTAAACAAAGCAACAACTTGAAGTCTGTCGTGTCCCTGGATTTTAGACTGATGTACTGGTCTGCTAACGCCGATCATAAATATTAAATATCTCATGACCTGATGGACCAGTGTTTCTGGAGAGTTTCGGTCCTCAAAAAAGTACTTTTTTCCCGACTTTTATGAGAAAAAAACTGCAACAGAAGCACTAATATATAATCTGTTCTATAAAAGTCACGTTTTCCGGCGTTTTTTTTTTTCCTTTGAAATTGAAAATCGGACCCACATCAGTCGAACCGGGAGGTGTTGACGTTTACACATACATACATTTTTGCATAAACTTTATTTACATACATAATGGGTGTTGGGACTGGATTTGGCAACCGCACTGAGGGAAAAAACCAGGTGGTGGTGGTGGTGGGGGAGGGGATCTCACTTTTCCTCATCAATAAGGCATGCCATGAGCGTTGGCCCGGCGCGACTCGGGGAGTTCAGTCGGAGCAGCAGCACTTGTCACCTCCTCGCTCTCGGGTGGAGAGTTCCCGCCCACTTCCATTCGCGTTTTGCAGGATTCGCCGCCGCGCGTCCGGCGGTCTTTACAATTGGAGTCTGCCGCCCTCGCCGGAGCGGCCCCGCGGCGGCGGATCGGTCCTCCGAGGCACGGGAAGCGCCGCCGCCGCCGCCCCCGTCGTCTGCGCGGCGTCGCACCCCGCCCACCCAAACGTTGCGGGGCGTAGCTCGTCAGCGGGCGCCGCGGCGGCGGCGTCAGATGTTCGATGGCCGCCGGCCTCGCGTGGTGCCCAGCGAGGCTCGCAGCCTCGGCTCTCTGGCCCTGGGAAATAAAAAAAACCACGTTCATGGAGGCAGTTCCTATTGGTGTCTGGAACCTTTATGACCAAAACAGCCGCTTTCACAACTTTCAACCTGTTAACTATATATTTTTTAACTATTATCTATGTACTTTTATTTATTTACAGGCAATTACAGCTATTCTAGAGTAGTTTTACCTTCTTTTTTTAGCCGAGTTTGAGCCTTTTTTTTGAAAATCAGCATGGAATACAATAAAAAAAACATAAGCAAAATGTTTATTTACAAATCATTTTCTGCAAAATGTCAGGGCGCCGCTACAGGGGTGCTGGGGAGGCGGACGCAAGTCAAGTAATTGACTCTTTAAAAAACAAATAAAAGCAGTCAGCGGTGAAAGACAGACCTGTAGTGCTCATTGAAGTCCAGTCTGAAGCTGAGGAAGCGCAGACTCTCGTCCGTGCTGGTCATCAGCAACACCAGGAACTGCTGGACGATGCTCTGAAGGGGGGGGGGGGGGGGGGGGAGAGGGTGTCACTGCGGGGGTCCACCGAGAGCAGGTGATTGGCGGCGGCGTGAGCGACACAGTACCTGGTAGAAGTGGGTGAGGATGCGAAGCTGGGAGCGCATCTTTGGTATGGTTTCCTGGAACTCCTGAATCCTCTTCTGCTCCTCGGCCTCCTGCTGGGCCGTCACCCCCCACTCGCCCTGCAGCGCCAGACGGAGCCAGTGTCACTTCCCGCCCGCCCCTTTGGGCGTCAACCCCCAGCGCAGTCCCTCACCTCCTGCTCGCGCCGCCGCTTCTTCTCCTCGTGCTGCAGCCGCAGGGCGAGCTCCTCCAGCGCCGAGCGGTAGAGGGAGTCCTGGGCGCTCTGGAACTCGATGATCTGCTCAAATATGGCCCTCAGCTGGTTCAGAAGAGACTTCGAAGCAGAAGATACGAACGCGGCGTTGAGTGAAGGACAGAAAGTCAGGAGAGAAAAAAAAAAAGAAGAAACGTGTGTTTATTTACCCTGCTATTATTGTCCAGCAGGCATCTCGAGATGATCGTGTCCAGGAAGACTTCGTGGGCGGCGATGATGTGGTCCAGATCCTGAGCCTGCTGCACTTTGTTCCACAGCTCGTCCCAGGAGCATTCCAGCACCTACACACACACACACACACACACACACACACACACACACACACTTCCATTAAAAAAAAAAAAATCTAACGCAATAGTCAGAGAAATCCTGAAGAGACTGAAATAACGGTCTATCTGACCTCAAACGTGATGTAGTACTGCATCTGGTGGATGAAGTGGACCATCTCCGAGGCCAGGATGTGGCACTGGTGCAACACGCCAGACAACTCTGGAGGGCCAAAGAGTAAGAAAGAGGGAAGGTAACATTTGGGACGGGAGTTGTTGTTGTTGTTTTTTTTTTTTTAAATGCATACATTAACCCGTAGGATGAATACATGCATTCACCCACCAGGCATGGTTTTGAGCAGCTTGGCGTTGCACATCTGTCCCTTCCAGATGTCCGTCAGCGTGTACTCCATCCTCTTGGCCCGCCACAGGAAATTGAACACGCGCAGGTAGTGGCACATGCACTCCCTCGTAAACACCTGGGAAGCAAACGCAACGTTCAGTCGGTACGCAACCAAGACCGCCACACGCAAAGGTGGTTTTATTTGTTTTTTCCCCCCCAGAGAGAGAGAGAGAGACAGACGAAGGTGTGTATGTGTGCGTTACTGTTGCAATCGGTCCATCGACGTGGTAGTCCAGACTGAAGACGTCCCAGCCCGTATCTCCAGGAGACACCTAAGACACATCGGAGTCCGTATTTATAAACTCACTTCAATTATTTCATCGTTTTTGTTTAGGATCTCTGTGACAGTGTGCTAAAAGAAGCTTGAATGAATTCCGGCGTGTGGAAGCGGGTGGTACCTCCAGCAGGCGTACGTCCAGCCGCTTCAGGATCTCCGCGTTATCGAACTGGGCGTTTGTGGCCCTGACTGCCGTCTCCAGGATGCCGGTCAGGTTGTGCTGGTATAACGTGGTGGCGGGACGGACCAGCTCAGGTCTGGGGACGTTTCAAAGCGGGTCAGAATGCAAGAAAAACAACAACTACAACAAGACTCCATTGCAACTTAACGAGCCAAACTCACTTGAGCAGGTCCATGAGGTGTCGGATGAAGTCTCCCTGGCCCAGCAGCAGGTACCTCCTCATGGCCTGCAGGTGCTCCAGCAGCAGGTAGTTGTGGTTCAGGACGTCCAGCAGGTACTTGCTGGTGTCGAAGTACGCCGCGTCGATTTTCTCCTGAAACGCTCCCTCCAGGTCCAGCAGCAGCTCCGACGCTGCAGTGGAGAGGGAGTCACCTATCAAACATGGCGTCACCATTCCTCTAAAGCTCCCGAGGGGAACGCGTCTACTGAATATCGTGGAACAAAAAGTAGAAATAGCCTCAGAATGTGTCTGGGCAGGAAGGCGGAAGCGAGCGCGTCGCCCTTCGGCCCGTCCCGGAAAAGCCGCAGATCAAACCCGGTCCCGCCGAATCAATAGAACACAGCTAAGTATAAACCTCTTCCCTCTCCGCGAGCTAACGGTGCGAAGGACAAGGCCGGCGAGCGGTAAGAGCATCGATCCCTGCCGGTCCGCGGTACCGTGTCAAGGCTGGCGGGGGACGGGACGATATTTACCGTCTTTGGGCGTGTCCGTCGACTTGGAAGCTGGCGTGATTTTACTGGGCGGCGTGCGGTCGTGACACACCTGATGCAGGAAGTTGATGGATTTACCGATGAGCAGGACCTGGAGGCAAAATGTTCACACACACACACAAACGTGGTTTTTTTTGTTGTTGTTGTTGTTTTTGTCATACGACGTCGGCAGGCCCGGGGCGAGCGTTACCTTGCGGGCCTGATCCATGGTGATGAAGGAGGGGATCATGGACTTCCTGAGGGAGTACTTGTCATGCCACAGGCGATCCGTCTTCACGTTGGGGTCCGACGCTACAAAAAACTACAGACAAAGGTGGATGTTTGACGCAACGTTTCGGGGGTCACGTTCACTTCCGCTAGATTTCTGAGGTGAGCGACGAAGGCTGAGCGCTCTGGAGCCATTTTTAGCCGTCAGGGTCACTCTGAAGTCGACAGCCGAGTCTAATTAGCTGAAAGAGACTCAACGGGGACGACACGTCGGCTTTCGCCACTAATATATACTTCGAAAAGTGCACAGTGAATAGCTGAGAAATAACTGTTTACTTTGACAAAAAAAAACAACCTCATAAACACTTTTATTCCTCGGTGAAAATACTGCCGAGTCACTTTTTATGTCTTCTGCCCTTTTTGAGTCGTAACCACGGCTGCGGTTTAATCGCCGTGATTCCCGGGAGTCGTCTTGCTGCCGAGAGCTCCGGCAACTTTACCGCCGTGTTCTTCGACTCGGCACCGTCCAGGTCGGAGCGATGGCTCACGCCGGACACATAAATACTTTTGTGCGAGAGGAAGTGAATGAGTGAAAGAGAGAGAGAAAGGCCGGGGGAGAGGTGAAGGAGGATCCATCACCGTGGTCTCCATTACCCAACCCCTCATCCCCGTCCCCACCGCCGCGCTCTCTTTTATTCCTCCTCCGCTAATGTTCTTTCTCACTGGGGGGGGGGTCAAACGGCAGGGCGGGTGGGGAGAACAATGCCCCACAACCGGGGCAGTAAATAGAGGGTGCGGGGACGCCGGGCGTACCTCGTGGTAGGTGTCTTCCAGCTCGCCGTCGTAGATCCAGCGGTACAGGAAGTTGAGGATGGGGTGCGACACCAGGCTGAGGATGTGCTGCACCAGCGCCCTCATCTGCGGGTCCCCCGTTTTCCCGTAGGCGTGGACGGCCGTGGCCAGCTCGCCTCCCTTGCGACCTGGGGGGGGGGCGACAAGTCAGCAACGGACGTCCGCAACGCCGCAAATCCAGCAGGCCACCGCCCGCCTGCGCCCAGCCCACCTTGGCAGAAGTCAACGAGGGCCGCCAGCGTCTTGAGTCGCACTTTGGGGTCGTACATCCACACCAGCAGGCGCCGGAGGGTCAAGCCGCTCTCGGTGCAAATGGTCACGCCGTGTTCGTCTTCCACCTGCAGCTGGGGACAGGTTCGACACGGGAGTCACCTTTAACGAGGGCGCGTGGATCCCGGTAGAACAGCCCGGGCGACGAGGCCGTAACAGCACTAATGATGCCTGGTTTACCTGTGAGTGGAGGACGGAGAGGAGGCGGTAGTACTCCTTCAGCTCCTGGTGGAGCGAGGCGCAGAAACCCTGCCGCCGCAAAGCACAGACGAGCATCAGGGGCCGGCGTTCACCAAGAGAATCAACGCGCCGAGATGAACCGGCAACAGCCCAGATCATTATGTATCGCGGGTGGATAGAAGCCACTGATTTATTCGGTCCGGTGGGAAAAACCATTCACTTGACCTGAGAATAGACGCAGACACGCACCTGTCCCACCAAGCCGAAGGCCCGGTCCAGGCTCCTGGCATCCGTGTACTTCCTGACTTTATTGTGGAGCCAGCCCAGCTCAGCCAGCCTGCCGCTGGTGTCCCTCAGGGACTTGCACAGCACCACCTAGTGAGGGAGGGCACACATTACACCGCATGCAAAGCACGGCTTGTTGGGTTGATTTATTCAGTGTGACAAATGAAAGCGCGCGTGTGCTGATTTAATACGCGACTGAAGACATGGAAGCTCTGCTGAGTCACTTTCTGGTTGAAAATACAAACCGTCATGCAGGCAGACATCGGAGACGGGTGTCATTTACATAATCCACCCACTGCAGCCGCCTCAACCTGTACAGGCAACAGGCTGCCTCTGCAGCGGGAGACGGGTCCACATTGAATGACGCATTAAATTTTCATCTGCTTGAACAAAAGCCTTTTGTGCGGGGAGCCTCGCGGAGAGGTTAAGTGGCCCAAATGCCTCCGGCCTCATCAGGACGGTGTCGGCAGGCTATGTTTAGTGCGAGTATGGGACAACTTCCATATTCGGCCCTGGTATTGACCATCTAACAAATGGGGAGTAAAGGGGAGTAACGTGAACTGACAGGCGAGACGAAATAAGAAAGAAAGCCGAGGTCACATTGGCTCGGAGTCAAAGAGCTTCACATTGATCTGTAGGAGCTTTTTTTTTTTTTTAATGTAATCAACAACAATAACCCTGCTATCAGATCACGTAGTCTGCGGCGGAGATCACTTCAGGACTCGAGTCCTTTGCTTCCTGCAGGACACTTGACATCCCCCCCCCCCCCCCCCCCCCCCCCCGCTGAGTGGATCGCTGCAGTAAAAGCTTTACGAGGCTCGACGAGGATTCACGTACCTTGCTGTCTATTTTGTAGCAGTTATCGTGGGCGTTCATCTTGATGAACTTGCCATCGATCCCCTGGAAGACGTAGAGGATGTCTCGCACCAGCGCGGCCTCGTTGACCTCGCCTGCGCTCGCGGAGGGCAAGACGACGTGTTCAAATGTCAGTGTTTAGACACACACAAGGAAAATATAGTCCAGGAACATTTGTCAGTGTGGATGTTTCACTCAGCTTGAAACACTTTACGTCCTCGTCACTCACCAGTGGGGTCGCGTGGCCGCCCCGCTCGGGACGACAGAGCCGGCGGTCCGAGCGGCGGGCGAGAGGTGGGCGGGGCCAGAGCAGAGGAAGGAGAGGCGTTGACGGGAAGAGCCCAGGCTAACCGTGAACCCAGAGCCTGAGTGGCTGCGGCCTGAGGAGGTTGGCTGAAACACACACACACACACACACACACACACACACACACACACACACACACACACACACACACACACACACACACACACACACACACACACCGTCTTAAGGGTGAATTACAATTCAAAGCTAAAAGGCTCTTTTCTTAATATGTAGAAGTGATGAGTTGCCTTTTCGCTCTCCCCAAACTGCTCCAGGGCCATTTCTACCTGGAGCATTAATGCATTATTAACACGGATTAATGGGATTAAATGGCCTTCTGACGCTCCACAAAACAGATGGCAGTCGCTGCGAGGAGCATCAGATGAATAACTCTGTCCTCCGCAGAGAGTTTCAGGTAAAGAGGGCCGTTGATTCATCGAGTATTTATTTTGGTTTAAGTGCACTTGGAGTTTAATCAAGTTTTTCCCCCCTCTTTTTCCAATCGGGGATCCGTTAAATTTGAACGTGAAATCTTAATGCCGGAGCACTCACCCGGCCAGCAGGGACTGTGGCGTCGGCGTGGGGCCGTTCAGCGTGTACACGCCCAGGCTGGAGATCCCGCTGGTGCCCACGCTGGCCGAGAGGCCGCGCTCCCCGTAGCTCAGCGCCAGGCTCTGCGGGCGGGTGCAGTAGAACGGGGTGGAGTGGGCGTCCCTCGGGAGGGCTTGGGCAAACAGCGCCCCGTAGTTTCCCACCTGAATGAAGGAGCATCAGGCCTCCAGTCACGACCTGGCAAACTCTCTGGATACTTGTGTGTGTGTGTGTGTGTGTGTCGCTCACCCTGGTGGACGGTTTACGGGGGTCATCAGATAGACTGAGCAGCAGGTAGAGAACAGACCACCGATGCTTCAAAACACCCTGTTAAGTAGGAAACCCCCCAATTAATGAGCTCAACAAGTTGCAATCTAAACCAATCACGTTCACAGCTCAGAGGATGAAAATAAACCAGAATTCCCGACCTGTGTCTGAAGTTTCCTGTGCAGCTCTGAGAAGAGCGCAGCGTCTGCTTCCCGTCGCTGCTTCAGCACTGCAACAGAAAGAGGAGCTCATTAAACGTCAACCAAAGATGATGGGGGAAATTTACTGCAGAAAAAGAAAAATGTCATCATCCCAGCAAGCAATCAATACAATTTTGGTCCACAAACCGGCACAAATACTTAACCAAAGGCTTCCCATAAGTCCCTGTGACATGCTGGGATGAGCAAACGCGATGTAAATGTTGTGCTATTTATGTTTTATTGTCTCCATCAAAGCTCGGATCAATGTTTCCCCACTAATGGTGCTACCTTGCTTACTATAAATGTCCGCTGGGATCAGGCAAAATGGTGCGATAAAGACGTTCACGTTACCCTGGAAAGACTCCAGCATATATATATTAAAGTGCAAATAGGGAATATATATATATAGATATACACACACACCGCCTATAACATCAGAAAGATGCACACAGATTAAATAAGGCACTCTCCTGTGGGTTAGGAATTTTTAGAAATTGGGTGATGTTGGAGAAGTGTCACCCCACAACAGTTTTATGACTCCTGGGGTCTAATCCTTGTAACCTTACTTCCGTAAAGCATGTACAGGAGCTGGATGGATGGATGGAGCTGCCACTTACACTCTTTCTTGATCTTCTCCGACACGAGGAACTCGTCTCGTTCAATGGAAGGGGCATAGTTGCTGCCAATGACTCGCACGGCGTACTGGAACTGGTGGGCAACGTCAACTGGAGAAAGCATCAAATACAAACACAAAACACTTTGAGGGGATGTAAACATGGCTATGACATGATGATTGTGATTGTGCCATGCAATCTGAAGGGGGTGTAAATGCACAATATGCTACGTTTAAGGCATTGACGTGAAGGACACTGTTGACAAGCGGATGGTCAGACTGACATTTGTCTTTGCTGCCATCTCCCATCACACATGCTGAGCTGCATCCTGCAGGGGCCTGCTGCTCGCTGCACACCGGTGCATCCCGCCGCCGTGCACACTGATCCGGCGACATGGATGCACGGAGTGCACGCAGACATCCAAAGAGGTTAGTAAATGACTAATAGCCGTATATTCAAACGTGCGGCTGCTCCGGTTTAGTTTGAACAGTTTCCCACAGGACCCCGTCACAAAAACATACCGGGTCGAATCGGGTAAGCTGAGTAAAAACGTTGAATCCTTCACGTATTTGTGACTTAATAAACTAAAACGTATGAGCCGAATTTTTCAAGGTATTCCAAGTAATACGTGTATACCATAAACTCATGTGTGGGACGAATTTGATCACCAATAGAGGCATGAATGTGAAAAAAGATGAATTGTGAACGAGGTTCGCTGGAGTGTTGCAGTCGCGCGCAGCATGCTAACGCCGGATCGATGTACCTTCGCTTTTCCCGGTGATCCGGCAGCAGAGGCTCTGGAGGAGCACGTTGGGGGACTTCTGGTCCAGGGTTGCCATGCTGTCCGCGGCTGACGGTCCGTCGGCTCTCCCGAAAAACGCAGAGATGGAGAAGACGGACTAACTCCAGCCTCCCACTACGAGCAACGCCATTTTGACAAGCGAAGGTAAGCGTACGAGACTGTGGAGACGAGCATCCGCTTTTGCCCTTCAAAGTAAGAGAAAGTCGCTCGCTTTCATTTAATCAATACTACAAAAACATTACCGATACGGTCTAAAATAAGCCCTCATGCTCCTTTATTGTAAATATTACCCAAACAGAAAAAAATACACACTTGTAGACAAAGAAACATACAATGATCTTCGCATCTCGCGTCATAAATAAATCTTCACATTTTGTTTTGAATATCAAAACAGGAAGTGGTTATTCATATTATGAAAGCTTTATTATTGTGTTTCAATAAAACCCGCCGAAAAGCGTCTCCAGGAAACAAGGAAAGGACCAATGGATGAAAATATTTCCCCCCTGAAACGTGGCGCCTTTAATTAAGGTTCTGACCCGTCTGACCTCAACAAATATTCAGTATTGATTATTCTCAAAGGCTCTAGAATTAATAATTGCCCAAATAAAGAGTTAACAATAAAATAAATAAATAAATTGATATTTTGATAAAGATTGCAAAAAAATTATACAAACTTGCTTTCATGGAATGTTGCATTTTTCTTATCTTAACTGTAATTATATTCTTTATTGAAGCATTTAACATTATATTTTATTCCACACTTGGTACTTATATTCATGTCAACAACAAGAATAAAAAACCCGCTATAATGGCACTGTTTTTTCTAAAAAGTGCTTTTACTTCCCACTGCAAAATCCAATTCTCTAACCTCATAAACTTAATTACACAGAAAAGTACAAAATTAGAATGAAAAAATGAATATATATATATACAGACTGCATATATTCATTTTAGTCTAATTTTGTACTTTTGGTGTTTCTGCATTTAACTAATTGTAATAATTAGATATTACAATAGAAATACATTTGTTTTATTGTCAGTTTTTGCACTAAAATTGATGACCTACCCGTATACCTATACATATATCTACAACTCCATATATAAACCCTTTGGAGATAATATAATTAATTAAAGTTATATTTTATGAAAATATATTTGGAAAAAATAGATAATCTATATTCAAGTATACACACATATACATACATCCTATGTCCAATTGCCATGTCTGAAAAGGGGGAGGAAGAAGTAAAACGTATCTAATCATACTCTCCATACTCCATACTCCAGTATTCAACAGTTTTACATAATAATTATCTTTCTGGGGTAAAAATATATACATAGATATATTTACATATATAAATTAACAATATCAACTAATATCTGTATAAATATATACACACAGATATACAATATGCACACATATACGTCATAGAGTGATAAATATAGTATGTGGGGATTAAATACAATAAAATACAGCAAAATAAAAATAAAAATGACTTAATTCAAAATGTGGTATACTGCCAATGCTAAACAGATTCATGTTGTGGAGCCTCTCCATGGTGATGTTGCACGAGCTGCAGCGTCAGAGCAAACTAATCAATACCCTGTAATTGACCAAAACACACACGCGGTCAATTACGCGGCAGAGTGCGCATGCGCACACCTCCCAGCCACAGACGCCACCTGGCCGCGCGTGACGTCACGGTGGAGAAAAGCTCCCGTGGTGAGCGAGACGAGAAGATTACCGGCCCACGCGCCGAGGCGGAGGGAGGGAGGGAAGAAGAGGAGGAGGAGGAGGAAGAGGAGGAGGAGGAAGAGGAGGAAGAAGGAGCGACACTCTTGTCTGTGCCTGTTTCCAAAGTGCACCGGGAGCCGCTCACACGGACGGACACTCCCCCGCCGAGCGCAGCCGGTGACGGGCTCCGGAGGTGAGAGCAGCTCCGCAAGCGTCATTCAGGAAGAAGCAAGAAGAGAGAGAGAGAGAGAGAGAGAGAGAGAGGGAGGAGGAGAAGAAGGAGAAGAAAGTCATGGACAGAGGAGGAGAGTTCAAACTGAAATAAACATCTGAAAGAAGACTCCTAAACTCGGGAGGAAGGACACGATGGGGATGGATTTCAGCACCCTGCGGACCCTCATCAGCCGATATGTGAGTTAAAAAAAAACAAAAACAAACAACCTTCTTCCAATCTAATCACAGAAAAAGAAGATATGAACGATTATTATCAGCGCCGGTTTCACATTCCGTCATCCGGATTAAGTTTCACTGGAGAAAGAAAGAAGAGAGTTTATCTCTCGCTCCAAAAACATCCACTTTATTTGTTTTCATTGCAAGTTTGCATGTTTTTGCTTTTTTTTTGGACGTTGTTTATCAACAACTCGCCCTCAAAAGAACTAAATACGGTTGTTTATTATTGATGAGAGTCTTTATGTCGTTATCACCTTCACAAATTCAAAATAAAGAATTGACTAGGCAGTAAGTGTGCTGGTACAAAATCAGAATGTAAAACAATTTATAGAAATATATAATATATATGTATATCAATACATATATTCTTTATAGCTGTTGGCACAAAATGTACTCAGAAACCCAAAACTAATTCAGTGAGGTGACAGCTCCACAAAGAGGGTTTTATTTACTTCATTTTCCATAAACACAATTATAAGAACTACAGAGACTTGACCCGTATTTAATTTCTACCTCCAAGTTTGGTGCATTTAATAAGAAAAAAACCCAACAAATGCATTATTTGTATTGGAGTTAAAAACGTGCGAGGCGCACGCTGTTCCCACTTCTTTCACCCCTTTAACCGGCGAAGCAGCTCTGCAGGTGAACAAGTGAAAGGTGGAGTCGCTGCCCAGGATCACCACTGAGCCGGTGTTGCTCCGTCGTGACCCGACACGCTGAGAAATGTGGGAAAACGGCGGCTCGTCTCGGCTGTCCCACCCCCTCCCTCCCTCCCTCCCTCCCTCTGTTGACTTGCAAATGGAACATGAATTATGTAATCCAGTTGTCGTCTCCCTGCTGGTGGGATCGATGGGCAGCAGGGAGAGCAGCAGCCGGTCTGGATGGATGTGGGCTGCATTAGGGCTCCAGCAGTAATGTGTTTGACAATAATCCAGACTCCCTGCTCACACGAGAGTTCAAACCCCCGGCTCCATGATCAGCCGAGGCTTAGACAGCCTCCCAACTGTTGCAGATAGCTGATTAAATAAACCCCCTCCTGCTGTGTGTGAGAGGGGGGGGGTTTAATGTAGGAAGAAACGTGCAGGGCTGAAGCTCTGCAACTGGTAGGAACTGGTAGGAAGTGGGATCCTGATGAGGCCCGGCTGCTGCAGGCAAATGGGTTTGTTTGTAAATTGATTGTGTTTGCTGTTGCTAAAAAAATAGAAAAAAATCCACGTGCAGCAAGAGAGACTGGCGAATACTTGAGATTAACATCAGTGTTTATTTGTCTGTCGATACTGGGATGAAGGATTCCACCCATGTTCCGTCGTATCTCAAAGTGCGTTTTATCAGAATTAGGTAGATATTTTAAACAAACACAAGGATTTGATAAGATCATCGGAACAGCTCTGCATATTGACCCACGGTTGGTATTTAAAAGTGGTGAATTTAACTTTAAAGGCATTTATGTGAAGAGCCACAATCGAGTGATTATGAGAATAATCAGTCTTTCAGAAGATTCAGTCACAAAAACGCACAGTGATGTTGAGGAACTGCCGGATTAAACGTTGACGGCTTCTTGGAGGAACGAGCAGAAACACTCCTGATCGGGACGCGATGTAAAACCCGGAGTGCAGTTTTAGCGTTGGAACAAGCGGAGCTGTAATTCTTGTCTTTCCCACTCAGGTGGAACCAGAAAACAAGTTCTTTGCTTCATGAACGGAGACACTTTGTTCCCTGCGTCCTCTGTCGGCGGCGATAAATCTGCTAGAATAAGGATAATTGCTTTTTGTAAGCCATTTTAATGTCATAAATCTTATACCAGGGCTCTGGGTAAACCCGGCGTGTCACCTTGTTTTTTTTATTTTTTTTTGGGGGGGGGGTTAATATTTCAACGTGCTCGTGTCCTCTGGCTTTTCCCGGCCCTTTTTGCTTTTCGCACACTTTTCTGTGCTTCAGCGAAAAACCCGCGCATCAGAAGATGTAGAGATTCACTGCACGCTAGTGAGGACGCGTGAGGGAGCGCACCGCTTGCACCTCGCCTCTCGTCTTCAAGCAATACATTTGCATTAGTGCAGCAGGGATCATTTGATTAGTCAAGAAAAGTAGTTTCCGTCTGAGACGGCCGTTTGTTTTCTGATTTTCTTTCATCGATTCCCTCCCGAGGCGCACATCCATCACCCACTGCTTCACAACCCCTGGAGAAACTTCAAATTTGCCTTGATTGAACACTGAGGGATCATAAATTGTACTTTGCGCCCGAGTTCGGGGAGGCAGTAACAGGCGTGACACGCGCGAGGCGTCGGCGAAGCAGTCGGGCGGCATTCCTCCGCCGCTGACTAATCCTTAGACCTGGACAGGAAGCGCCGCTCCTCCTCGCCCCCCCTCCCTCCCCCTCCCCCCCGGCTTCCTGCCCCCAGCGCCGCGGATTAAAGGGTTACTGGTGTTCACCAATACCTTCACCTGCCTAATCCATTTCCCTGCAATACTTTCAAGCGCAGTCTCTCCGCAGTGGTTGTTGGCGGCCCGTCCGCCAGGGAGGGGGGGGAATACAGTTACCCCTCGGCTCCGACGGGCCGTCAATAATTCATGTGGCCAGAAGGCGTTGTGGAGGGGGTTCTGCCCGCCGCCGTGCCCACAGAGTTCCAGTCCAACGTTAAGAGAGAGGGGGGGGGGGTCATTAGGATCTACGCAGGACGAGCCTCACGCCGCTCGGTGGACACCTGCTCCGCCATACTGCCCACAATCCACAAGGTGCAGTGGGGTTAACCTCCTTATCTGGATTTACAGGCTCCCGCTAAGCCCTCTGGTCCCGGGACCGTCCCTACGCTCGTTCGGCCCGCCGAGGAAACCTGCTGCAAGGTCTCGCAAATCTGTCATCGTTTAGATTCACGATACAAAAAAACCAAAAAAGGCCCGGTCACATTTCTTCCAACTTTGTTAAAAGTGTCTCTTTTAAAGTCCCATCCGCTTTGACTTTTTTTTATTCTACATGCATGAACTCGTGTCAACCGATTTTTCAGGACTTGTGCTTTACGGGAAAAAAAACAAACAAAAACCAGGAGCAGAGATGAGAAACGTCTGCAAAAATAGATTCCTTAATGTTCTCTCTCTTTTTTTTTTTTTTTTTTTTGGAGCTGAGGATACAAAAAGCTGATCTAAAATTCCTGTGTCATTGCTTTTTAAAAGCGTCCAGCGCCTCATCGCCCTGCCCAAACTGTACCTGCGGAGGAGTGTGAGCTCCATTAGGAGCTCGTATCGGCGCAGCATTAACAGCGTATTACAGCCCATTGAACAAGGAGACGGGTGATGGATCGCTCTGGGTTAATGGTGCATAGAGGCCTCTATCCACAGAGAGAGACGGAGCGAGAGAGAGAGAGAGCGAGAGAGAGATAGAGGTGGGGTTTGAACTTGGGTCATCATAATAACGCTGCTCCAGGTTGTGAGTGAAAGTGCTGAGCAGGGCAGGTGCACCTTAATGTTCTGTGCTGTCTGAGGGAATGATGGCCTGGAGCTCGCCATTCCCCACGGCCCCACGTCAGAGCAGGGAAAGTGGAGAGAGAGAGAGAGAGAGAGTGCATACCCCCCCCTCTTCCCAAATGCTGATTTTGCAATGTGGCTGTCAACCTCCACCCCCCTTTGCTTTTAGCTAGAACGTCTCCCCTTCTCCTTTACGACTGGATTATTAAGGATTATTGGTTTGAGGCACTTTCGCTTTGTGTTGACGCGGGAAGTTTTCATTCCGTTTCCATTCTCCGTGACATAAAAACAAGCGCTTTTATTTGTGTGGGCTTGGACGTCTTCCCCGGCCTCCGTACGCGCCACAGGTCAGGCCCCGTACCAGGAAGCCGCCGAGGCGGGAATCGGTAGTTGGATCCGTCCAATTGCCTTTGATTCCCCGGCTCCCGCTGCGTCTCCTCGGGGACGGCAGAAAGCTTTTCAGCGATCTTTAACTGGACCACTTGAGAGGCCACTTTTACAGTTCAAAGCCCTGCGAGGAGACGTATCACAACATCTTATAAATAAATCCTACGCGCTCTTCCTGGAGGTGCATTTGTTGCTTAGCTACTGAACACAAGGCGCTATTCTAATTATTGCATCTGGAAGCACATGTGGCGGAAGACGTGAGGAATGGAGACCCAGTCCTGCACGGCGAAGCCAAATAAATAGATTTTTCAGGGCCGCATTAGTCTGAGTGTGCCCAAAGTGAAACGTCCCACGGTGCCACGAGTGGCGTTCTAGCATGAATAAATAATCACCGCATTAATATTTGAGTGTAATTGCCACAAACAAAAGGCCGGCCACCAGTAGATTTTGCAGTCTTCTTTACATGAAGTGCCGCCGTCGGCTTTCGTTCCAGTTTCAGTGTCCAGGTTTTGTTTTATTTCTAAAGCAGGACGGCCCTTGACGCTTTAAGCGTTCAAGTAGTGCTTTTTGATGGATGTTTAAGGTGGAAGAAGGTCCTGCTGCTGCGCCGTTGGCTTCCACTGAGGTTTTAAGTGGTCGTTAAAAAAATAAAGAAATAAAAAATCCACATACAGTAAATACAAATCAACTACGGCAGCGTGTTAAAAACAGCTCGGGGTCCTGCAGAGGACCGGAGCCTGGTGCATCCAGACGGTGTGTTTTCTAACTGGGTTCTGCCAACCACTGTTGCTTTCTTTATTGTTTTTTCATCTTGAATCGACTGAGACGTTCTAACTTGTAGGAATCCGTCAGGTGACCAGTCTCATGAGGACCACATGATGCCTTTAAGGTCCCCCTTCCTACTTCATTCTGAGAATTCTTCTCTCCCAGCGAGACGTGATTCTAACGGCTTCAGTTGGAACGCGTCGGCCCGGAATGTAGATAAGTCACACGGCGTTATTGTGAAAGCTAATGGCTAAACTGAGATACAGCAACAGATCAAACAGAGAAACATAGTTACTCTCATTGTGAGCCGGGAGATTCTGCAACCATGCAGTCACACACACTCACATGGAGTGTGTGTGTGTGTGTGTGTGTGTGTGGTCAGGAGGGGAGGGGGGAAGTTGGTATTTGAAGGGCAGTGGGAGTCATGGGCACGAGCAGGACAAAGTAGAAGAGAGAGAAATAAAACCAAAAACAAGATCAGACAGGAAATCACTGTTTGTCTGTTTCCTGAGCTCCATGGAATCATTATTGAAACTCTAACTTATTCCAGTTCAGGGGCCACATTTCATCTCCACTGGCGAAACGGTGCCTTAATAGCTTTTACCTGACAAACTTGAAAGGCTTTATTTGTAGTAGCGCGGAATATGACGGAATCCTCTTGTGATCTCTATGTCGTCTTGAATTTTAAACTGAGAAGTCGATTCATAAAGGTCTTCGAGGACTCATGAAATACATGGCCAAGGGATTTGCACTCGTCTGGCTTTGGGGTTTTGTCACGTCAGTCAAATAACACCTGAGGTCTTATCTGCTTCTTGGATGTGTGTTTTGTTTGGCAGCGTGTTGCAGTATTCCTGACGTTACTTCACACTAACGGAGAGAAAGGGAAGCTCCAGACGTCGGGTTTGACTTCAGCTCGTTTATCAGTTGATCATCATGTGATCAATTTAATGTCCCCAGAGAGAGAGAGAGAGAGAGAGAGAGAGAGAGAGAGAGAGAGAGAGAGAGAGAAGTGTGCAAACGTACAGTACAAAGTGACACTGGAACAAAACAAAACAAAAAAGTGAGACATGATCAGACGACAGCAATGGAATCGTTTCCTCAGTGAAGTGAGCATGAGGAGGGAGATTCAGGTA
Organism: Blennius ocellaris; assembly: GCF_963422515.1. NCBI lineage: Eukaryota > Metazoa > Chordata > Actinopteri > Blenniiformes > Blenniidae > Blennius > Blennius ocellaris. The sequence goes on along the minus strand of NC_137673.1, from coordinate 2,384,330 downwards.
GGGTCTCATTTCCACAAATATTTGTCCGTCTCCCCGCTCTGTGCTTCACGCCCCCCCCCCCACTGCGTCGTTACTCTCTTCTTCTGGCCTCCGGCATACTTCTACTGGGCCAAGCAGTAACCCAGAGAGCCAATGACGGGCTGAAGACGACTCTCAACCTGCAGCCCGGCACTTCATTTCAACACGGCCGTCATTTTCACTGCAGAAAATGTGGATTATTTTGAACCGTGGCTGTGAAAGTCCTGCCGAACACTAAGATAATTGTGTGTTGTCTGGGTAAGAACCATTACCGGCAACAATACATTTGTAATAAACACCATTTAGGAGCGTTCGGGAAAGCCTGAGGAGTGCCCCCCCCCCCCCCCACCCCATGATGGAAAAGTTGTGAAATAAACGCATTGGAAAGAAGTTGGTTAAAAGCATTGTGGCACTTTTCTCTGAACTCCTGGGAGAGGACGGCAGGAAGTGAAAGCACCAGCCGAGTGAGGTAACACGAGGTGTGTGTGTTTGTGGGACTGCTAATGGTGCCGTCACGCTCAGGAAGACGAACAACCCCCCCCCCCCCCCCCCCCCCCCCCCAGCAGGATTGTTCCCGTTATCTGACTTCCAGCGTAAAGCCTCTGTCAGTGGATGAGTCGGGTCGGATTCCACTGGAACAAAAGATCTTCAGTGGAAGCACAGAGAGTGAGCAGCAGATGAGACATTGCCTGCACTGTGTATATATATATATATATATTTGTGTTTTGTACCTGCAGCCAGCCGCTGATGCTATATGACTGAAGCGGAGCCAAACAAGCGGCTTCAGCAGCTTCCAGGCTTTGTGCCAAGTTGATATCCTCCATGCTGCGGCTTCACATTCAACACACACTGACAGCGTCTGTCTTTTGTCTTCATCTGATCTAAAAAGGAAGAAGAAGAAGAAAAAACCCCTCCTGATTTCCCAGGACATGGGTTCTCCGGGGGATCGCTGACTTTTCTGTTGTACATTTGCTGTCGCGTTGTGGGAAAGGTCATCGTATGAACTGTCTGACACACGTGGATCTCATCACGGTTTCTCGCTATTTTCAAGAAATGTGTGATTGTGGTGAGGTTCTGCTGCTTTGCCAGAATTCTGTCGCTGACCAAGTCTTCTCTCTTCCACACGGACTTGTTTTTGGTGATTCTTTTTGATATTATCAAAAGAAAGCGACGTATATCGGTGAAAGAGCAGCAGTGCCGAAATGCTCCAAGTTCTTTTTTTTTTTTTTTTTTTGCTCGCAAAACACTCGACAACATTCATGGCCGTGTGACCTGATGACCAGTCACGGGTCGGTCATGTGACATGAGCAGCAGCTCTCCTCCACTGCGTCCGTCTCTCTCTCTCTCTCTCACACACACACACACACACACACACACACACACACACACACACACACACACACACACACACACACACACACACACACACACACACACACACACACACACACACACACACACACACACACTCCCTCCCAGCAGACACAATGAAACAAGTGTGAATGCAGTGTAAGTTAATTCCCCAGACGTCCACAGAATGACGGCGCTTCTACACAGCAGCCCTCCAGCACTAGTCCCTCTGTGCAGCGGCGCTGGTGTGCGTCTGCCTCCTGCGCTCCGACTGCACTAGAACCTCCTGAGAGCGGCGGCTCCAGATCCAGTGTGCCTCCGCCATCGATCCGCCGGCTCCTCCGAGGGGGTTTCATGTGAAGCCCCGGGGCCTGCTGGCATGTTTGCCGCTAAAGCAGGTGTATCGTTGCAGCTCCCTGCTGACATCTGCCCTGTGAAAACCAGGCTAATGAATTTCTCTGGAGAGATGTTGTCCTCCTCCTCCCCCTCCTCCCCCTCCCCCTCCTCCTCCTCCTCCTCTCTGCTGACCCACATAAGTGATGGAAACAGGTGAATTTCTATTTCCAGGCCATTTCAATATGGGTGAAAGGTGCTGATCTCCAGAGAGTTTTCTTGTCTTATACTTTCCATTGCAAATCATGTCCACATATATTTTACTGTGTTGTTATAAATGATCTTGTTTCATTTTCCTGACACTGAAACGAGGACATTTGAGGACGTGCAGGTGTGCAGCTGTGACCAAAGTCTCCTGACGCCGATTAGCACAAGCGCTGTCCTCATGTGACGGCCTTACCGAGGACGCCATCGCATCACTAAATCCCTTCTCGGCCCGTCCACCGGTCCACTTGGATGTTTTAGCCTCGCTCATGATAACGTTTTAGACTTTAAAGCACCAAAGAGCCGTTGCTAGACCTTCAGACTCACGGGGTGGAGCTGAAAACGCCGTTAGCGGCCCACATAGCCGGAGCAATTAACAATAAAGAGCGTTCTGTGTGTTTAAGCGCCGTCGATGGTTGGGAGCCGGGTGCATTTCTGATATTCACTGGGCTTGAGCGCGGCAGATTGTTTTGTGGCCCGGCGTCGACGCGCCGCCGTGGTTTAAAGGCTGAGGAGCGGCGTTTTCGACGTGACGCCGCGGATTTATGGTGATCTCATTTGCTCTGGCCCGGCGGCCCGATGCGAGGCTGAGCGGCGCACAGTGACAGATGGGAAGCACAGCTGGTGCTTAATCTGTGACTCAGGTGACACACACACACACACACACACACACACACACACACACACACACGCGCTGATATCAGAGGCATTCATCAGAATCGCACAGATGAAGATAATAACTTACAAAGCAGCCGAGAGTCTTCATCGTACGTAGGTGTTGCTGCCGTTTGATCACTTGGTTGCTCTCCAGGCCGCCGTACAGTGCAGAATCTACATGTGACTGGGGGGAGAAAAAAAAAAAAGTGCTGCTGAAGCACTTTTCTGCTGTTCTAGATACCGAGGATGAATAAACATACAGGCTGTGTGAGCAGCTCTGGGTATCTCTACATTTGTTTCTCGCCAGAGTACACAAGTGCTCTCACACGCACACACACACACACACACACACACACACACACACACACACACACACACACACACACACACACACACACACACACACACACACACACACACACACACACACACACACACACACACACACACACACACACGCCATGTCTGTCTTTAATGCCAAGTGATTTAGGGGAGCGAGCGGGATTTCACTTATCTCTGCAGCTCAGCGGCCGCATGGAGATAACCACCGCTCACACCGTGTTTGTACATGCAAACCTGATATATGACACAGAGTTTATACGTGTGTGTGTGTGTGTGTGTGTGTGTGTGTGTGTGTGTGTGTGTGTGTGTGTGTCAGGCTGTGGTATCGACGGGTGCAGGCCGGCGTCCTTCACCGTTGTCGAAGGCTCTGCCCGTTTCGGCGGGAGATAAAGTACTTTGGGATTGGTCATCGGTGGAAACAAGCGGCGGGGGGGCTTTAAAGCTTCAGACAAACAATAGTTTGTGTGGCGAGCAGTGATTTCTCTCTCTCTCTCTCTCTGCTGCTCACACTCTCCTGTTAATGTTATCTTCACTCAGCAGAACTACCTCTAATGCTCCACTATTTCTCTGGCAGTTTTAACAGCAAAGTGTGACCATGTTTGGGAACACGGCACCATGTCGGCTCTTAAAAATAAAAGAAAGTACTTCTTTTGATGGGGGCGCTCGTAGGAAACGTGCAAGAACAGGGATATACTGCATTTGTTTTAGATGCAAATGAGAAAACGACCGTTAATAAGTTGAGAACAAGCAGAAAGTAGGTCAGAATATTTGCTAAATATTGACAATAACCAACAAATTGCTACGCTGGAATGAGAAAAAATTATGGCGAAGTTGAATTATTATGAATAAAGAAAATGAAAATAATCTAAATATTCCTAATACCTTATAAAATGTCAGCAGTTTTTTTTTTCCTTTTACTGGATCAAAATAAATCAATGTAGTTTTGTCTTTAATCTTCAATTTCTTGAAAAATCCAAAGCTGGATCTCAAAATAAGAGCTGGATCAGCTGCTGGTGGGCCAGTGCTACTTTGAAGAGGTTTTTCTCCGATTTAAAGCAGATTGTATTTATCGCTGCTCCGTTTTGTCGCGCTTTTCATGTGTGTCTTAAGTCATCGTAATCCACAACTCATGCTAAAGTCATGTGCTTGTGCGAAGATGGATTTATTTACTCCGTGGAAATTAATTTCCCCCGGAAAGTGTGAAGATTGTCTGATGTAATCGAAGGGGCACATTTAGAAAAAGTCTCATACTTTTCTTTAAATAGGGTTCACATTTACTGTGTGAGAACTAGTTTCAGGAAGTGTGAAGGTGGGTGGGTTCGGCACTTCCTGTTTACAATCTGGTCCTGTGTTCCTGAAGGCAGCGCCGCTTCAGAGCACCACCTGCTCGCGGTGCGTTCAGGCCCCGTGGGAGAAGGGAAGCGCAGCGCGCCGTCCCGCTCACACAGTTGGCGTCGATGTAGGTCAGGGCGTTGGAACGCCGTGTGACCTTGACCGATCTAATTGTAGTCATTTGATCTTTTTCTGTCTGTAACAGAGTGGCGTCCATCATTTTCCTTTTCAAAGTTCACTGCCTATAAACTTTAGGTATATATGCAAAAAAACCAAAAGTAAACATTAAAACTTTGCATCTTTAATTACCGCATGGTTTACTTGACCTCAGTTGAACAAGATGAAGAGAATTAGGTTTTATGTCCACGTGGGAAATGCGACAAGACTGAAAAATGATGCGTCTGTGATTCCTCTTCATGACAAAAGCCGCAAGAAAGCCAGTTGTTGCCGTTCTCTTTGAAAATAGCACATAGTCACTTTCACCTCCATAACGCATAGAGAGACACAGCTGATTGGTTCACCCGCGATGACGATCGCTTGTAAAAAAAATTATTGAATTTTTCTTTATTTTTGTGTGAATGTGAGAAAATTCTGTTGCATTGAATAGTTGAACCAGAGTCGCAAGATAATGACACGTTTCCACCGCGATTGAATGAACTAGGTTTGACCTATTTTAATGATATAATATCCCCAAAAGTTTTAAAAAACATGCTTTTTCTTTAGGTCTTATTATTGCTATTACATTTTTTTTAATTCATTTAATTTTTTGTGGTCGAATTGTGTCAGTCCAGAGAGGATATCTGCTTGTGTTTCAGAATTCAGAATGTATTTTCAAAAGAAGGCTGCACGTGCAGAAACTCCGATTCAATTATTGCGGTAAAATTGTGTGAATTTTTCAAGAAACAAACTTGTGTGACTTTCTGCAGGGGGCCGTGTTGAGGTTCGAAGCATTAATGGAGGAGAAAAAAAAACATGTAAACATGCACACAATCGACCAGGAAGACACGTGCGGCCCGACTATAAATATCCAGCGTGGCTCCAGAGGGAGCGCTGCGTGTTGCTGCTCATGTGTACCTGCTCTCATGCATGTTTGATGTTGCAGCAGCGACGTATTAGTCTGTCTGCCGTCCCTGCAGACTTCCCTTCACTTTGCGCTAATGTGGCTTTGAGGAAAGTGGCTGTGGACGCTGAGTGACCGAGACAAAGCCTGAGAGCTCTCGCCACAAATGTTTCCCTTTCCAATTATAAATACGCCCCCCCCCCCCCCCCCACCCCTCCCCTCGGTACCGGCCGCGTTCTGAAACTCGAAACTCGAAACGCGTCTAAAAGTGATTATGGCGGTCCAGAATAGCACCAGGGTCTCCAGTTTCCTCGCATAGGCCAAAAGGCCCGGGCTCATTCGGAGTTTTTATTTTGCGGAGATGCCGTTTTTATTTGATTACGCGCAGACGGGCTCTCATGCGAAAAGCTCAAACGCGGACGCGGGCTGAACGGGGTCGATAGGACAGGCGATTTGTCGAGGCCGTCCCGGGTTTGTGGCGAGAGATGGGGAGGGAAGAGCGCCGCCGTCTGTTTTAAAATCAGCCACAAGAATATAGGCTGATCGTAATTATGTAAACATGAATTATCGTCACGGCCCCAAAACTCGCATTTTAGGTTGATTTAATCTATTGGAGGTCGGCTTCAACAGACAAATGCTGACATGTGTACCTCGTGTCATCGCCTACTGGTCGCCATGCATGTCCATACAGGACGTGGCTGTCCTCCATGTGAGAGAGGAGTGTGGAGGAGCAGACGGAGCAGGCAGGTGGGAGAGGCGGAGCAGCAGCAGCAGCACTGTGTGGGCGACGGCTGGCAGGCCGTCCGCACTCCCTGCCTTTCATCTCCTTTCATCTCCTCCCTCCTCCGTCAGTCAGACATCCGCCACCGAGCTGCTCTGATACGACGGCGTAACTCTCTTGTAGGACCGGTCGCAGCGACACGGCGTCCATAACGGCCTTAAACACAGGTGAAGCAGAGGGTGGAGAGTTTCCACTGCAGCGCCGGCGGCGTTGCTCTTTATTCCTTCGCTTTCAGTGGATAATTGGACGTGTCGTCTTTCCAGACGTGTGTCTGGTTCTGTTCAAATCGTCCACGCAGCTTTTCTTTGATTCCACGCAAATATTCATTTGTTAAAAAGTCACTTAAAGCTCTATAAGTTTCTTTTTCTGTGTGTGTGTGTGTGTGTGTGTGGTCCCCAAATCCAGCCCATTGTCTCTGCAGGTCCAGTCCTGTCTGAAATACTTCAGACACGCACAAATATGTCTGACTCACGTTTTTTTTTCTTTCGTAGGTGTAACTTGAGACGTAGAGTATCCAAACCGCAGCTAATCCGGCTCTCTGTTATTCCGCCTATACTTGTAATTGAAGCTGTGTCTGAGCGTCAAACGTTGCTGTCAGGACAATTTTTTTATTTTCTTTATTGTTAATATTCAGCTCCTGGGCGTTTTTAAGTTTGGCTGATTGTACAAAAATGTTCTGCGTGAGATAAATAATTCAGGTCGCGTCTATATATACATTTCTATACATCGTTTGTAACGGATGACGCGCGCAATATTCTACATAAATTAATCATCGGCACTTAAACGGGAGACATTGGGATTGCCATAAACTGATGAAATGCTACTGGGAAGCGGTTCGATGTCGCGTCCAGGAACTTTTCCCCTGATTATATTTGAAGGTCAAAAAGCCCAAACACTGAATTAAAGCAGAACTACAGAGGAACTACGACAAGTGTCTTATTAGCCTGTGTGTGGGAGAGTGTGTGTGTGTGTGTGTGTGTGTGTGTGTGTTTGTTTGCATTCCACTGTGAATCCCATGCAGGTTTGTGTAACCGTGGCAACAAAGGCTCTCATTCATTGAGACGTGTCCCACATGTGTGGCCCTACAAGCAAATACCTGCCGAGGTGAAAGTAACGAAGGCGATGCTTTCCTGTGTGTGTGTGCGTGTGCGTGTGCGTGTCCCCGCAGTGTGTCGGTGAAGAGAACTGGGTCGACAGCCGCACTATTTACATCGGACACAAGGAGCCGCCGCCAGGAACCGAGGCCTTTATACAGCAAAGATTCCCCGACAACAGAATAGTCTCTTCCAAGGTCAGTGAGGACACGCACACACACACACACACACACACACACACACACACACACTCTTGATTAGATCTTAATGAAATATAAAACACACGAAAGTGTTTTATCGGCCTCCATTCAAAATCAATTGCACGCTACACGTTCCCAAAGGCAGGCCAGGACTGTGTAATGGAACAACAGCAGTGACTGGAGGCCTGCAGCACCATCCAGGCTGTTGTTTGACTGTGTGGGTTGTTTCTCTCTCCTTCTCTGTGTGCGAAAGACAAATCGGGGAACATGGTGTGACATTATAAATGCCATCTTTTAACTTTCATTTGGTTTATTTTTATCCTTTGTTTCTTTCCTGAAACATGTGACTCATCTATTGTCTCCAGTACACTTTTTGGAATTTCATCCCAAAGAACATGTTTGAGCAGTTCCGGAGAGTCGCCAACTTCTACTTCCTCATCATCTTTCTGGTTCAGGTAAAACTTTTCTTCCGTTTCTTTTCAAAGGCTGTAAAATGTTTCTGTCCAGCCGACACTTTGTTTCTTCGGCAACGTGTCACGTTAAAATAAGATCCGGGTTTTAAAATCCTCTCCTTGTTTGTGCTTCACCCTCAGTTGATCATCGACACCCCCACCAGTCCCATCACAAGCGGACTCCCTCTCTTTTTCGTCATCACCGTCACGGCCATCAAGCAGGTGAGGCTCGGGACCTTCATCATCGTCATCGTCATCATCGTCATCATTGCCGAGCGTCAGTCCGACAACTCTCCGTGTCTCTGCTGGTCTCTTCCAGGGCTACGAGGACTGGCTGAGACACAAAGCGGACAACGCCGTCAACCGCTGTCCTGTGCACGTGGTGCAGCACGGGAAGGTGGTCCGCAAGCAAAGCCGCAAGCTCAGGGTGTGTGTGTGTGTGTGTGTGTGTGTGTGTGTGCGTGCGTGCACGATGCATGACATGAAGAGCTGAGCTGCAGGATTTTAACCACTGCTCCGCTTTGTCTGTCTTTAGACTTTTGGAAACTGTTCCATTCCATGTGTGTAGTGTGATGACATGAGGTCTTCTATAATAACGGCTCCACAAAGATATATATATAACGTATAAAAGAAAAAAAGTTTTTTTTTTTTTTATTCACACGTTGCACTTTATTTTTAACCACTGTTCTCGTCTGGCTAAAAATGGCTGATAAAAGGTTGACAAAGATAAAATGTGTGCCCAATTCAGAACAGACATTTCTGCCATTTCTGCCATTTTAACATTAAATCGTCAAAATGGCTAAAATAAGTACTTTAGATAGCTTAAACAGCTTAAAAAAAAATCACAGTTAAAAAGGGTAGAATTGGTCAAATATCTATGCAGAGTAAATAATAGCAAACAGCTAAAATGACTAAAATTTAAGAAAAAGAAAAAAAAAGATAAAACCACCAAATTAACTCCCAAAATATATGACCAATGTTGTAAATTGCATTCATGAAACATCAGACATGTTATTCGTATTTTAAAAGTTAAATGTTGCTGCTTTAAACTAATTTAATGTGGCGGAAAGAGCTGGAGAGGCAGTTTTAGTCAAAGAAAGCAGTGGAAGCTTGAAGCTTTGTTATTGCTGCTGTGTGTGTGTGTGTGTGTGTGTGTGTGTGTGTGTGTGTGTGTGTGTGTGTGTGTGTGTGTGTGTGTGTGTGTGTGTGTGTGTGTGTGTGTGTGTGTGTGTGTGTGTGTGTGTGTGTGTGTGTGTGTGTGTGTGTGTGTGTGTGTGTGTGTGTGTGTGTGTGTGTGTGTGTAGATTAAGGTTAAGTTGTGAGGTACATTGCATTAGTTCAAACTGCATTAGCAAAGCTGGAAATAAGGAGATGAGTGTCCTGATGGCGTTGGAAGGAGTCCAGAGTTGGACGGTGGACAGACGTGTCTCTGACACGAGCCCTCCAACGTCGATGGCGTTCCAAGTTCAGTGCAGGCCCTCGATGTGACGCGTGTCTTCGCCCGCTGCAGGTCGGGGACGTCGTCTTTGTGAAAGAAGACGAGAGCTTCCCCTGCGACCTCATCCTGCTCTCCACGTCCCGGGACGAGGGGACCTGCTACGTCACCACGGCCAGCCTGGACGGCGAGAGCAGCCACAAGGTGCGTCGTCCCCCGCCGGGAGGACCCCCCCCCCCCCCCCCCCCCGAGGGTCACTTGTTCCTCCGTCCTCGTCCTCACGGCGTCCTCTCTGCCCCACGTCTCTTTGTCCGTCCCCAGACCTACTATGCGGTTCAGGACACGAAGGCCTACTGCACAGAGAAGGAGGTGGACTCCATCCACGCCACAATAGAGTGCGAGCAGCCGCAGCCAGACCTGTACAAGTCAGTGCGAGCCCATGCCTTCCTCACAAATCAACCACATTTATTATCCCCCGCCGTGGCCGATAGGCCCCGTAGGGGGATCTTGAAACAGTCTCCATACGTACGTCCGTCCGTTCGAACGTTTCTACCTAGATCTCGGCAACCCCTGGGCCCACAGTGACCAAACTTCACATGTGGATACATCTCAGATGGGGAAGGGATACTATGGTGACCTCGACCTAATTTGCATATTAAGTAGGTCACAGGGTCACGAAGTGCTTAAAAACACATTTGGGGCTCTGGAGGCCTAGGTTTTTGAGCTAGGGCTCGGGAATTTTATACACACATGATACACACTCCAGGGATAACCTCCAGTACACCAAGTGACCTGACCTTGACCTTGAAGATTGCACAATACATGTATTTTGATAGAAACATTTCTCCTCATTTCTCAGCAGTTCCTGGGCCCACAGTCACCAAACTTCACACATGGACACTCCACCTGGGGAGAAGGGGCACCATGGTGACCATGACCTAATTTGCATATCAGGTCACAGGGTCACTAAGTGCATAAAAACACCTTTTGGGCTCTGGAGACGTATTTTGACATAGCTTATGAAGAAGACCTTTCAGATTCTACATAATTATCTACTAGGACCCATGGAACACCCTCTAGTGTACCAAGTGTGCTGCCTTAGAGCTGGCTTTGTGAGAAAATATAAAGCCCTCCGGCGGGGGATTAGCCGAGCAACGGCCTTCTTGTTTATGTATTTATTTGAACCTTCTCGTCTTTTCCCTCCACAGATTCGTGGGCCGGATCAACGTCTACATGGACAACGAGCCGGTGGCCAGGTGACCAGACTCGGGGACTCCGTTGTTCCGTGTGCCGATGAGGAAATGTGTCTCTAGATACGACGGCCTTCCTCTGACCTCTTTAGAGTTGCACTTGTGTCGCGCCTCAAGAATAAAGTCTCGCTCTGAACTGCTTTTTGTCTCCAGGCCGTTGGGATCCGAAAACCTGCTGCTCCGAGGAGCCACGCTCAAGAACACGGAATACATCTACGGTAATTTTATACAACATTAAAAAAAAAAAAAAAAAAACTAAATCGTCTGTTTGCTTTCGAGAATTCATAAATTGCGAGCTATTAAAACCCGTTTCCCCCCCCCCCTGTAGCGGTTGTCATCTACACCGGCATGGAAACCAAGATGGCCCTGAACTACCAGTCCAAGTCCCAGAAAAGATCCGCCGTGGAGAAGTGAGCGCTGAGAGAAGAACCCCGTTAGCGTCGATCCGCGTCCTCTTGCGAGCTTCTTTCTCGGATTAGATCATCTTTCCTTTTTTTTTTTTTTCATTCACCCATCCTTCTCGTCCATCTGCTCACTTCTCACGTCTTCGTTCATTCGCCGACTGGAGATCTGTGGCTCGCTCCTCGGACTGGATCAATGTTCTTTTCCGTCTGGCGTCGAGACTCCCGCGTCCAGATGGCTTGTAGAAATGACTGAGTGGAGGTGGATTACGTTCACACTTGGTTATAGTCTCGGCCTCATTAATTCATTGGAAGCGTAATTGTGCTATTTTGATGAGAAGGAAAAAAATAAATAAATCACGTGGTTTCGGAGTCCGTCCAGACAAAATATGGATTTGATAATATTAGGGGAGACGGTTAACGGCGTCTATTATCTTGGGGCCGTACCCTGACGGAGTGTGTCTGGCGTCCTCGCAGGTCGATGAACGCCTACCTGGTGGTGTACCTCTGCATCCTCATCAGCAAGGCCGTCATCAACACGGCGCTGAAGTACGCGTGGCAAGCCGACCCCAACCGGGACGAGCCGTGGTACAACGACAGGACGGAGGCCGAGCGGCAGCGGCACATCGTGAGTGTCTCTCCTTCGGTCGCGCCGGCGCCTACGCTCCCCACGCTCTTCATCCTCCTCCTCCTCCTCCTCCTCCTCCTCCAGCTCGTCAGGGCTTTCACAGACTTCCTGGCCTTCATGGTTCTCTTCAACTACATCATCCCCGTCTCCATGTACGTCACGGTGGAGATGCAGAAGTTTCTGGGCTCGTACTTCATCATGTGGGACGACGAGATGTTCGACGAGGAGCTGGGGGAGCGAGCCGTGGTCAACACCTCCGACCTGAACGAGGAGCTGGGACAGGTAGCAACGGCCCATTAGATTGTAAAAAAAAAGAGTGTGTTTCAGATTGAATTGCTCAAATTAGTAATATTTTAGATTTCGTGGGCGGGAAGGTTTCAAGATAGATCTGCGAGTGCAGGTGGTTACAGGAATCCTGTGTTTCCCAGGTGGAGTATGTGTTTACAGACAAGACGGGCACGCTGACCGAGAACAACATGGAGTTCATCGAGTGCTGCGTGGACGGACACGTCTATGTGCCCCAGGCCATCTGCAATGGACAGGTGACGGTCAGCAGAGCAGTACACTGTAAAGCCCGGGTAAATATCCACACGTTGAAATGACGGAACCAAATCTCCCAGGTGATGCCTGGAGCCTCGGGTATGGACATGATCGACACGTCTCCCGGCCCGGATGCACGGGTGAGCCTCCCTTTAGTTTTCTCTGTGTGTGTGTGTGTGTGTGTGTGTGTGTGTGTGTGTGTGTGTGTGTGTGTGTGTGTGTGTGTGTGGCTAACGGACCTGATGGCCTCACTGCAGGAGCGCGAGGAGCTGTTCTTCCGGGCGCTGTGTCTGTGCCACACGGTGCAGGTGAAGGAGGAGGAGACGGTGGACGGCATCAAACATGGCCTCCACCAGGGCAAGTCCACGTCCTTCTACATCTCCTCCTCTCCGGACGAGGTGGCGCTGGTGGAGGGAATGAAGAGGTGACGCGCTTTTATTTCACGCGCCCGCGAAAGAAGCTGCCTTGTATCGCCACCATTTTGGGTTTTTCACTGAATTTCCATCCACATTGACTCACAAGTTTCTTCACAATGTTTGGCGGAAATGGTTTGCCGAGTAATTAACAAAAAATTATGACACAGTGTCCCTGCATTTTTGTGTACATGCTCTCATTTTCCCCCATTTTCCCATCTGCCTTGACTGGCACATACATTTCTTTTTAAAATTGTTGCTTACAAAACTCACAGCACAGATATCTGTGTGAAATCCGGTGGATTAATAAGATTAAGATGGCGCCTCCTGTCTTAAAGAGGCAGAATAATCATATATATATATTTTTTAAACATGCCATTCAGACTAATTAATATAGTTTGTCGGCTGCAGGCTGGGCTTCACCTACCTGAGACTCAAAGACGGTCAGATGGAAATCTTGAACAGGGAAGACGAAATTGAAAAGTGAGTGTGTCACAACATTTTTACTGCCGCTGTGTTTGTTTATTTTTATTTTTTTTATTTATATCGTTTCATCTCTTTCTTTTTTTCCTTCTTTTTGTCAGATTTGAGCTTCTAGAAGTTTTGACATTCGACTCGGTGAGACGGAGGATGAGCGTCATCGTCCGGTCCAACACCGGTAACTGACATGAACGTGTATTTTCGTACTTCTCTGTGTGTTTATTTCCCCTGACGCAGTTTTTTTTCTGCCCGTGTGTGTGTGTGTGTGTGTGTGTGTGTGTGTGTGTGTGTGTGTGTGTGCAGGTGAGGTGTATCTGTTCGTTAAAGGAGCAGACTCCTCCATCTTTCCCCGAGTCGTCTCCGGCAAGGTGGATCAGATCAGAGCTCGGGTCGAGCAAAACGCCGTGGTGAGAGAGTGCACGCACACACACACACACTCCGGTTTCCATGGTTACCACAGGAAGCGGCCCTCTTCTATTAAAGCGCTGAGCGGTGTTGTTCTCCGCTGCAGGAGGGCCTGAGGACGCTGTGCGTCGCCTACCGCCGCCTGAGCCCCGACCAGTACCAGCAGGTCTGCCACCTGCTGAACGCCGCCAAGCTGGCGCTGCAGGACCGGGACAAGCGGCTCGCCGAGGCCTACGACCTCATCGAGAAAGACTTGATCCTGCTCGGCGCCACCGCGGTGGAGGACAGGTGGACGCTCTTTTCCCCTCGAAGTGTCGGCGAGTCGATGTGGTTCTCGTCCCTGAGTGTGTCAAATCTCCCCCCGCAGGCTGCAAGAGAAGGCGGCGGACACCATCGAGTCGCTCCACAAAGCGGGCATGAAGGTGTGGGTGCTCACCGGCGACAAGATGGAGACGGCGGCCGCCACCTGCTACGCCAGCAAGCTGTTCCGCCGCAACACGCAGATCCTGGAGCTGACCACCAAGCGCACGGAGGAGCAGAGCCTCCACGACGTGCTGTTCGACCTGAGCAGGACGGTGCTGAGGCAGCACGGCGGCATGACCCGCGACACCTTCTCCGGGTGCGTCCGGCCGCTCCATTCGCCGCCGCCGCGTCGACGATCCGCCGCTTACCGGGCCGAGTGTGTGTGTGTGTGTCCAGCTTGTCAGGTGACTGCACGGACTACGGCCTGATCATCGACGGCGCCACGCTGTCGGCGGTGATGAGGCCCGGCCAGGAGGACTCCAACTCGGGGAATTACAAGGAGATCTTCCTGGAGATCTGTCGGAACTGCAGCGCCGTGCTCTGCTGTCGGATGGCGCCGCTTCAGAAAGCTCAGGTGCGGGGGAAAACCGACGTGGGCGCGGGGGAGCTGGGAAAATGGCGGAGCCGGGGAGCTACAAGCCTTGCTCTTTTTTTTTTTTCGTCCTCCAGATCGTCAAGCTGATCAAAGTCTCCAAGGAGCATCCGATCACGCTCGCCGTCGGGGACGGCGCCAACGACGTCAGCATGATCCTGGAGGCGCACGTCGGCATCGGTGAGGTTCCACTGACTGTTGAAAGCAGAGAACGTGCCGGTTATGTTAATGGTGGAACATGTTTCCAGGCATTATGGGTAAGGAGGGCCGTCAGGCGGTGAGGAACAGTGACTACGCCATCCCCAAGTTCAAACACCTGAAGAAGATGCTGCTCGTTCACGGACACTATTACTACATTCGCATCTCGGAGCTGGTGCAGTACTTCTTTTACAAGGTAGTCGTACTTCCTCTGCGTTTTTACTTCAGAAACGTCCAGTAAATCTGCTTTTTCTTACCGATCCGCTCTCTTTTTTTTCCCCAGAATGTGTGTTTCATCTTCCCCCAGTTCCTCTACCAGTTCTTCTGTGGCTTCTCTCAACAGGTAGACACACACACACACACACACACACACACACACAGGGGAATAAACCAGTGAAACACTGCTTCCCTCTTTGAATCCCCAGCCGCTGTACGACACGGCCTACTTGACGCTCTACAACATCAGCTTCACGTCGCTGCCCATCTTGCTCTACAGCCTCATCGAGCAGCACATCAACATGGACATCCTGAAGAAGGATCCGACTCTCTACAGGTCAGCGTCGCGCCGCGCCGCACTGCGCCGCGCCGCCGTGGTTTCGCGTCGCGCCGGGGCCGGGCTGTGATTTCAACCCCCCCGGGCGCCCCGCTTTCTCTTTTCATCCAGAGACATTGCGAAGAACTCGATGCTGCAGTGGCCCTCGTTCATCTACTGGACCGTGCTGGGCGTCTACGACGCCGTGGTGATGTTCTTCGGCGCCTACTTCCTGTTTGACAACACCACCTTCACCAGCAACGGACAGGTAACGGATGTGTCTCCGGCAGTTTGTCTCTCTCGGGGCTCGCCGGGGATTGAGACGGACTTTTCTTCTGGATTGTTCTTGTATTGTCAAAGAAACAAATGTTTTTTTTATTATTGTAATCGTTAGGAACCTTATATACAGTACCTGCAGCAGTTTGCAGAATATTTCCTGTTTTTCCAACATTCAGCGGATTCACTAAACGCGTCGGCGAATATTTTTTTTTTTTTTAAAGTCTTGTTTTCCACATGTGCTCCACACTATTCCTCACAAATCTCTCTGGATTTATTCAAACAAATGGATATGAATACACTCCTCTCCAGTTTTTCTCCAGCAGCGTCACTCTCTGAGACGTTTTGGACCTTTTTTTTTTTTTTAAGTTGCCTGGTTTTTCTATATTCTATTTTTCTTGTTTGCATCCAGTTTTCACATTTTCTCCTCCTTCGGCTACAAAACTGTTCATTTTTGTTATGATTTTTCTCTCCTGGCCACATCTTCTTCTTCTTCTTACTATCCTCTTACCTTTGTGTTGCTGTTTCTTTTTGCTTCTCGTCTCCCAGCTCATGACAACCAACACACAGATGGTAAGCCTGTCCCTGTCTCTCTCTTGTCGGCTCTGCCTCCTTCCACTTCTCCGTTTCATCTCACACACTCACTCCCCTCATCCTCCACCTACTGCTTGCTGTAGGATCCTCACCCGTAGGCTGTCGCGTCGTTCTCCACCCCCCCACCCCCCCCCCCCCCACACCCATAACGCTCATCTCTCGACCCCACGCCTCGACGTTTGTCCTGGAGAAGCAACGGCCCGAATGAGTGGAGAGAAACGTCTGTTTGTCTGCTTCCATTACGGGACATTTGAGCCATTTCTGCCTTTTGTAATCTAATTCTTCTACAGCCAACAATGTCCTTTCTGGAGTACAATATGATCGTCACATTAGTGGCTACTCTTGGCAGCATCAGGCCTATTTATAAGAGAAATAAGAGACGGGGGCTTTCACAGCTTTGCAGCGATGTGGTTTTTTTTTTAAATATTGAAAACAAAGGAAATCTGAAACCACAAAGTAGAAGAGAAGATCGGATGTAATGCTTGTGGAAAAAATAATACGATAAGAGCAATTTGTACTCGTATATCATAGATAACAGTCTGCATGGTAATTTTGAATTTCAACTATAATAAATAGAGATTTCATAATGTAAAGTCCATCGTATAATTACTGTAAGCTTAATATGTCGTCGACACGAACAAGTTCCATGCAAATTCTCCCCGAAGCTGATGAAACTGAGCCGCAGGTTGTGAACAGGTTCTGGAAATTCCAGTTTTTTTTGTCGACATCTCACAGTCATCGTGTCTCATCCGTGAGTCAGCCGAGTGTCGACTCCTCACCTGAATGTCCCCCCCCCCCCCCCCCCGAGCTCCCTGCCATCTGTTTGATTGATTGATTCCCTAGTTTATCTTTATGTTTCATTAAAAAAAAAAAAAAAGGTTTTTAATGTAATTTACAAGAAATAACAACTGAAAAAAACTCTTTTTTTAATTAATGTTATTGACTTTAACTGCAGCTTTTGCCACTTTTGCTCGGCAGATGTTTGGAAATTGGACATTCGGGACTCTGGTCTTCACTGTGCTCGTCTTCACAGTGACATTCAAGGTACACACACACACACACACACACACACACACAGTGTGCTGTGATGGCCATCATTAAACCAAGCTTTGCACTTCTCCAGCTGGCTCTGGACACTCACTACTGGACGTGGATCAACCACTTTGTCATCTGGGGCTCGCTGATATTCTTCGTGGTCTTCTCCCTGTTGTGGGGTGGAATCATCTGGTACGCCTCAACATACATATATATATATATATATATTTAAAAAAGGATTCCAGTGTTTTACCAGCCAGTGGGTGAGCTGCTCCCTCTCCTCCCTCCACCCATCCTCGTCGTTTCCCTCCAGGCCCTTCCTCAACTACCAGAGGATGTACTACGTGTTCATGCAGATGTTGTCCAGCGGTCCGGCCTGGCTCAGCATCATCCTGCTGGTCGCGGCCAGTCTGCTGCCGGACGTGGTGAAGAAGGTCATCTGGCGGGCGCTGTGGCCGTCCACCACCGAGCGCATACAGGTGGGTTCAGGTGCTGACGTTGTGGATATTGCAGTTATTAATGAAGAGATGCCGTCACCGGCGAGGTGGCCTCGTGGCGCCGCCGCCGCGTCTAACCGGTCGCTCTGGGTCCAGCAGACCTACGCTGGGTTGGGCTTCGTCCCCGCTGTGCTGGACGTGAGTCAGTAAGCCTTCCCGTCGGTGTGCGGTGCCTCCTTCGCTCTACCGCAGGACGTCGTCACTGCACAGGACTGCCGAGCGGCGCAAAGGACCATTTGCTCCGCTGCGGTTTTCTGAACGACTTTTCCTTTTCCTCTTCGTACCGAACTGCTCAGTGTGGTGGTGTGATGAGAATCACCCTCATGAGATCCCTCTGCTCCTTTGAGATAACAAACAAAACTGCCTTAACTACTTTCTGTGATTGAGACTTTCTTGAACTTTTCCCTCTTCTTCTTTCCCCGGTTCCTCCTCCCCTCCTCTCCTCCTCTCCTCTCCTCCTCCCCTCCTCTCCTCCCCTCGCTCTCCCACGGCAGGCTAAGCGTCGGTGCCTTGCCTCCGAGCCGTCCACCATCTTTATGCTGTCTCAGACCTCCAGCAGAATGAGTTTCTAACCCAGAGGTGACCCTCTGCCCCCCCCCCCCCCCTCCCCCCTCCCCCGTCTCCTTCCACCCAACCCCTCTGCACTGTTCTGCATGTATTCATCTTGCATGCCTCCTGCATCCACACCTGGTTTGGTTGCGCCGGCCAGCTGGTGTGCAGCCCTGTAATGTGTGTGTGTTGGTGTCCACAGCGTGTTAGGGAGGAAAGGTTTGCGAGGGCGCTGACCTTCCACAGCTCCGACTCCTTACTGGACGGAGTCGCCGTCACAGAGGCCTAGCGGGCTCCAGCACGGTAAAACGCGGCTCCTGCCTCTGGCGATGGGTTTTCCTCTGGTGTGACGGTTGACGGGGCTGGACTCTAGGATGTGTGGTGTTTATTTTTTAACAACCAGACTAAAACAACTGGTTGTGCATAATGTGTGTGTGTGTGAAGAGTCCAGTGAGGGTTTCTCCTGGCAGTGGAGCAGTGCTGCCATCTAGTGGTGAATTTGACAAAAGTGGGACTGCAGTTTTGCATGTTTAATGGTGGTTTTTTTTTTTTTTTTTTTTACATTTGCATGAATTTTGTGAAGCTTGGAGTGGCGAGGATAATTGAATGTATTTATGATTTGCTTGTATCGTGGTGCTTGTTCATGCGGAGGAGACATTTTTGTCACTGTTGGCCGAGAAGCTCACACGTTTAAATAACTGTTTTAAACATTGACTCTTGCAATGACTTTAGATCTTTTTTCCCCCTAAAATGTTCACATCAATTCAACATTTATTTGTTTTGTTGCTAAATCTTGGCCACGACTCCCATAGAGGTGATAATGACTAGTTTCTATGTGTCGAGCAGAGACGACAGTGTCGCCTCCAAACTTCTCTCCGCCAGCTCCCCCCTCTCTATTCGCTATTCTCCGTCTCTCACTTCCTCTTTGCCTCCCGACACAGAACGCTGACAAACTCTACCAGGGCCAGCTGTCGGAGTTCACCCCCCTGGCGTCCCTCCACGCGCCGCCCAGCCGCCGCAGAGGCTCGGACCCCCAGAGGAACCCTCGAAGGTCTGAGCCCCTCACCAACAAACTCATGTTGACGCGCTGGCGGCGAACGCCCGACTACTGCACCTTCACCCCGCTCCTCCGATTCGTGGACGGCCCCGAGACCTCGGTCTGACCATTCAATCCAACCCCCCCCCCTCCCTCCCGTCTGCTGGTTCTTTTACTCTGATTTTTGCACGGAGGAGTGGAAGAAGCAGCTCCGACGAAGCGGGAGGGTGGGAGCGGGCGGAGGACGCCGTCCACACGGTGCCGCTGCGGCCGGGGGAGGCGTTTTCACGCGGCGTGTTCTTTACTGACATCATCATGTGACGACGATGGCGAGGGAGGGAGAAGACTCGCCCTAACGCCGCTGCTCTTAACTTTTTGTGTGACCAAAGGGTTCTGCCGTCTTTAACTGCTGCCGTCTCTCCGTCTCTCCGTCCCTCCGTCCCTCCGTCTCTCCCTGTAGGACCAACTGGTGTTGCCTGTGTGCAAACATGTTGTCCAGAAACACTCCGTAGGACTCTGAGGTCACATCCTACTCCGGGGTGAGGAGGAAGTTGTGCTAGACGAGGAAAGCCGGAGTGTTGCCACCTGACTTGGGAGTTATTCTTCCCACTTTTTCTTTTTTTTGTATTATTTATAAAAAGAAAAAAAAAGGATAATTTCAGGCTCACAGGCGACACTTCAGCTTTCACATGTTGTTCGTTTAGAGTATTTAGTCGATGTGTGTGTGCGTGAATCGCTTCCTGTCTGTTCGTACTCTGATACATATAGATCTATAGATATATATTGACATGTGGCTTCATGCTTCACGGTAGAATCTCAGTAGGAATGGCTGCTTCTGACTGCCTTAATGCCACTTGGTACCTAGGACTTTGTTTCCTCTTACCAAAGAAAGATCAAACAGCTCATACCTGCACCGTGGGCTCATCTGATGAGACGAGCCGCACATTTGAATGTATTAGAAAACAGCTTGAAAAGCTTTTATTTTGAACAAACTGAAATTGACCCACTTCTTTTCCAAGTGCCCACTGCGACCCGGTGCCTTAGTTTGTGAGACGAGAACGACACGCGTTCACGTTTTCATGAAGAAACACTAAGAAGAAGCACTGATGCATTTAGGGGGAGTCTTTGCTGCACATAAAAATGTAAATACTGCAGAGTTTATGAGACAAGTGGCATGGAAATCGTTGAAATAATTATTTAAATGTGTAATATTACAGTTGCACATGTTTGCTTGATTGTAGTTAAAAAGCCTTACGATGTCAAAAATACGCTTTTGTCTTGTTAGTAGTTTGTTTTTTATGGTTTTTGCACAAATCTGAACAAAAAAAGTCAAACTGAATATGCCTGACAAACCAAAAACGTACATGTGCAATATTCTAATGAATAAATGACAGTAAATAAAAGCACAAAACAAGTTTAGTTTGGTTTTTGTGTCAAGCGAAATGTAACGACGTGTGTGAAATTTTTGGTAAAAGTGTTTCAGGCATATTCGTTTGAGTTTTGTGCAAAATGATCAAAGATTTTTTAAAAACGACCTATTTTTGAATGTGTTCAATTCACGAAACCTTCTTCTCTCCTCGGAACAGACGAGTCGAACACTGAATTCAACGCTCTTCTTCTCTTTCTTTGTAGCTCTCTCTCTCTCTCTCTCTCTCTCTGCTGAAGGATGTTTTCCTACCTCTGTGACAGTCGTCTCATCACCGCCGCCACCGTCTGTCCTCCTCTCCGTCGCTCCGCCGGTTCACGTGAGACCGTAGAAACACGTTTTGTCCTCCACCAGTTCTTCCAGGAACCCGAAGCCTTGTTGTCGCTAGAGAAGCTCTTAGCTGCTTTACATTAGGTGCCTTTTTTCTGCTAGCTGTGCAGTTTGCGCCCGTCTCCGCTCGCTTTCCCTCCGGCGAGGACGTGAACACGGTACGAGAGGCTGGACGAGGTACCGAGAGACGTGAATGTAAAAACCAGTCCAAGAGAAACACGACTCCCGAAACATCCCACTGTTACTTTTTGTATGCGTTTCTTTCTTTCTTCTTTTTTTTAAAAATTGTTTTTACTTCAGGTGTTTTATATCTGCCTTCAAGGGCAACGTTGTGAATTTTTTTTACTGTTTTCGGTTACTTGACTAGAATTCACGTTTACACGCGTTTTTTCTTTAAAGACACTTGAAGAGAAATCAACTGGCATCATGAGTTATTTGTTTTTTAAAATGTGTTTGTTTTCTCTCACTTGAACCCCCCCCCCCCCCCCAAGTCTATCTTTTAATCTTGGGTAAAGCACAGAGGTTCTCGGTTTGTAAATCAAGAATTGCCGAAAAACATGTCAAAGTTGAATCTCACGAAATGAGAAATGCTTTCCCACCTTTGTTGAGGTTTTTTTTCTTGGTTTTTTTTTTTTTTTTTTCGACAAATATCAGAGTCACACAGTCACAGTTGTTTTGGTCCTGAGACAGTATTTAATGTGTCTTATTTATATAGACGAGTATTTCCGGCAGCCAGACTTGAAAAGGAAAACGGATCTCTGTGTAGCTGAGGCTTACACACACACACACACACACACACACACGCACACACACACACTGTGCTGTAGAACCTATAAGAGCCATTCAAAGTGGGCTGGAGGTTCTCGCTGGGCCGTTCGCTCTCGTACTACTGATCTTTCACAGCCTTCAGCCGGATGTTATCTTTTCAAATGTATTATTGTACAGATATCTATGCTTCTCATAATGGCTGATGATATAAATGACCTATATTATATACATATATATGAAAAAAACGTGTAGTTATGTCAATTATTGTACAGTTTTGGGGTTTTTGTATTACAGTTTTTAACAGAGTCATATCAAGATTTACTTGTGGATGGATTTTTTTGCCAACCTTTATGTAGCTGTTAATGGCAAAAATAATAATGATTAAAAAAAAAAAGACCCTGTACATTTGCTTTGAAATAAAAGGCAGAATTGCATCTATGGATGATTTATTTAAAAAATGTTTGTATTTGTTTCCATGTACTTTGCGGTTTCGGCCACAAGGGGGCAGTAGAGCGACGTGTCAGCCTGCAAAGCTCACAGTTGATGAATCAAGATGTGAAGCCGACGAAATGCAATGGAAGGAAACGTTTGAGTTCGTGCATCCAGTGAAAGTCAACCACCCGCTGTTTGTGTCGGTTCAAACTGAAGGGAGAGGAAAAAATAAATTAAAAAAAAAAGGCCATTTTTAGATGTAAACGCGTTCCCAAAAGTTGCTTGGGGGCTGCTGTCGGCAACCATCTGAAGACGTCAAGAAGATTTAGGATGGAGGTTCAGGATCGATTGGTTTCCCTTCATCCTTTTCACTTCTCATCTGCGCTGATCTGCAGTCCTCCCCTCCGCCAGCCGCCGAGGCCTGCGAGTGTGTCTGACAAGGATGGAGAAATATCTAGGGCAAGACTGTCGGAGGTGAAATCTGGGGGAAACTTAAAAAAGAAAAAAAAAATTGTGTTTCCTTGGAACTGGCATGTTTTTTTGTTGTTTTTTTTCCCCTTTTGAAATGAGTCATTACAGAAGGAAAGCAAAAGTCTTTACCACCCGTTTCACTGTAAACTTGGATTATGAATATTCAGTGTGTCTTCCTTTTGAATTTACCTGTATAGAGGCGTGACGTGGTACACAGTTGAAAATACTCCAAAAAAAACCCCAAACAGGTGGGAGGTTTAATTCCAGGTGTAACCAAGTGCTTAAAAAAAAAAAAAAACAACCCTCTTCATCACCTGTTCAGGCCTCCTTCCTCTTCCTCTGCTCCAGGTCGGATGGCTTGGAGCACATTGTTGTGTGCTTGTGCCACAAAGACGGGACGAATTCACACCTCTGAGCTGTTAAAAATAATACACAAAAAATCGGTACTGGCACAGAAATCTGGCTGCAACTTGTGCAACTTCAATCAAAAGACGCTTGTGTCGGCTGATTTTCCATCGTGTATGGGGCCACGCTTATCAGTCTGAGCCGGCAACTCCGCAGCAACAGGTGACTGTTAGAAATGGAAGCTTTCAAGCCAGCGTTCCATAATCCTGTCAGGTGCGGCGCACAAAGTCCTGCTCCGGTGTGAAACGGGGGTTAAAGAGGAAGTTTGACGTGTTTTGGAGACACATGTCATCGCTCTCTCGCCCCAGAGTTAACTTGTGACTGGGCGTCAAATGAAGCGGGAATCGGGGGGGGGGGGGGAACAAACATCCGCCCACCGCAGCCGCCGATGCTCATTAATGAACGGGTTTCATCTCGTTTGCTCTAATCCCTGGAGAAAAAACCCAAACAAAACGGCAACTTCGCACTGCCAGGTGGGGAAGTTCCTGCTCCCAGTTATAGAAACCATTGAACCTCCAAATACGTCCCAGAATTGTGGTTTTTTTTCCACTCTGGATTTTGCAGGTATTAACATAATGAGATGCAGCACGCTAATTATTTGGCTTTAGAGTTGTGAGGCTTATTTACTTTTCTTCTTCTGCGCAGAGTCGGATGAAGCTGCGAGGCCTGATGGATGAATGGATGGATGGATGGATGGATGGAGGCCTCGTGACTTGCTGCCATTTGAAACCCAACATTACTGCACGAGTCCATGAAGACAACACTTTTTATCCTGAGCGTCCGCATGAGAGTCTTGACGCTCTTTACATGGTCGCTAACGGCTACAGGAACGGATGAATGTATAAAACACAACTGGAACAAGAGGGTGACATGTTTCATGAGGCTCCATCAGCTCCAGCCAGTGTGTGTGTGTGTGTGTGTGTGTGTGTGTGTGTGTGGTGGGTCTGACTCTCAAACTGGGCTGAAAGCGTTCTGACCTCTGACCTCTTCCACCACGCAGAGTTTGGTCCTGTGGTTGTAATGTCAGCCTCTATTCACGGTATTCAATGGAGGGAGGTGATGCAGCCATCCACACGTGAAATCTACGAATTAGCTGTGAAATTGCTGTTATTTGCTCCCGATTGTTTATGACTCACTACATGTTTTTTTTTTTTTTATCCTTTTGTCCCCATAAAGACCCTTTTCTCTTCTGACCTTGCCTCAAAAAAATACATGTTTTTAATGTGGATGCACTCACACACGGAGTGGAAGGCTTTAAGCATTTTAACTGTTTTCTCTGAGAAAAGCAGCTACGATGAGCTCCTCTCTCCACACCCTCGTCTTCTCCTCCTTCGCCCAGGTTTTCCATCATCTTCAGCCTGACCGAGGCAAATTGTGCAGAAACTTTAGACCGTCTGTCGCCTTCGTCTCATCGCGGCATTGTCACTCTCGTCAACGTTCTGTCACACAATGCACTCAAATACAAAACAACACAATCCGAGCCTTAAAGACTTGCGGTTCGCCGAAGGCTGTGGGCGTCAGCCGGAGCACACGGGAACAATATAGCCTGTGAATACACATTTTTCTCTCAAGGTCACAGTCGAATCCCTCTGAGCTGCAGACGATTTCATAGACTGGATATTATGAAAATGAATGCCACAAGTAAATCTAATCTTGATGGCGTGCCGTTTCTTCACTCGCGAATGTGCACGATCAATGAAAGTCTGCTTAATGCTTGATTTGTACGAGTTGCGAGGCACAAATAAACCGTTTGTGTGCAGTGATTTCCATGTTTTACCAAGCTTTTGGCGGACAAAGTGATGAAAAGTCACTTTAGGTGAAAGTCGGTTTTCTTGATTAAAACACATCAAACCCGTGCTTTAAGTGAAAAACAAATGAGTGCCGGTGGTCAGTGTAAAATAAAGGCACCTTGTGCAGCAAGTGGATCCACCAGCTGCCTTATTATAGTAGTGTGAGATTAAAAAAAGACAAGTAAAGACAAGTACATGTAAGTAATTGGATATTTATTGAAATATTGGCAGAGTTTTAATAAGTCCACCCCAAAACAATAAAAGGAAAATAATAAGACAGCAATAGTGTGTGAAAAAAGTGCTGCAGTGAATCCAATAGACAAGACAGGATCATGGTGCAGTTTGCTGAAAACCAATTGATTTGAGTTTTTAGGAAATGTTCATATCCAGTACAAGCACAAGTGAATTTCTGCAAAAATACACAAACACTGAGGGTTTCATCCAGTGGCGGACCTGGATGGTTTTCTGCCCACTTCGCCCATAGCAAAGTCCCCCACTGATGGTTGTTTTTGTAATAGAAACACACACACACACACACACACACACACACACACACACACACACACACACACACACACACACACACACACACACACACACACGTACATTTGAAGCTGGTTTACATCATAAAGTTTGCAAAATATGTGGGGAATTACTCTTTTCTTTTTCTGATCAACCATAAATGTCGAGAAATAAAATTTTTTAAGCTCATATAAGTAACTACATTAAGTAATCTGATTACTTTCAATGTAACTCGTTACAAGTGAGAGAGAGAGAGAGACTATATGAAGTTACATAGGCCATCAAAGGCATATTTGTCCTTTCATCTTTGGTGTGTCGGAGTCTACCAGCGAACCTCAACCCTTAGCGACCCAAGATTTATTCACTATTTTTTGGATATTTCTTGGTTTTTTGCGACCCTTTCTGCCACAATGAGACCATCTACCATCTCTCTTGGTGCAGCTAGGACGGCGAACCTCCAGAGCCAACAGGTGAGACAAGTTGATTCAATTTTTAGGATTTGAAAACTTAGAATTTAAGACTTAGAATTGAATAATATTTAATAATTGCAACTTAGTAAATTCAACTTAGAACTACCATATCAGGTGTTGACAGAACGTAGATCAGTAACACCGTAATTGCCGGTGTCGCCGTCGAAAAGTGTGACTATAGTGGTGAAATCAGACATTGTAATGACGAGACACTGCCGCCATCTTGGTCCGGTCGCCGCTCTGCTCAAGCTGAGTGTGTTTGACGTCAGAGGCGTTAATCAACACCAGATGGCGCACGACATTTATTTGAACAAGTTCTAAAATAATATGAACGCATTATAAACCCATATGTAAGATACAAAACAGTAGGCAAGTTATCAATCAGAACAAACTAGATTCTTCTTTTTAGATATATTTAATATACGTGTATAACATTTGGTCAGGAGAAAGCACACTCCACAGTGGTGCTGCTGTGTTGTGGAGATGATCAAACCTGCAACAGATGGAAAACCATGCCAAAAGACCGAACATCTGCCTTTCTAGATAAAATGTCTATTCTTGGTCTTGGTATTGACTATATTGGCTAGTCTGGAAAATATGTGCTAAATCCTCTAATACTTCAAGCTCCAACATTTAATATATCAAATGTTATATTTCTTATAATTAGCTGTAAGGTCCATTAATACAGGAGAGTATTTGGGCCACTCAAGAAAACCAATACAGAAGGTTCTTGCTCAAATAAACACATCTCAACATTGTTTTTATGTGAAGCACTTTGTGTCGCACGTATGTTTGTATGAAAAGTGCTCGATAAATAAAGTTTGATTTGATTAGATTTGGACATTTTTTCTGTAAGCT
This sequence comes from Blennius ocellaris, assembly GCF_963422515.1. NCBI lineage: Eukaryota > Metazoa > Chordata > Actinopteri > Blenniiformes > Blenniidae > Blennius > Blennius ocellaris. The sequence goes on along the minus strand of NC_137673.1, from coordinate 2,357,811 downwards.
TGCAATGAAAAATAACATCCACCTCCTATATTTTCCCTCCTCACCAGAGGTCCCAATACTCTCCTGTACACTGATGTAGAGGAGAGTTCATTATATTATGACTTGAGGAATAAAAACAGGCATTTACTTCAAATGTGTTTGATTTTCCTGTTTTGTTTGTGCATACATTGAGTGTGTATTGTGTCTTCCTGTTGACTGCTGTCGCTCGACCGCCGAGGAGGAGGATCGCGATCGACATGTCCGGTCGGGACATCAAACTCCAGACGGCTTCCAACGCCTGGAAGCCCGGGGGGCGAAGGCCGGTCCCTGCGCTGGAGCCTGAAGCTCAAGCCACCGAGGTATTGACACAAGTTCACAAGAGAAACACACTAATATTCCTCAACACAATGTGACTGGATGTGCATGTGAGCAAGCGAACTGATTGAGGATCTCAGTTATTAACCAGTATTCTCTAATCCATTTCCCCCCAGGAGCTTCTTGGGAAACTCCGGAGAAGTACGACTCCCTATCAGCGCAGGTGACCGCACTGCCCATAACCAGCCTGGCGAGGCTTGAAGGGGTGGTGGAGCTGGTGCACGAGAAGGCCATCTCGGAGCCCAGCTTCGCCTCCACCTACGCCACGCTGTGTGGCAGCCTTGCTGCTGTAAGTAGGATTGATTCATTTCTGGCTCAGAGGAAATGTCCATGTCCCTGTTGGTCTGCTCACTGTCTTCGTCCTGCATGAAAGACTAAATACAGTTTGAGCGGTCCGTTCTTCTCCTCACCTCCACCTCTGTCTGGTTCACAGATCACCGTCCAGACGGACGATGGCAGCTCTGTGCGGTTTCGCACCCTCCTGCTGAAGCGCTGCCGGGAGCTTTTCCAAGGGAAGCAAGGCGGCGCCGCTGCGTCGGTATGCATCGATTAAACTTCACTTTTTTACTACAGCTCTTGTAAAGACTTGTCTGAATAACTTACCAAGGCTAATATTAATATCTGACTCATATTACTTCTGGTTTTCTTCAGTCCACGGAGCCTGAGGCTCAGCAAAAGAACCGGAGACGAGCCCTGGGGAACCTCACCTTCATCAGTGAGCTCCTCAAGGCTCGGCTCCTGGGAAAGGCAGTTGTGGTCGGCTGCATGGACCGGCTCCTCCAGGACGCCACCAAGGAGTCTCTGGAGGGTCTGTGTCGGCTGACCACAACTGCCGGCCGGGACCTCGCCCAGAAGGCCAAGGTGAGACTGAACAGGTGGATTTGTGGATTCAGCAGACGTTGATGAGGGTTTCTCTTTTGTTGTTATGAAGCAGAGAAACAAAAATTAAAGTACGTCTCAACTACTCTGTGTTTTTTTCCATCAGTCACAACTGGACAAGGTCTTTGAGGGAGTCAACAACCTCATCCAGACCAAAAAGATGTCCTCCAGGACCAAGTTTATGCTTCTGGACCTGGTGGACCTCAAAAAGGTGAGCGTTTGTTTACATGTTTGCTGGAGTCTGAAGTCCTGCAAAGCTCATGTTTTACCCTCCATTGAGTCATTTTCTTGATTTCTTTAACTTCCTGAAACACAATATTTGTGTCCTGCTCACATCTTGATTGCTCGTCTACTTTAAATCCAGTCATGTTTAATTCATGATGAAACAAAGTGTGATTGGAGTCGATGCAACGTAAAACTAAAAGAAACCCAAACAGTGTTTTTGTGACGTTACAGTTAGAAATATTGACAAATATTGAAAAGTTGGGAACATTTTCAGTCCTTGGAATTCTAAAGTGTGATTTCAATAGAGACCCTGAAGTCTGAGCAACATGAGCTGAATGTGTATCTGAACTGAAACTGCAGAAAACGACGACTCATCAAAATCATTTGTTTTTCTCAGAACAACTGGGTCTCCAGGAACACCGACCAGGGACCCAAAAAACTCTCCCAGGTCCACATGGCTGCTCGGAGGGAAGAGGAGGAGAGCCTCCAGAAAGCTCATCGACAGCTCTCCTCTGCCAGGGACAACCAGAGAGAGAGAGAGCAGAGGGAGAGGGAGGAGAGGGAGAGCAGGGAGAGAGAGGAGAGGGAGAGGAGGGAGAGAGAGGAGAGGGAGAGGGAGGAGAGACAGGAGAGGAAGCGAGAGGAGAGGGAGAGACGGGAGAGAGAGCAGAGGGAGAGAGAGTGGAAAGAGAGAGAGCAGCGAGGGAGAGAGCGGAGATATCGAGAGTGGAGAGACAGAAGACTGAGAGATATAGAGCAGAGACAGAGAGAGACAGAGCAAAGAGAGAGAGAGCAAAGACAAAGAGAGATAGAGCAGAGAGAGAGAGAGCAGAGAGAGAAGGCAGCTAGAGAGAGAGCTGAGAGAGCGAGGCCGTCCGTCCAACGAATGGAGCGAGAGAGAGGAGTGAGAGCCAGAGCCATGATCAGACAAGTCCTGAGCGGCAGCAGAGAGAGAGAAGAGAGAGACCGGCAAGCCAGACAGCAGAGAGACCAACGTCTGAATGTTCAACTGTGCTTGAGAAGCTAAATAAAGCTCTGACTTCTCAAAACTTCATGATTTCTTCTCTTGATCAGTGGAAATGTGGTTTAAAGGGACATTTTGTGTTTGGTAAAGTGAGCTGGTGTTTCTGACTGGGACCTTCTTGTCCAGCGTCCAGGATCAGTCTTATTATCGTCTCCACCAGCAGCACTGGTCAATAGAGGACGCTGAGTCTCTGATTGTTTATCCGTCACCTCCAGTTCACCATCTGAAAAGAGACATTTGGTTTATTTATAAATATTCTAAAATGCTTTGAAAGCTGTATTGATGTGTTGTTTGAAAATATACCTGATATATCTTTTGTTTTTCCTAAACTCAGACTAAATGTCATTTCAAGTAAAATAGCTGCCCCCAAAAAAACATTCATTTTTCTAAAAGCATCTGCAGGTGTTTTGTTTACAAGCTGTCAGGGGGCGGAGTCACGAGACGGTGGGCGTGCCCCATATGAGTTTGTGCCCTGAGCTACCCCCCCCCCCCCCCCCCCCGGTTTAAAAAAAGTATTTGCTGACTGTGGTTAAAGCGAGATGGCTGGTCAGCCCCGTAGCGCAGAATTACGTGACGCACCTGAACGCATCACCCATATATCGTCGGCGTGCAGCTCGTTTACCTGCAGAAAATCCATAAATTAGCGTCATTTTATAAGCTGCTGAGTTCAAAGTGTGTGAATAAAGTCGCGTCTGACCAGTCCAGACATTACGAACGGTTCCGGTACGAGCCACACGGTAGAATAAAAGCCCCGGTATTCTCAAAGGTAAACATTTAAAGTACTGCAGTCCAGGCGCGTGCCGGCCACTTAAAGCACTGCGTCAAACAAACTCAGTCACGCGCAGACACGAGACTTCTGACCCCACAATGAACATTTAATGTCACGTTTCGTTTGAAAGACGACGGAATCTTCTACAAACAAAGACGCACAAGGAAGCGGAAAGGCTGAGGAATCAACTCTGACCCGAGTCCCCGTGAGTCTGCGGAAATGTTTACATTGTTTACATTGTTTGTGAGCTCTGTTGACAGGTGTTTTGATATTGTTGCTGCAAATGTTTGCTGCAACGGCCGTTTGTTTAAAAATAATGATTATAATAATCCATCACACGTATAAAGCGCTTTTTCTAAACGCACTCACGTTGAAGAAGCGCAACAAAAAAGGAATAATAAGGAAGTAAAGAGGTTGTCAATAAATGAAGAAATGAGGTTAAGGAAAGCCAAGGTTGACCAGGTGGGTCATGAGTGTTTTACAGTCCAGACTCCTGAAATTAATTGTTTACATGTTGGAGAAAAACATCAAATTCTTCCAATTTCATCATTACACACTCATTTACTTCGTGCCTGTGTTTATAGGTGTCGCTGCAACGTATGAGAAGAAAAAGGTTTTGTCAGTTTATCTATTTTTAATTGTAGTAATTATACCATCTGATTAAAAAAAGACATTTCTTGATGTTCATGTAATAAGATTATGAGGAATAAAACAAAAAAAGGCTTGAAACGTTCAAAATGTAAGATATAATGACGTTTAACTGCTTGAGCCACATTATGGGGGGGGTGGGGGGGGGGAGTTACTTTTCCATTGTGTTGTAGTTGTATCAGATTCCACATTTCTAAAGTGTGTGGCTGACTTTGCAGGCCTCAGAGGTGATGTGGCCGCGGCCTCGCCTCCACCAAACATAACATCCAGATGTTTGGCTGTCGGAGGCTGAATGTTTCTGCTGGACTGTCTCGTCTTACAAGTGCAGAAGCAAACTGATGTGATTAGTGCCTCCCCCTCCTCGCTGCCGTCCAAGACCCCCGAGGCAGAGAGGTGACACCTCCTCGCCACACACACACACTGATCCACAGGCTCAGTTGCAGTTTCTTTGCACACAAACGTGTATTTCTTTGCAGCTTTCACAGGATACTGGCGATTTATATTGTGTAGCTTCTCCTATAGTCAAATCAAAGACTGAAGTTCCTGAGAGATAAGTGTGGAAGTTGGTGTTTCGTCTGCTGCAGTGTTGTCGTCGTAGTGTTCATATCTCGTCAAACTGGCTTTTTGACATTTCTACAGTCTAAATGTATTTAAAATAGGACACGACAGCACCCGACCCCGTTCAGCTGGGATGCGCCTGGTACGCCTCTGCCCACGGTGTTCTATATCCCCCAAATCTGTTATTTAGCCTTCAGCTCAGCCGGACCCTTTTCTTCGCCGTCATTCTCCGCTTTGTTCCCGCAGGCCGCCGGTTTCCACGCTGTGAATGCGAGGCAGAGTCGAGTCTAATTAGCCGGGGAAATTCATTGCCTGCCCTTGCTTCTTTCAGCAGGAGGCTCTCTGCTCTTCTGTGGGAATATGGAGGAGGGCACTTTATGTGTGTGTGTGTGTATGAGAGTGTGTGTGTGTGTGAGAGAGCCGGGGCAGATCCCCTTTCCCCCCAGGGTTATATCATTACACGGATAATTAGGCCGGGTCGGCCACAGAAAGAAGGAGGCAAGGCGGCAAGGCGGCAATCCCAGTGTGTGGAAGGCGACCTCTGTGTGGATTAAACAGGCTTTCATAAGTGTTTCTGTCTGTCCCGCTTAAAATCACATTTAATCCCTCTCGGTTTTAGCAACTTTCACCCCCTGTGATTACAGTCACTGATTAATTCTTAAAAAAAAAAAAAAAAAATGATGTTTTGTTTAGCAGTTAATCGGATTATTATAGATACACACATAATAACCTTTAGATGTGTGAGTCAATCAAATGTCTACATTGGTTAGTGAGGAAGATGCTCTATAATCTGGTTTATTATCAGTGGAGTGCCGCTCCACTCGATTCCACCTGCGGTTCTGCAAACAGCGGGAGATTTCCCACTAAACACCTTGAAGTGGTTTTTATTTATCACGTCGCATCTGGGAATCAAATGTTGATTCAACAGACGGAAAAGCAGCGAACAAAGCGTTGATCTGTCAAGGATGCAAATGATAGTAAAATCGTCTGTTTACACTGGAATCTTATTTAAGAAACAAAGAGACGCGTTGAATCAAACTTTGATCACATATTTGTGCTTTTATTTCCCCCGCTGTGTGGTTTGTTTTCTCTGCCGTTGTGCAAAAGGTGAACGGGTTTCATTCAGGCGGCGTTTTTGTTTTCAGACCTGTAGGCTGCAGGTTGGATTCCCACCTGACGAGGTGTCCTTGAGCGAGACACTGAACCCCATGTTGCTCCCAATGGATGGGTTGGGCGCCGATATAGTTTGTCCTCAATAACCTCATGTTTATAGTTTCTAATCTGGTTGGACTGAATATTATTAATAAAGTTTTATTGTTCGGGCCCTTTGTTTAAACCAGAATCGGCCATAAGGGGGCGCACCCCAATATGGGAAGTTTTGATTGTTCCGAGTTTTTCGTGTTTGTATTTTAGCCGCTAGCAGGTAGCGTCGTCTACCTGAAATCTCGCATGAATCCTGGCGAGAGGAAGTTACGGTATGAAAAACTAGTTGATTGTGTTTCCTAATAAATTGGAAGAATTGATGTGAAGCCAGTTTAAGGGAGACGTGAGAACACCAGCTGATGACGATCCGATAAATGCTGCTGGGACGTCTTTTTCATGTTATTCGGGAACCCACAGCAGAGAATTTAGAATAACAATGGCGGCCGCGAGCAGAGGATTTTGGGACCGTCGTCCTCGTCCGTCCAGCTCATCCAGGTGTCCTCTCGTCTCTGACATCGCTCCCGCCGCAAGTCCTCCGTTGGTTTGGGTTGTCGTTTTGTCGTCGTCCTTCTCTTTCACTGGATCTGCTGCAAGACAAAGGGCTGAATTCAAAGTTATACACACACACACACACACACACACACACTGGAACATGTTTACCTCCCCACACAGTCATCAGTCAGAGCTGAATTGATCCAATCCGAGCAGCCTTGGAAAACCGTATTCAGTTTAGTCGGCATTCATTCCGCTCTTTCTTCCTCACCTCTTTCTCTTTTTCCACTCTCTCCCTCTCTCTCTCTCTCTCTCGCTCCAGTTCTATTCTATTTTTCTTCCTCCAGCCTTGGGTGTCTCTGAGAGCCGCAGTTCTCAAGGTGGCGCCGTTGACAATGGGGCCTGTATGGGAAGCCGCGGTACTTGGTGAAGTTTTCTAACCTTCGGGGAGTTTTCAAGGATTGCCGAGCTGAATACGGCATCAACTCGGGTTATACTGACGCTTCCAGCCAATTGGTGTCATCAACCTTTAAAAAAAAAAAAAAAAAATCTAAATGATTCTTCCCTGACCACAGCAGGAGGAAATGTTGTGGAGACGTGTGACCGTCTGGTGTTGAGGAGACTGTGGCCGACAGGATTTGATACAAGAACAGAAGCGACGGTTTTTCAATTCAAACTTTAGAATTTTGACAAACGTGCTCGTGGTCACATGTTCAGCATAGATATGTAAATTATTATTTTTTCTTTCGTTAAGGCCTTTCCATGTGATTATATCTTTCCGTAACCCAATGATCGAGCCTGGTCATATTTAAAAGGATCAGAAGTATCAATACTTAGAAAAACTGTTAATTTTTTCTGTCGTTTTTCGTTGTTTTTCCTCCTTTTGAGTGTGTTTTGTCTGATTTGATGGCAGAAAAATGTGATGGAAAGCTTTGAATGATTTCCACACAGCAAAACGAATCTGAGTATTGAAGGAAATTGTACCCAAAAAGATTGTTTTTTTCTTTTAAAAGTGCATCAGTAACACTTTTCCTCTCCAAGATGATTCAATCGGATAAGCGGTGTTGAAGAACAGATATTGTGCACCAAAAAGAAAAAAAAGAAATCACTTTTCTTTGCCAGCGCAAACACAATGCGTTTTAAAAGTCTGAAGGAAACAAAGGGATTACGGTCCACCTTGACCCCGTCCTTTCCTTCCAGCAGACATCGGAGAGGAGTTGAAAGTCGCGTCTCTGATTCAGCGTTCAGTGCTTTTCCCTGTTCCAGACACTCGAACGCACAGCCGGCCTCTGATGGACGGCCTGCAGTCACAATGAGGACAATGACTGGGAATAATGACAGCGTTGAACTCGGGACAATACGCACACACACTCACACGCTGGTTTGGAGATGAAGTTTATACTCGTCTTTTGTTCAGGTCGATATTGTTTGACTCCGAGTCACGGCGAATATTCACAAGATATTGAAAGGGACGAGCAGGCAGAGTATTGATGTGGATTATTGTTGATTTGGAGACAGATGTGCTGCAGATTTCTACAGTTTTGTTGTTTTTTTTCCCCACATTTGAGACGCGCCACTGTACCATAGTGAAACACTCGTATAAGCCAGTGCTGATTTCTGCCAAATATGTGGCTCCAGCTATTGCCATGTTTGAGAAAGACGAGCAAACTGTAGACGTGGTGTGGTTGCTGGTGTCAGGTGTAGTTTTCACTGAGGCCACGTCTACAACAACAAATACGGTAATAATCTTCACTGACACAAACCCAGATTAAAACCCTGGTTCAGACCTGCTATGAGCATGCCAGGCCTATAGGGGGCAGTGTGATGAGACGCATGAAGGCATGATAGCCAATAGGAATCCAGGAGAAAATACACGTGGTAAATCTCCGCCTCCCTCCGTTAAGATGGAACTTTTCTAAGTCCCCACTGTGGCTGGAGTTTTCAGGAATCCTCGTTTGGATTGACTCGTAGCCGCGTTTATGAGTAGATGCCAGGCCCAGACGCAGAGAAATATTGTTTTTTTTAAAAAAATACCTGTGTGAACGTGGCCCCAGTTGGTGTTCAGAGGTTGACCTTAGGAGCTCCGAACGGACAGATGCTCAATGTGCTGCAGCAGCAGCAGCCGTGTGTGGCTTCTGTGGGTTTCCCTCAATGGTGGTTAAAGGATTAGCGGTGTCCATGTGTTCCCATGGTCTCTGTCTACACACACACACACACACACACACACACACGCTTGGTGGTTTATCAGCCCATCAACTTCTTGTCAACCTGAGCTGCTTGAAGTCAGAGCTTAGCCATGTCACTGGTTGATTCCCCCCACGCACACACACACACACACGCGCACACACACACACACACACACACACACACACACACACACACACACACACACACACACACACACACACACACACACACACACACACACACACACACACACACACACACACACACACACACACACACACACACACACACACACACACACACACACACAGAAGACCCCGAGAGACCAAACTCGATCCCCGGCTCCACTGGCTTGTCAGTCACTGGTGGTTTTGCGTTACGGGTAATTGACAGGCGCTGGATCCGGGCCCAGCCGCAGGTAGAGGAGGCTGGAGGGGCTCGACAGGTGAGCGCCTGACTGTGTGTGTGTGTGTGTGTGTGTGTGTGTGTGGGGGGGGGGGACATGTGAGGTCCCGGTACAGTGGAAAGCTGCGTTATCTGATAGATCCAAGAGGTTAAGACAGTTGTAAGCACTTCTTTAATCTCGAGCGCAATTAATTCTTACATTTGAGGAAAGTCATGTACACGTATATTCAGACTTGTTTGGTTAGATAGGAGGACAGCTACTATCTGTAATGTATCTGTAAAGCTAAATCTAATGGAGATTATTCTAAAACCAATTGTATTTTATCGCCTATGTGTTTTTTTTTTTTTGTTTAATATTTAAGGCAATTGAAATGACTATTTAACAAACACGTTGGCTTCAGTGATGCGGATCTAAAGGGTTGAATCTCAATTCAAACAGTCAACTCTCTGACTGTGCAGAATGCCGCCTGACTCAAAGCCTTTCCAGGTCCTGTTCCTGCTTCTGCAAACTACGTCCTGTTCCCCGCTTGTTGTTGTTGTTGACGGCTCAGCAGCACCGTCAACAACTCACCTCCCCGCTCACTTATCTTCAAAGCAGCAGCGAACATTAGTGTCAGTGTGTGACTGTTCGCAATGACGCGAGGAAACGGTGTGTGTGTGTGTGTGTGTGTGTGTGTGTGTGTGTGTGTGTGTGTGTGTGTGTGTGTGTGTGTGTGTGTGTGTGTGTGTGTGTGTGTGTGTGTGTGTGTGTGTGTGTGTGTGTGTGTGTGTGTGTGTGTGTGTGTGTGTGTGTGTGTGCAGTACGAAGACAGTTTCCTGGAGCTCCAACGATGCCGTAACAGCTGCCGAAGTAGAAATGTTGAAAACGAAAAAAGTGTGGCCTGTTGGAGAAACGCTGTAAAGAAAAAAAAAAAGAAAAGTGGCCTGTCGAAAGCGGTCAATGTTGAAACTTCAGGCATCAGAAGCGCGGCGGCGGCGAGGCAGGCGCAGGAAGGAGGCCCAGGCTGACAGGTATTCACTCCGGTTTTTTGGGCGAACCTGAAAACGCCTCAACGCGATTACAGTAAGCCACGCTTTGTAACCCTTGCTATCGTGTGGAACACACTGGCGCCGTGCCCTCCAGATGGCTCGCCGCCACGTCTCCTCAAAAGTGCAGAGTACGTACGCGCACCTCCACCTGAGCGGCGTGGAAATCCGACAGTGTGTGTCGGAGCGGCGGTGCGCAGAGCGGGACTTTTGACTGTGGTTCGTCACGGCTCTTTTCACCACGACCCTGGGAGTCCTCTGATATCCTGCTTCTCAGCGAGCCAGGTGCCGGTTCAAATCCTCAACCGTGCAGCGGTAAAAGCAATGCGGCTGATGGATGTTTACCTGCTGGAGGAAGAGCCAAGGCGCCGGAACAAAAGCGCGAATCTAATCCTGAAGTTGGAACACAGGAAGTTTTACAAGGTGGAAATGCAGCCGTTCATGTAGAAGATGTGTTGAGTGCGTGAAATGAGCAGCTATATATTGCAGATCTCCACGGTCGGCTTCAACGAGTTTGTGAAGCTCAGCACAAAGGTTCTACTTCAGGCTTTTCCCACACAGATTCCGGACACCGTTTTCTCACGGTAGTTACTGTGTTTTCTAGTTTTTAGATTCCGGAGCCCTGTCGTTCCTAAAAGCATTCCCGCTCACAAAACGGTGTACTTCAGGTGCCAGGCCTCTAGGGGGCGCTGTAGCTGCCACACACATGCACCAACAACAGAGAAGAAGACGTGAAGAATATTGATTCTCCTCCTCGTACTCGAGGAATCCGACATGTCGCCTCATTAAAGCGACGAGTATCAGCGGCTCCTGCAGCCTCGACCTGGAGTTAGCAGTCCGCCGCCGTTGTTGTTGTTGTTGTTGTTGTTAAGCCGTCGGGTCGGGAGGCGGGGCTATGCCGTCATCGTTTCTGGCAAATGTGCATCTTGTCTGTCTACGCCTCAAAGCCGAGCCGGCATTTTCAAATTACCCCACTCTGGAACACGTTTAAAAAATGTTTTTTTTTTTTTTTTTTTTCAGGCTCCTAAAACGAATGATCGGCCCAAAACGATGCGTTTACATAAAAACGGCGTCCTTGTCTGTACAGGCCCCTTGGCTACTATGATTACTTCTACTTTTGAGGTAGACCCTCCATCTTTTATTTTGTTGAAAACAACAAGATGGCCGGCAGTCAATGAAAACAGCTTCCTGTTATGAATTATATTTAACCATCAGTTTAAGAATAATTCTGTAAAAAAAACAGTTTTCATCAGACGTCTTCAGTTGCACTGTAAAAGTGCAGCAGTTGCAGTTCACGCTCCTCTTGACAGTATTTCTGGCGCCGGCCAATGAGGCCTTTTCACCGCCGCGGCCCGGAGGCGGTTTGTTGCTGTACAGTAGATTTGTGTAGGATTCCGCGTCGCCGTATAGAACCCGCCGTCATTTCCCCCGAACGCCGTCTTCATCTGTTCACCTTCCTCTAATCATCCCTCTTTTCCTCACATTGTCCATCTCCCGGAGTCTCTCGCCCCCCCCTTCCTCTCTCTCCTCCTCCTTCAGTGACAGTAAACAGCCCCCCTGCCGAGCGGCTCCCATTACAGCCTCCATCCTGATTCCCCTCTTTCTTCCTCCCGTCTCTCGTTCTCTCTCTCTCTTTTTTTTTTTTCCTTATCCCCTTTTTTTACTCCAACCATCATCTGCTCAGCCTAAAAGCGAAAGGCTCTCTAGACACCGGATGAAAAGATTCAAGAGGTCCAGAACAATCAGAGGACCTGGAGTGGAAAGTGACGACAACAGCGTGATGATGATGACGATGACGATGATGATGATGATGAGGGAGCAAAATGAAGGTGCTGTTGATCAGAGGAGTCGAGGTGAAAACTGCACTGGCGACGATCTTTAAAAAAACCCAACAGATACCGAATGTAAAGTTGAACGACGACAGTTAAACGTAGAGGAAACACAATGCGATTTATTTTGAAGGGTGATCCTTCCTCCCTCGCGTTTCTCCTTCAACGCTCAATATCCGGCTGCTCTTCAATATTCCTGACTTATTGGAAATATGTGACGTAAAACTCATGTCACATCCTTTGATCACTCATTTTTCAGCACAAAGTTCTATCACTCTTGAAATCTATAAATAACATAGAAGCAAAGGTTATTTGTTGGGGTCATAGAAAGAGGCCTTGATGCGTGGACTCTTATGTTTACATGACAGTTTATTTCTCCTTCTAATTTTGAACTTTAGTTTGTCCTCTTCCTAATGACCTCTTGTGAGGGTCTACAGGAAGTGCGGCGTGGCGCGTCTGGTGCAGTTAAAGTAGAGTTGGTGGTCCCGCCGGTCGTCTGCCGCGGCGCGATAACCTGAGACGCGGGTCTGTTCCTCCCGGATTAGGGTGCTTCCACGTCCCGTGTGATTTGTGGAGGAACGTGAAATGTAAAATCAGCATGTTGCTGCGGCTGCCACATGCAGACAGAAGGGGAACCCCCCCCCCCCACACCTCCCCCACCACCACCAAACCCCGCCAGGCGGTTTGCTTTGGTCGCCGCGCCGCACGCCAACCCCCGTCTGGCTGCAACATTTAGATTAGGTGGCTGTAATTGGTGGCGTCGAGACATTTATTACGGCGACGGCGGTCCTGTGCATCATCCCGGCTGTCAAGCCAATGGAGCCGGCGCTCCGCTGCTCACCTTTGATTGCGGCGCGTCGATCCAACTCTTGTGTCCCGCAGAGTGATTAGTGGTTAATGCTGCTTGTAAATCCAGACTGGGACTGAAAGTGGAAAGATGTTTGTTTTTTTTTTGGGGGGGGGGGGGGGTTTGTTTGTTTGTTTGTTTGTTTTTGGAGCGCTGCAGCCTGTCTGATCTGAACCCGCACAGGATGAACCTCTCATGCAGGGAGGAAAGGTCAAGCAGGCAAAAGAAAGGAAAAGTCAAATCGTCCATCGCCGCGGCCAATCACAGGCCACGACGAGTGAGATGACCGATAATATGCAACGTCATTGAAGCTCCTAGTTTCTCTCTGTAAACCACCTTTCCCCCACTTTCTATTAACAGCTATTCACTTGCAGTGTGAATCTGAAGCAGAGAACCAATAATTGGATTTCCAATAGAATCGGTTTAGAAACCAAGATGCCGTCTAAACGTCTGACTCGTCAAAACGGCCATCTCTTTGCTTGGACTTGAGCTTCGGGTCGTTATTTCGTTGCGACGGAACGCCTGCAGGAATCACTCATGAGACTGTTCGGGGAAACCCTCCATAGATATATGTTGGTTTCAACGAAGCGTTCTGTGTTCTTTTGCGTTCCGTGCAGTGAATTTGGCCGAACCAGAATCCCGATGAGGAGGTGGAAGAAGGCCGGAAGGAGGAGCAGGTGAACCCAAACGCCGTTCACGTGACGGGATAAGAAGTTTCCCCTGCTGGACGAACGCCGCATCTGAAGGAGGATTCTGCTGCTTGCCAGGTATTTCGTGTTCTTCCTTCCACACTAGTGTGTTGTCTTTTGTGCAAAGAGAGAAAGGATCTGTAATAAGTTCTATTTTTCCCTTTGAAAAAAGGCGCTTTTATACGGTGGTTTCCACGTTGGGCCACACGACAGAGAGCTTTGGTTTTCAGTTTCAGCAGCTTCCATTGAGCTTTGCTTAGAAAGACCTGTAATATATCGAGTCACCGTAAACAAAACAATCATTTTCCGTTTGGGTTTGCCAGTGTGAACATTGAGTGTCGTAAAGAAACCATGGAAACAGTCACTACTATGATCCACATCAACTAAATCAGTACATCGACCAGCGTCTCGAATGGGAAGTCGGCGTTTGTCGGTAACGTTTGAGCCAACGCGCTCTCGATCTGGTTCTCGGTTAAGTTAACGACGTCTAAGTTTCCTCCACAACAAAATGTCAAAATTGTTTGCCAGGAGGGAAAATGGCCCGACTTCTGGTACAGAAAAATGACTCTTAATTCTCGTCATCTCCCGCTCTGTGGGGCTGGACGACGTCCTGCTGGGCCCACGTCTACATGCACACACACACACACACACACACACACACACACACACACACACACACACACACACACACACACACACACACACACACACAGAGCCAGGTCAAAGCCCCGAAGCCTCTGTAGCAAGTGGAAGGGCCAGAATAATGACTTCCATAATGTGTCCCCACGGCGAGGGAGAGCGAGGGAGAGCGAGGGAGAGCGAGAGAGGTGCCGAGGAAGAAAGTGAGCGAGAGGAGAGAGAGCACTTTCCTCTCCCCGACTGTAGGAGTCCCATTGTCGCTCGCCCTGCGGGAGCTTATAGTCCTCGGCTCCAACTTATCGGCCGTCCGCCCGCGTGGGGTGGGTGGCTAAGAGGGCGAGGGAGCGGGGGGGCGATTGATACAGTGAAATGCCCCGACCGCAAAGGGCTCAGACTTATTCTTTTTCTTTTTTTTTTTCTTCCCCTCCCTCCCTTCTGGTTTGTGCGAGCAGAGAGGTCAAAGCTGCAGTCGATTGGCCTCCTTCCCTCTCTCTCCTTTTCTTCCACCCCCCCCCCCCCCCCCCCCCCCCCACTCACTCCCATCGGGGGCGATTGATCGATTTCTCACCTCTCTTGCTGCTGCAGGTTTACTTCCACGCCAATATGTGATTTTTTTTTTAAATCATGCACACCTGCCAACAGAACATTAAGCGAGCAAGAGAGATGGACGTGACGCTTAATGAGATGCTGAAGATGCAAAAAACTTTATTGCTGAAAGAAAAGACACGAGATTCTCCCAATGCAAGAACGGGAGCTGGAATACTGAGAAAAGCTAAGCTAAAACCAGTATTTGTCATTTCTGCTTCCTGAAACGGCAAAACTAAGTCTATAAATGCCACTTACACAGATCATGAGTTGGTATTTGCGCCATAAACGGAGGAAAGTGTATCTTTGTCTGCAGCGACTGTAATACTGATGTTAATATATGATCTAACTTCCCACACAGACAGAAATGAAGCTGTTCTGGCCCTTTGAGTTACACATTTCAGGCTTATACACTACTTATAGTGTAAAAGATAGAATCAATTATTTACAGTCCATTCAGACATATATATATATATATATATATTAGGAATACTTCATCTTATATACTTTGCCTTCTCGTTTGATCTCAGTATAACACCCTGCAGGAAAAGTGTGAATGGAGTGGATTTTTTTAATAATTTTTTTTTAAAAGCTATTCATTTAACAGCGTGTCTTGAAATGTCAACGGTGTTAAAAAAGTCACCAACTCATGAAACAACCTTTAAATTCTCAAGTGTTTCAATTGAGTGTTCTGCCAGAGGTTAAGGATGTTTGCTCATCAACATCATGAAGAATCAGTTGAAAATGAATATTTCTGCCGGGATCACAAAGAGAAAATGAACCCGGCGCACTTGTCGCCGTGCATCTCATCTCTGCGTATCAAAAGACTCTATAGGCTCATTCGGGAAAACATTCGCTGTGGTGATGTGAAAATCAAACGATGTGTCGGCAGCAGTGCGACGCCAAACAAGCTCCGGAGTACTCGAGTAAACACGCCGGACCAGTTGACCACCATTGACTTTCCCACTTGAACTCTAAATATTCTGCTTTGTTTTATTTGTTGGACTTTGAAAAGGAATGTGACATAAATGAAGAAACGGATCAGAAGCAGACACTATGACACCCCATGTCACAACTTTTGGCTCCCGACATGAAATAATAATGATAATATGATATCGTGGTTCTTAATCTGCACACGTGACGTACAGAAACTAAGGTTAGTCAACAGGGGGCGAATGCAAACGGAGTTCTTGTAGTTTGTGTGCATGCAGCCGGTCTGCAGAGACGTTGTTTCTGCATGCATGCGTGTGTGTGTGTGTGTGTGTGCACGTGTGTATACGTTTGATTAGATGATTATTTCGAGACAAGATAAGTGGGTGAAATAGAGACTCTGTTGACTGCTATTCAGGTAATCAACACACACACACACACACACACACACACACTGGAGTCATGCCACGCCATGCCAGATTGCATTACCTGTCCCTTTTCATAGGCGCATAATGAGATGATGGAAACCCTAAACGGATGGATGGAGGGAGGGAGAAAGACGGAGAGCCGTGGTGAGAGGCGCAATGAAGTAAAACAAAAACAAAACCCAACAAGAACACTTTAAGACAAGTCATTTTCTTTTAGGAATGAAAAGAACATGCTCCCCCCCCCCCCCAAAAAAAGAAAAAAAACCCCAGTAAGGCTTCCATCTTTTCCCAAGTTTCTCGGTGAAGAACTGCATTTGACTCCCTTCCGGCGGCCGAGGCGCGACACAGAGAAAGTAAGGCGCGTCGACGAGCAAGGCAGGAAATCTGGCCGGTTCACCGTGTCAATTTGTCCAAACAGTGGCGGCTCGGGTTGCCGCGGAGGGCCAGGTAACAGGAGAGCCACACCTATCCCACCACGACGCGCCAGGAAATGTATAGGACGCATGCAGGCCGTCTTCCTGTAGGGGGGGGGGGGGTGAGATTTCTGTGTTCACCGATGCTTTTCATGCGACTGATGTGGCGACGCGACGTTTCCGAAGCCACGGATGGCGATCAGAGGCGCTCGGACACGCGAGTCTTGTGGCAGCTGCATTAGTGGTGAGAGAAGAAGGAGGACACGAGAACAAAACATGTAGATTGTAGGAAAGAGAAACGGTTGCTAACGCGGGCTCTGATTAGCCGCCAGCCAAAGGTCAGGGCGTCGGAGGACGAGGAGTTAATTCGTGCGACGCGTAATGTTCCGTTTCAGTCCCGCGTGTCGCTGATTGATCAGCCAGGTCACCGTGTGTGTGTGCATATGTTGACTCTGGTGTCACGGAGCTGGAAGGTGTTGTGACGCCCCCCCCCCCCCCCCCCCGGATCTCACAGATTAGCAGTTTCATACGTCCCTCTAATCCCGGCGTTGTGCGCAGAGCGGCAGACCTGCCAGACTCCGATGGCTCTCAGACTCGGAGGCTCCCCGGACACGTCTCTGCCAGCAGCCTCCACGCTTCATCACGCCGCTCATCCTCCTCGCCTTGCCCTCGGTGGACGAGCTGACGCAACAGTCGGCAAGATCACCGCTCGTCCTCCTCCATCCCTCCCTTCATTACCTCTCCCGCTGCTTCTGCCTTCAATTATTTGCTCCGTTACCTGTTGCCACTTTCGCCACCTCTTCCTCCAGGTTCCTTCACTTCTTCTCGTTATTTTCTGCTTTTACTTTAACCTTTTTTTTTTTTTTTTTATCTTGTCACTGCCCCTCCCTCATTTTTCTCTCCTTAATTCTCTCTCTCTCTCTCTCTCTTTCTCCCTCTCCCTCTCTGTACTTTTTTTTTTTTCTGTTACGGAATGTGTGATGAGCCTCCAGCTAATCCCATCCCTAAAGCACCTTAGCAACGCTCGCTAAGGGAATTTGAAGGGAGCCACGAAATATAAAAAAAGAAGAGAGAGAGAGAGAAAACACACATATACACACAAAGCCCAGCGAGCAGCCCTCTATTGGCAGCAAGAGGATCCAGGGATGCACTAATACATCTTCAAATGTGCTTTTTAAAGCGTTTGGAAAAGCTCTGTCGTCAGGCGATAACTCCCCACCGGTTAAAGGATGGATGCTCCCGTTGTGTTTCAGCACCGCTTTTCCCTCCCTCTGTTTTTTTTTAATTTTTTTTATTATCCCCTCATCCCTCCACACCCCCCCCCCCCCCCCAACCCCCTTTCTTTTTCTCATCTCAAGTTGTCGACTTTTAAAGAGGAACAAGAGAAAGTTTGCGTCTAAACAGCTGCGGCTTTGTGTGAAGTTTTCCTCCCGACAGTTGTTTGACATGAGCGGAGAGAGTTTGATCCGCCGTTCACAACGGTTCCTCTGGTAGACGTGAACTTTAGACGATTGCAAATTATTATTAGTTCCCCTGTTTCCCCATCGACGTGTGAGGTTTCGTTTGCATCATGGTTGGAAGTGTTGCCGCATGTAGTTTGAGATAAAAACTTGTTTTAATTGTGCCCATGAAGAACATGCAAAACTCAACACAAACTTCAATTCTAACTTTTATAGTTTCATATTTTACATTTTTGGTGGAAACGTCAAGATCACGTCTATCTCCTGGTCATTTAATATTGTTTTTTTTTTTAGTTTAGCTTCCAGATGAATTGAATATTTTGTTGCTTTTATTATTTTTTTCTTTCTGAATTTGGTGTTTTTACTGTACCTTCATGTGCATTCAATTAAAAAAACAAGTTAAAATAAAAATGTTACATTCAAATTTGGTCTAATCAGAGTAAACAGATTAAGCTGTATAGGTGATAAGATTAGTGTGTGTGTGCGTGTGTGTGTGCGTGTGTGTGTGTGTGTGTGTGCGTGTGTGTGCGCAAATGCTCAGATTTTGAGGCTATAATGAGAATCTGTAAATACCCTCAGACTGAATCCCTCTCCATGTTTAATCTGAGTCCATAACGACTGGCTGCCAACACAGATCATCCCCCTGCACCAGCACAAACACACTAACACCTACACACACACACACACACACACACACACACACACACACACACACACACACACACACACACACACACACACTCACACACACTCTAAACACCAGGATATCAATATTCAATATGCAACACCGGCAAACAGCACACAAGGCGTGTATAGATGACAACATATATTCTTACAGATCTTACTCAGCGTCACACACACACAAATACACACACACACACACACACACACACACAGACACACGAGAAGGCCTACATAAGTGGATCAGGGAGGTGGGTGTGTGTAGGAAACTTCAGCCAGGCTATCGCTAACAAGCATGCTCCTCTCTCGCTCTCTCGCTCTCTCTTTCTCTCTTTCACTCACACTCTCCCTTTCTCTCTTTTATACAGCAAATCCCTCCACTCCACGCCAGAGATTAGCATATTGTTTTACACACACACACACACACACACACACACACACACACACACACACACACACACACACACACACACACACACACACACACACACACACACACACACACACACACACACACACACACACGTTTGACTGCAGTCTGCATGGTCACTGGCGGAACGTTTTTCTCTCTTAAACTAAAATATCGACTTGAAAGTTTGACGGCGACTGAATCTGAACTTCGACTCACTTTTCCTTTCAGCTGGCGTTTCTGCACACTGGCGCTTTGAGCAGCACCGTACAGAGGTTCAATACAATCTTTTTTGATTTGCTCTCAATGACGGGGGGCGGGGGTTTCACCAATGATGAGATGTGTCACCTGCTGGAAGGCGGCGTGGCTCCTCTTCCTCCAGAAGGACAGTTGGGACGAAGGATCGCGGCTGCAAGAAGAGAGATTTACAGATGTGACACCTGGAAGCTGCTGTTGACGCACAGGCGTGAGACGAGGTGTCGAGCATGCTTGGCAGGGTGGGACGGTTCATAAAGACGCCTCCGTGCTCACCATGACTCATCCATAGTATTTCAGGCGTGTGCGGAAATAGAAAAGAGCAGGATTAGCATTTTCTTTATGTCAAAAGTGCAGCGTGCTTCAGGTGGGAGGAGAAATCTCCATTTCATCCACGTTCCGTTGGAATTGGAGTGTCTATGTTGTTGCCAGCTCGGACAAACGCATCCATACCAGAAATTCTAGTTCCCAACCTGGAAACTCTTCGGGTACACCGAGTTGATTAAACTTGCTTTATGAATCTATTCAGCGTGTGTTTCCACCGAGGCTGGTTTTGTAAAGAGGTGTTCTACGTGTTCGCAGGAGCGGCGGCGGCCGACAAACGGCAAATAAAGGACGAGATTTGCGCACGGTGATGCTCGGCGTAGACGTCACACACACACACACACACACACACACACACACACACACACACACACACACACACACACACACCTCAGGTAGTCACTGACAGACAGCTTAAGTAGTGTGAATAATAGCGGGCTGCCCTGTGTCTCACGTCGGGTCAGCGAGTTAAAACGAGTCGGTGAACTCCCCGAAGAGGCTTCACAATCACTGTCAGGCGTGTTCGCCGACTCGCTCGGAGCTAATTCAGGCCTGACAGATAGCGGCGCCGCCGCCGCCGCGCCGGCCTGCGTAATGATGTTCAAGCGCCTGGCGTTCTCTATACGACGTGTTTGTTTACCTGGGAAATGGTTGAAAAGGACCAACACACCTGGATGTTTACCTTCATATATATTTTGAGACTCGTTCTACTGCCATCCTGACGGGATTTGCCGTCTGTGTTTCTCTCGACGATATCGACGAGAACGTCGCAAAGCAACCCAACTGTGCTCCGTGTGAATAATGCGAGTTATTGTCCCCCCCCCCCCCCCCCCCAAGGACTTCTTCAAACTTTTTCACATTTCTGTCAATTACACACACAACAAAGCTGAATCCAAGCTTTCATATAAGCAGAAAGTTCTCTTAAAGTAAAAGATTCTTTTTGATCAGATCAGAGTTGGTATTGAACGCGAGCAGTAGCGATTTATAGAATAAATCGCCGGCCGCCATGTCAAACACCACTGAGTAATTATGGCCCCACTTCCCATGAATGGCACTAATTGAGCGGCGTTTGCGGCGGCCGCTCCGGTGGGGGGGGGGGGCAACGTGAGGCAGATCTCACCTGCAATCTGCAGATGACAGAGTTTTGCTCGGCAGAGGTGGAGGGAGGAGAGCGGTTCATTGGCCTCTGGGCCGGCAGGAGACCTTTTAACTCCAGTGATTACCCCGAGCCGGCGCTACAGTCGTAATCACGTTAGCGCTTTCTGCAGTCTCTCCCTCTCTCTCCCATTTCTTCCTCTTCTTTCACCCTCACCTTTTCTTCTCCTCCTCCAAAGTGCCTGAACCCTCCAGTAAAAGCACCGTGGCGTTTGGGTAATTGACCTCAGGAGACCTTACGTTTGCTCGGGCGTTTATAATTCATTTAAAGGCAGAACCCTTCCCCACTTTGCTCGGGGTTTTACTCACTGCAGCCGCTCCGGCTTTAATGTGTTCTCAAGTCACTGGGATTCCAGAACAATAATAATACATTATTATTATTATTATCATTATTATTAAAGGTTGAACATGGAGATTTGTGACCACTGGTGATTTCAGCACCTGGACAGCTCCCTTCCACCGGCATTGACTGAAAAAAAAAACATTCAGCCACGTTAATGTCACTGGCCCCCCTCAAGGTTTAGAACTTGACGGCCTTTTCACTTTTGTTGGAAATACGTCCACTGACAGGCATGTTTATAAGGATTATTTCTCAGTGAACACGTTTGTTCTCGGTCGGGGTTTCCCAGGCCTGTTGTGAGGTTGTTTATTTAAAGTTAGTTTACAAACCAGTACAGTTGAAGTGTAGTTTAACCTGCTCATGCGAAGCTTGCACATCACGGAAACGACCGACGACAACAAACTAATAACTAAATGTGGACCGGTGCAGGCAGCGTGAAGTCACAGGAGGGGGAATCTGCACCTAAACACACAGCCTCTGAGGCACAAACAACAACATCTGGAATAAAAAGCCTGAAATAAAGCGCAGAGGGTCTGGTCACGGCTCCCAGCGGTCCCGTTAGACTGGAGCGTCCAGACGACTCGCGGTGATTACAGGTCCGGGGGGGGGGGGGGGGGGGCTCCCTAATTGATTGTCATGACAGGCTCTAATTGAATCCAGAAATGCAGCGCCGTCCGTGGAGAAACCTCAACACAATCCGCTGGTTTCCACTGCGTCACTGTTTTCGAAAAACAGCTTTGAGCCAGAGTCACTGAAATCTCATTTAAGTGTCATAAAGTGAAGCGTTTATGTTTTGCAGTCCTTTGGACTTTTTCACATGGGCGTCAAACAACTTGCAGGATTTAGAGATTTTCTTCCTATTTTCACTTGATATAATGGTTTTTTTTCTATCCAACTGGAGGAAAGTTGTCTGAGCCCCCAGCTAACGGTGGGTGAAGAAGAATCACACACACACACACACACACACACACTCTAATTTGCAAGTCCCCCGTTTACCTCAAATGCATATGACTTGAAAAGAAAAACTATTATGTGGCGGTCTGTTAACTTTGAATGTTGTTCTCCAACTTTTGGAAACAGATTAAAGCTGTGAACGTCACCGTATTTTTTTAAAATTTCATTTTATTTTATTTTTTCAAATGAATTTGTTTGCAGACCTCAGCAGTGGCTGGTGAGTGGAGGGAACGAGGCACACTTTGCAGAGTGATGGAGGGAGTGAGGCGGCTCCCTCAGCACCAATAGGTCTGCTTTTGGAAAAGAGAGGCGGAGGGGGGGGGGGGGTGGAGGGAAGGGGGGGGGGGGGCTCGGATTAAGAGGCTGAAAAATGGTTAAAACGTGTCAACGTGTAATTGCACGATAAGGCCCCCTCGCGAGGAATCCGTTGGCCCCGTTGCTGTTTTCTATGGCGTCCCGGCTAATCTCCTCGCGCCACATTCAGTCTTGCGCAATCTGCCCCCCCCCCCTTCCACCCCCCCCCTGTAATCTCCCGTGACAGAACCGGGTCCAAACACGGAGGTGAGGGGTTTTTATAGGAGGAGAGGGAGAGAAATATGCGGAGGCGTGATAAACTGACGCCGATTATCCGCGTCCAGGACACCGGGAGCACGCGGGATGGCGATGATGATGATGATGATGATGATGATGATGATGCCGGTGCGCAGGATGCGCCAAAAGTGTCCAAACACGCGCCAAACTGGTTAAAAAAAACAAAAAAACCACAACTCTGCAGACGCACGGACTCGAACCCCCTCGTGCACCAGCCTCGAGGTCCAGCTCGCCCTCACACGCGCTGATTAGCGCCTTTAAGTGGCGGAGCTGCTCGTCATTTGGGATGTAATTCATCTTACCTGCAGCTCCAGCGATCATGTAATCATCGCGTCACACCAGGTCCAACAAAGATGATCAGCTCCGGTCTGGCGAATCAACGCTCCTCGGAGTGGCGACAATCCGTCTGCCTGTTATATCATCGCATTAAGATATTTGCGATCAAAAAGTCCAATCAGAGCTGCATTCAGAGGCAATCATCCACAGTGAACAAATAATAATAATACCCTCCAGAAACCAGCTTTTGATGAGCGATAATTAAACGGGTCACCTAACTTTCTTTCTGCCTTTTCTTTTATATTGCTCTGTGAAAATGTGAACAAAATCGAACACAATTATTTTATTATATCTCCCGAGATACTTAATCCGCAGAATCGTTATTTGAGGTTTTTATAATTGTTAATCTTTTTTTTTTTTTTTTGCAGGCTATTTGCATTATAAAAAGAGAAGCACACGTGTTATTTCTTAATTTGTTTAATATATATTAAAATATGATTTTATATGAAGTCATGTAATAAGTCAGATATCAGAATTTGTGTTATTAGGCTTCATAATTTAGAATCAGCTTTATTTGTCTTTAGTTGTACGAAAAGGACAGAAATTCTTCTCTGCGAATGTATTTTTATTCCCATCAAAATAATCTTTAAGAAAAAAGCACCTACAAATATTGATTTTAGTCATTTTTTTGTGTTTTATCTGACTTTAATATTTACTTTTTCAATCAAATTGTGTATTTTTTTTTCTCAGGATAAACTCCCTGCATCAACCAGAATAAACCCAAAAATACAAGCAACCTGACAAGAAATAAAACTTTAAAACGACTAAAAATACAAAGACATTCAGTTTTGCTTCTAACCTCTCGGGAAACATTCTCATCAGATGTGATTTGCATCCATGAGCTGCCCTCTTGTTTTCAAGTTCAGACCCGAGTGGGAATTAGTCTGATCAAACCGGGGGGGGGGGGGGGGCTGTTTGACGGGCTTTTTGTCCGGGGTGACCCCCGGGTCGCCCCAGCTTACACCAGCACTAATCCCCATTCTCCTCCAACACAAAAAACTCCTCTCTTCGCCCTCCTCTCCTCTGCTCTCCCCTCGTTCGGTCCTCCCTCCCCACGCCGGGGCCCTCCAGCCATTCAGCCGTCAAATGCAGAGAAGGAAACAATTTAACAGCCACAATTCCAAAGCGCAGATGCGGGCGTTTGATGCTGCGGGTCGGGGATGGGGTGAGGCTGGAGTGCCCAGGTGGAGGTGGGGCTGGAGATTTAGTGTGGTTACACCGCCCGCCGGATACGCTTGTCATCGGATTTGCTTTTGCTCGAGATTTAGGCTGCTGAGGTCGTGACCCCCGCTGGCAGGTAACAAGAGAGAAACAATGACCTCAAACAGGATGCATGGAGTTGGCTCTGCGAGGAGGATTTAAAATACATTTCAAATGATGGAAGAGGACAGATGAGGGACAACTTTACAAAAGTTTTTTTGGGGGGTTTGTCCAGTTAGTCCAAGATGACAAGAAACACTTGTTATTCTGGTTTGACAGCAGAGTACATATACAACACTTAGCAAATAACTGAATACATGAAGGAATTTAAGCATCTTCATGTGTTGTATTTAGACATTATAAACACTGAAAACGCTCTCATTTTAAACAGCATAAACAGGGGGAGTTATTTTGGCCTTTTCACGATATAGCAAATGCAAAATACTACATTTTATGTAAATATTTAGCATTTTTTTGTCCCCACAAACTTTCTGTGAAAATAATTAATCAAATGCTGTCATAATTGTTATAATCAGCTCTTGAGACGTTCAAATGTCAATACGTGAATTAATTATTTTTACCTTGCAGATAGTAAAAAATAATAGTTTTCCCTGATAATTCTTCTTTATCTTCTTTCGACCCATTGTGATCATCCAATTTGAAGCTATTATAGAAATATAATCGCTGTAAAAACGCTAAATGATTTAATGCTAATGCACGAATATAATTTCGCAGATCTCTGCACATAAATCATGTTTGTAATTATTCTTGTGTTTTGCTATTTAGATTTTGTTTTCTATTTTCCACGACAACATATTGGGTTTCAGCCCGTTTCCAAATGTAAATAATGGACATAATCTGCAATGAAGTCCCGGCAAATCTTCCTCACTGTGTAAAAATAAATTAATTCCCCCACGAAACAAAATGCTCTAACACTTGATCCAAGGCAAAAAGAAATACTTGGGAAATGTATTCAGCTGTGCGCAAAATTGTTCCGATTTGAACCCGAAAAAAAAAAAAACGTGGCTTGGCAATTCCTCTCAATATATAAATTATGTACAATTTCATAAGCGTTTTCAGTAGGCCTATTTATTCACAATTTACAAGATTTTACAACAACAAAAACAAATTCAAATTACACCGACTGACTCACATGTTCACAAGCAATAAAAAGTGGAAATCAATTAAAACTGCAGCCTAGAAACTTTTTTTCAACACATCCTCCGTTTATTATACGCTTCCCTCTTTAAACAGCTTTTGGGGGATCCTTTAAACACACGGCTGGTGCCTTTAATTCCACAGGAAAAAAAAAAGAAGAAGAAGAAGAAGAGAAAAAAAAAATAGAAACTAACCTTCAAAACCGCACCAGCCTTCACGGATTATAATTTAAATCGCGTCAAAACTTGGCCTGCTCTGTCCCAGAGAGCAAAAAGTCAATCTGACACGCTTTTCCTGTAGCTCGGACAGACAGAGAAAAAAAAATCCATCACTGAAAGGAAATAAAAATAACAACCATTAAAAAAGTTTGTTCAAAGTGATTGCATTATTCTTATTTTTTTTTGTTTTGTTTGTTTTTTGTTATGGCTATAACCGCCTATAATTTACAGTTGGTCAGCAGCTGGCGCCCACAGGTGACATTTTTGGTTTGTGGAGATTCTAGATGTGCGTCAGAGGAACCGTCCCGTTCACCGGAGCGGATCCGCTCTGGTAGTGCTGCGGGTGGAGCACGTGCAGTCTGCTCGGGACCGAGCCGTCACCCGCCGCCTCCCCGGTGGGCAGATACATGCTGATCATGTCCCGCAGGTCCCCCGCGGGGCACGGCGGCCCGCGCGCCGCGGACACCGGGGGACTCACGCTCGGCTCGGACTTGACGAGGGAGCCCAGCGTCCCGCCGATGGCCCCGGACACCGGGGAGACGCCGGAGCTCTGGTGCTGGTGGGTGTAGCCGGTGAGACCCCCGTAGCCCGGCGGGGACGCGCTCATGTAGCTCTGCGAGTTCGAGATGGGGCTGTAGGACAGCGCGCTCATGTCGTACCGGTGCACGGGCTGCGGGTTGTGCGGGTGGTGGTGCGCGTGGTGGTGCGGGTGGTGCGGGTGAGCCCCGCTCCCCGGGTGCTGCGTGTACGCCAGCTGCGCCTCCTGCATCATGGCGTGCGCCGCCGCCGCCGCGGCCGCCACCTGGCCCGAGTACGCGCCGTTGGCCCAGCCGTTGACGTGCGTGGCGTAGCCCGCGTTGGGCCCCGCGTGGCCCCCGCCGGGGCTGTCCAGCCGCTGTCCGCCTCCCATCCCAGCGGGGGCGCCCAGCAGCCCCCCGGCCAGGGAGTACTTGTCCTTCTTGAGCAGCGTCTTGGTCTTCCTGCGCGGCCGGTACTTGTAGTCCGGGTGCTCCTTCATGTGCATGGCGCGCAGCCGCTTCGCCTCGTCGATGAACGGCCTCTTCTCCGCCTCCGTCATCACCTTCCACTCGGCGCCCAGCCGCTTGCTGATCTCCGAGTTGTGCATCTTGGGGTTCTCCTGGGCCATCTTCCTCCGCTGGCCCCGGGACCACACCATGAAGGCGTTCATGGGTCTCTTGATGCGCTCCTGGGGGACCTTTCCTCCGGGGCCCCCTCCTCCTCCCGCGTGTCCCCCCGGGTTGGCCGGGTTGGTCTGGGGCACCACGGGGGAATGCAAGTCCGTTTCCATCATGATGCTGTACATTCACCTGGTCTTGGTAGGACAGCAGTCAGACACAGAGAAACATTCAGGCTGCGGTCACACCTCCGAGGAACCGAGAGAGAAAGAAAGAAAGAAAAATGAAGGAAAGTGACAGATGAAAAGATGTGCAGTCTCAGGGCGCAAATCCACTCAGGTTAAAAAAAAAAAAAAAACGGTTTCCCCTCTATTTTTTTTTTCCTTCCCCCGTGTCAAACACGAGCTCGGTGAAGAATGGGAGCCGCGTGCTGCGCGCTGACTTTGGTTGAAGCTGTACCGGGAAAAGTTACCGGAGCGTGCCCGGGCCGCGCGCTCTGACAGCACATAAATGAGCCGGGGACGGCCAATGGAGAGGCTCGAGCGCAGACGTGATTTGCATGCAGGGGCTCGAGGTTCTGGTGACGTCGAGCCGCGAGACCTAAAAATGACTCCCTCTGTCATTTGTTTTGTGTGTGTGTGTGTGTGTGTGTGTGTGTGTGTGTGTGTGTGTGTGTGTGTGTGTGTGTGTGTGTGCGTGTGTGTGTGTGTGTGTGTGTGTGTGTGTGTGTGTGTGTGTGCGCGTGCGCTTTAATTCCCATTTTGCGCATTTTACGCACGTGAAGCTCGCGCGTCAACTCAAACTTTACATTTAACTTTAACCAATATATCGACATCAGGCCTTGAAATATTTAATTAAAATTCCCAACATCTAGGTCACCTATTTCTTTTTTTAATTAAACGTCATATTCTGCATGTTTTTTGTTTTTTTTTGTTGGGTTTTTTTGTTTTTTATTTGTTTAATTATTCGCAGAATAATAGTGGCTTTGAAAGGCTACACTCTAGCCCTAAAACCTCATTTAAAAAAGCCTTGTATTTTTTTTTTATATATATAATTTGTCCCCCTTTTTTTTTGTCCAGCTAAGGGTTACACGGTCCGCTATTCAGAGCCACAGGTGCTTTTCTGTTGTGGCCGTTGCTAGGAAACAGGTGACTGACGCCCGGAGCACGTGCCATTCAGAGCGCCCCTTTTGTTTCTTTCACTGGGGCTCCGCTGCGCGCACGAGGGGGAGAAAGAGAGAGACTGAGAGTAGGACACAAAAAAAGACAAAAAATAAAAAAAAAATCTGCAGTAATCCATTAATAAACGTTATAAATGTTGGAGGCTTTTAATGATCACATTTTAATAAAGTGGTGAGGCTTAATGGGAAAGCTGCTGCTGCAGGCCTGCATGCTGCAACAGGCCCCGATGGTTTCCATGCTGCTGCTCAAAGGACCACTGTTGCATGCAGTTTCATTAGAAGGTATAAATTAATTGACAGCTTGTGATCTGCACACGATACTCTTGTTATTCAAGACATTACATGCATGCGTCTGCAACGTGGCGGTGGAGTTTGTAGACTGCAGAAAATATCAAGACAAAGTCACACAGACGAACAATATCCAATGATAAAAGTCTCTGCTTTTGTTTATTGAACATTGCGAGTCACTCTGCTCCACGCTCTCTTGTTTAATGGGACTCGGTGAGTTTCGCAGGCTGATGACATTGAAATGTGTGGTTGGGTATTCCGGTCTCTCCCTGCTCCTCTGGCGCCACCGGCACGTGGAGTATCTCTGGGATTACGCTCCCAAGTGGCATCTGTCAGGTGCTGCCCGCCTCTCAGCGAGCTGCTAAACTGCATTGGCACGCCGGCTCTGCTGGATTTTCCCCTCACTTCCCCTGTATGGGCTGTAGTGCTGGTGAGTGGTCTGCACGGTGGCGTTTCAAACACCTGCATGATTCCTGAAACAACAACAAACAAACAAAACAAAAAAGAAAGAGTCCAGAGGGAAACAGAATCAGTTGTTTACATGAAAGTGTTAAGAAGGAAGATAGTTGGCAAAACTTTTCCTGTATGAAATTCAACATTTCAAATTGCATGCATTTCCTTTAGCATCTTGTTCTGGCTTTTGCAAATATGTATTGATTAATATGTACTTTGCAGTTGTTGATGTTTAAAGGCCATGATGTTATAATGTTTACCACTTTTTTTTTTTTTTTCCAACCACAAAGGAGTTCCGCGCCTCAACTGAAGGAATGCGAGAATAATTTCACATTTTTCCTGCATCAACGACCAAAAATGAATCGGCTTGTCCATTTAATCACGTCGGAATTTTGTTTGAGAGTTTTAAGTCAGAGCTGGGTCACAAAAAAATTAATAAATAGGTCGATTGATTGTAAAATATGCATGTTTATTATATGCTTGATCAGTATAACAAGTCACTGATTAAACATATTTTCAAATGGAGAGAAGAAGAAGAAAGTTAGATAGAAGTAGATTTTACTGCTCAACTAGCATTTCTTATCACTTCTCCATTGCTTACAAATCAGAACCCAACGGGACGAATGGAACTGCGAGTAACTATTACTCCCTTATACTTAGCGGTAGCAGAAGTTCTGGAAGAACTCTGTTAAAGGTAAAATTGACTTGTATGCAAATGGGAAAGTCATACATTTATTATTAACACTCACTGGCTGTAAGTTGTAGTATCAGTAAAATACTAATGCAGGAGGACACGATTACCAGTAATAACTGGTAGTGCAGTAAACAACTGACGGGAGTTTCTAACTGTGGGTAGGAGAGAAGATTGTAGCAGAGGGAAGCGGCGTTCACCACTGTGAGCCCAGGGTTGTGACTTGCAGGCCCGACTCGGACGCTCATCCAACCAATGCATGTAAAAGGGAAGTAATTGGGCGACTGAGGTTTGATTCTGTTTGCCAGCGACTCAAAGTGCTCTGATTCTCCCCCCCCCCCCCCCCCCCCCCGGTGAGGCGTCGCCGAGCGACGACTTTTAACGTTTTGCAAACTCACTTTCTTTAATAACTTCGGTGAATGCATTAACCAGCTCTCGCGGCGCCGAGGCTCCCCGTCATCCATTTTCCAGCCTCATTTTCCAGTGTCAGAGTAAAGTGGCCTGGTGTACCGAACACTGTTAAGCATTTGCACTCATCATTTAATCATCACACCTCGTCCTTTGATTGATGCCTAATGAATGCCCGGGGTCTCGGTTTACAAGACGATTGCTAACAGAGCCCCGCTAATGGGTTTTTGCCCGTCTGCCAGACAGGCGAGGCCGTGGGCAGAGAAGCTCCATGCAATCTTCTTCCTGTCATCTCTCGCGCTCGCAAAGTATCCCCTCCCTGCCGCCATACGCATCGTCAGCTGATCTGGATATTTAAAGAAACGTGCAGGCATTTGTTTTTCTTTTTTTTTTCCTCAAGTACCTGAATCTTCAAGGTTGTAAACCAGGTTTTTGGTCATTTTTTAATCCCAAGGTGTCAAACGTGACCTCAAGGAAACGTCTTGAACTATCAGAGCCACATTTATTTTAACAGGAGCATGTGGTACGATGCCTTCTGGGGTGTTTTTCCTTTTTTCCTACAAGGTTTAAGGACAACGTTTTCCCCTCTATGTATTGGTCACCGACTCACGTAATCAGAGGTCAGGAGGAACTGGAAATGCATAAACGCTGGCAAAGAAAGGGCAGACGAAGAGGAAGAAAATCCGTAACCTCCCATTATTAGTTTGATTTCCAAATGGACAGGAGGTAAACATGAAAGCTTTGATTCTTTGTGTAATAAGATTAGTGTTATTAAAGGAAGTAGGAGGGATTGAGAAGGGGGGGGGGGGGGGGTGAATAAAGAAGTGACCTTTGGAAGAGCGAGGTAAGGAGAGACGGAGAAACCCCACTGAGGAGTCGAGGAGAGAAAAAGGGAGGTGAGGGAGGGAGGGAGCGAGGGAGTGACCCAGGCGAAAACAGATTAGTGGACCGTGAAGAGGATTACCAGCAATGATAGTCCCTCTGAGAGCGCAGCCAGTCCCAGCCAGTGCAAACACACATAATGAACACATCAAAGCCGCCAGCGCCGGCACAACCTGGACTCGCAATGCAAACACACACATAACTGGCAGAGTACACACACACACACACACACACACACACACACACACACACACACACACACACACACACACACACACACACTGCTCGTGTTGTGAAGTATTTCTCTTAACTGCTTGGGAACGGTACAGTTTAGGGACGTCGGCTCGTCGTTCCAGCAGCTCAGAAATCACATCTGTTTGGGTTGAAGGGAAGAATTTTCACCATAAAAAAAAAAACCTTTTTGGAAGGTATGGAGGGAAACTGAAGTCACACAGTTATTATAGTTTTCAATCATTCATGGAGGGAAATGTCTCTCACCTTCCCAATTCCGTGATGCTGAGGTATTAAGGATGAAAGTCATAATGGTTGAAATAACGTGAGAGGGTTTGATTCTAACTTGAAGCTCGCTGTTTTAAAAGTCAACACCCAAAGCAACGTGTAAAACAGTGTGACGAATGGATGGATGGGTGAATATACGAATAGATTGATTTAGATGAATAGACGGGTTCACTTTATTGTCACTCTGTTTAATAAATACCGGTGCGGAAAATGCGGCGCATGAATAAATAACGAATGAATGAAGTAAAAACAGACAATGAAGAAGTTAAAACAGAGAATGAATGGAAGTTATTCCACGTGCTCATCAGACGTACACAGAACTCAGCCTTTGCTGGATGTCACTTCAAATCTCACTCCCATTCCAGAACATTTTCAACCCTGACGTCTCAATCTGAAGACTCAAAAGTACGAATGAAACTAGAGTTGAGTGAGACGACCACTTGGTGGTTGAGTGAATTAGGCAGAAAGCAGCCGAAGGGGTTGAGAAACGGGAACAATTCTCAGGAAGGAGGAAGAGGAGGGTGGTGGGAGGGATGCAGCGGGGAGCAGGACTCTTGTTTCTTCACATAACTTGAACACTTAAAAGCACCGCCAGGGAAGAGCCAAGAGAGAAAACCACCTGGAGGTTCAAGCAATAAGATCGTCCGTTGTAGCTTCTGTAAATGTCAGACAGAACCCATTCATTTTTGACCATTTTTGTCAAATATTAACTGATTTTGTAGTTTCTGATCTCATTCTGCTCCACATGGAAGTGAAAAATGTGTTTTTAGTTGTGACAATTGTCTGTATGTCGACCAATAATCGTATTGACGTGTCCCTGATAGAGACACCGACCCTTCCTTGAGGAAGCTGCTGTCTAGGGTGTTTGGAGAAACAACTAGCCTTTACGTATCGTACAGGCCGCGAAGTTCCTCCTTTTAAAACCGCATTTTATCCATTTCTCGCTTATCGCTGAAGCGTCACGTTCTGGACTCTGCCGTCATCCAACGTGGTTCGTCGTGTCATTGCAGCGCGTTATCTGGACTGAATGTGTTTTTGCCTCTGTGAGAGTTTGCATTTTGTGTACATTTCGTTGAGATTTAGAATCAAACGTGTGAAGGCTTTTGTTTTGAGTGAGACGTTTGACCAGTTAAAAAGGCAAAACAGAAGCAGGACGGGGAGGTTTGGAGACATGGTAGGTTTGGCAGATTTAGGCGTAGCGGCAGTGGTATTTTTCTTAAAGTCTAATGGAGTGACTCAAATAAAGCGAAGGGTGTGGTACAATGGTTGAGTGTCATCAGCTGATCTGACTGGGATTGTTTGTTTCCTATAAGCCCATTGTGTACATCGTGTGTCGATTCCAGGTAGCAGGGGTTTCTTTAAGATCAAGAATAGTTCCATGTTCTGTCAAGCTGCTCACTTGAGAAACCAACAAACCCGACTGTGAAGTAAAATCTACTCGAGATTCACTTCACGTCACTTTGGATCTATTTTCAGTGGCGCTGCCGGGGGAACAAGCACTCGCCCAATTTTGTCGTTTTGCAAACCGGCAGAGAAAACAGCTGACTGTCAACATTGCCACGTCGACACCTCTGTGCGCGCCGCTGGCCTCGGCCTCGGCTAATCCCACCCGAGCCCGCCGCCACCGGCGCGGCCCAGTTTAACTGACACGTCTGAAAATCACCCCGTGAGCCAGAAACTTCTGTCAGCTGAGGCAGAGCTCCGGCCGAACAACAGAAGCACACGTGACAAGCGGAGTTTGGTTTCCTCTGAAACTTTCCAGTCGTTTTAATCATTTATATCCAAAATCTAGAGCTCGGATGTGAAGATTTACTGTTGTCAAGCGGAGACCCCGGCAGAGAGCGACCAGAATGGAGAGTGGAGATGCTGCTGTTGTTGGCTACGTGCATAAATTGCTCATTAGTTTCTTCAAACTTCCATCAACCAGTCTGCCAAACGACGATAACCTCCGATATGAGCTCGTTTAGCATTTACAAAGCAGATTTGGCCATTTGGGGGTTTTTATCCCCACAAACTAACCTCAAATGCACGTTCCTTCCACATTTCCCAGCATTTTAAAGGGGCAACGTTCAGGCTTTTCAGTGATGTGAGATTTATCTTTGGCTAAAATGGTGAGCAGGCTCAACGGCACTTCAGTACAAAGGCCAGGGTGACATGAGGACTTGAACCACCGACATGAGCGTTGAGTAAAACCGTCAAATGGTTTTTCAACATGGACTCTCGAGTCAAAGTCCATCAAAACTGGAGGAAAGACAACATGTCTGCGGTTGTATTTGTTACGCTAATTAACAAGACACCACACACGTTATTTATGTCGTATAAGTTTAAAATGTACAATAAATCCCTCACAAAGGCTCCTAAAACCTGCGAACACGTGACTGCAAACATCAGATGAGTAAATTCTGCATTCTTCCTGGGAAATTCCCGTAAAGGTCAAATGCGTTGGTTGAAACATGGACGCGCTTATAAATCAATATCCGAATAAAATGATTAGAAAGGGGGGAAAAAAACAACCAAAAAACAGAACGGCTCTCCTTCTTCCTGACATTTCTCTCCGTCCCGCTGTGGGAAAGTTTTGATATCAGGACCCCCGCAGAGGAGGATGGGGGTTCTCTCTCTGTCTCTCTCTGTCTCTCTCTCGCTCTCTCGCTCTCTCTCTCTCTCTCTCTCTCTCTCTCTCTGCACTCGTCCAAAATGAGGGCTTTTTCGCAGCTGTTGGTGGGGGGTGTCTGCTCCAAGAAGAATGAGGACTTCCTGTGGAGGGCCTTTAAGTGCTAGGCTGAGGAGTCGCTCTCTCTCTCTCTCTCTCCCCCCCTCTCTCTCTCTCTCTCTCTCTCTCTCTCTCTCCCCCTCTCTCTCCTTGAAGTCCCTCACTTGTCCTAAATGGGGTCAAGCTTCAAGCCAGGACCGCCGTCTTTCAAAGAGCCCAAAGAGCAGCTCCCTCCAGCTGCCCTTTCCACCCCTTCTTCTTCCATAACCTTTTCTTCCCCTTTTCATTACACTCCCTCACTTCAGACCCCCGCACTCGTCCGCTGCATACGTCTCGCTCTCGTCTGCATACGCTACGATGCCTGGCCGGCTGAGAAGTCGGTGAACGAAACCGACGTGCACACAGACGTCCTTCGATCTCCAGCTCTGACTAACAGATAAAAAAAAAAAAAAAAAAAACCCACCAACAGCCATTGTTGAACGTCGGTGCAGCTTCATGCAGAGCCCCGCTGCTACAAGTGGAGGCAATTATGTTATTTTTACACCGATGTTCAAATGACGTCGAGGCCAATCTGCAGTCTGTGCAAGCTCTCTCCTGTGCCACGGTCAGGAGGCTGAAGGAGAGCGCTGCTACTGTAAAGCTTATAGACATACAGGTACACCGTGTTTTTTTCTTCTTCTTCTTCTTCCTCCACAATAACAAGACTTTCAGGTAAAAAACAAAAAAACAACAAAAAAAGTTGCATTTACCCAGCCCAGCCCTTCAATCCTTGGAGGACACTCCCTCCCGACAGACCTTCTCTCCTTCCCCCATCCGTCTGTGGCCAAGAGAGTCTTGTTCAGTCCAGAAACCTATTTCCACCTCAAGTGTTCCATTGAGGACGAGGAAGGTTGACTTTCAAAAAAAAAAAAGGAGAAAAAAGCATTTTGTTGTTCATGAAGGATGACGATGAAAAGAAAATAAGAGAAAAAGAGTCTATTCATCTCCATATATAGAGATGTTTTCCACCAACAGCCCGACCCGATCATGTCTTCGACCATCTGCAGTTCGACCCAGTTCCATTCCCACCCCCGTCACGCCGGCCCGGGCCTGCACGAGCCCGTCCATCCCCTCCTTCCTCCCGTCCCCGACTCTTTCCAGCGCCGCCGCCGATGGCCGGCCAGCCCGTCTGCTCCCCTCCGACCCATCGTGGGTTTTATTTAATTTGTCCGTATAATAGACGTGAATGAACTCCGGGGTTTAGGGCCACAACGGGGCAGAGAAAAGCGACAGAGGGAGGGAGGGGCGGGCCGCCCAGCAATGTGTGTCAAAAGAGAAACAATAAGTGCCATTATTTTTGATTGGCTTCCCCTTTTTGGAAATTACTTCCAAAGTGTGATGTCCCATTGTGGGCGCAGAATAACGCGGAACAATGCAGCAGGGGGCAGAGGGGGTAGTCTTATATATCCAGCTAATATTCAAGGGAGCTTTGGCCGACGCTGGCCGGCCTGCACTGGATCACCCTGCAGCACGGCGACTGGGCCCGGGGTTAGCCTCATAATGGGACGCATTGCGAGGCCTTTAGTCTCCATTGTGGCGGCTGTGTCAACAGAGAGGCCGCTGGGAGTTGCCTGGCATGTGGAATGAGAGAAGAAAAAAAAAAAAACCAGAGCCTTTATCCCCTTCTTTATACGGCGGGAGCGGGAGAGAGGGAGGGATGTTATCAGAGGAGCTGGATCCACTGTCTGCCGCTCTGTTTACTCCCTGAACTTGTCGGGGCTCGTGAACAAAATGAACCCCCGTCAGTGTCGGTGCGCAATGACAAGTCGCTCTGATGGCGGTTTGGGCTCCACGCAACAAGTAGTAGCATCAGTGCGCGCTTCATTCTCAGCTCGGGTTGGAACACAGCAACGCCACTTAAAAGAAACCAGAAAAGACAAATATCCATGTAAGTGTTCTTACCTAACGAGTCGCCACAGATTTTCACTGACAGTCAGTGTCGGCAGCAGAAAGCTCTGCTTGCTCCTTCCAGTAATAATTCAATAATTCTGTTTTTAGCACATATTTGACTTTAGATGTGATTCCAACTGCAGATATTTACTTTTTCTCCCAATACGTGTTACAAATGTGGAAATAACACGTCCAGGCTTGTTGGACAGAATAAGATTTCACATGCCATTGAGAGAATATCTTTATTATGCACCAAACTGTGCATTTTTCTTGTAATTTTTTTTTAGGTATCATAATCTAATTAATGCAAAGAAATTATCTAATGACTTTAGTTGGTTACAAGCGAAACACACCGTCGCCAATCTTTGAAGTCCAGTGACAAACCAAGACTGATTCAGATTCCCTCACACTTTAAAGTATGTGGCGATCGTACGACAACGATTGTGTACAACTGAGCTGATAATGAATGAAGATCACGTCATACTTGCAGTTTCTTTTTATTGAGGGCCTAAATGAACTGGAAAAGTTGCCAAAACTTTGCAGACGCGTCGGCCCCGGGGGAAACTGTGATATTTAGGTGGAATTACACATGCACGTAGCAGAAAGGCTCAACAGCGCCACCTGCGAAATTTGAAAAATCAGTCGCAGTTTCATCCAAAGCTACGAAATTCAGTACACATATGTAAAACCCTGATGACGGACAAACCAAGAACTCAACAGTAAGATGGTTTACAGCCAAAGATTTGGTCCCGTACAGGTTTTTAGTGGTTGAATTGAGAACTTGTGTGGATCAACTGAAGAGGAATGTATTGAAATAAATGGCCCATCTGAGTCATTGGTCCACTTCCTTCTGTGCTTCAGACCGTCAGTGCTGGATTCATTCATCCAGCTCCACCTGGGAAGGAGGCAGACACGTGTGTTTACTCTCGATTCTATTCCCTGAGGTGTACACACACACACACGCACACACGCACGACACTATTATACTCGTCTCCAATGAGGCAACCTTGAGGAAGCAGGCAAAGCTGAACAAATAGTGGCATCCCAGCCCACATGTATGCAAATAGCGGCGCGTAGAAGAGCGGCAGCAAAGCAAACAGCGACGGGCAGCAGCAGCACACGCCAGGCGGCTCTCGTTACCGCCGGCAGACAATGAGCTGATGTCCAGACGCACAGACACACCAGAGAGGAAGAGAGAGAGAGAGAGAGAGTTTCATTTCACAGTTTAAAATGACATTTTCAAAGTGTCGCCCACCAAATGCAGAGGTTTTCATTAGGTGTTTTTAAGCAATGGCGTCACGCCGAGAGCGGGGGCAGATTCAAACAGGAGGCTGGTGGACAGCTCTGGATGGAGTTTTGTTTACTACCACTCTGACGGCATCAGCAGTTTCCTATTGGTTCCTATTGTTCGACTGACACAGATAAAACACAAGAGAGAGAGAGAGAGAGAGAGAGAGAGAGAGAGAGACTGGCGAGCGTGGAAAGCGGCAGAAAGGAAAAGCCTGGCAGTGTAACTCCACGTGTCAGGAAACAAAAAAGGCTTCATTTCTATAGAAATGTGTCAATGCAAAGTCATATCCTCTATATTTTTTAGAGGCTTGCGCAGTTAAGTTTGCATTAATATTGATGGAGTTATTATACGGACGTCTCCTCTGTTTGACTTTACGCTTCTTTCCCGGCTTATTCCCGTGGAGTCTGACACCTTTTCTCCAAGCGGCTCCCGCTTCCACGCGCAGATCATTAAAGGTCTTGTTATCGCGTGTACACCTGTACACTCTTCACGCAGACATGCACACTCCCGGCTAATGACGAGCCCCCCCGCCTGACCCGCCGACCCTCATCAGGGAGACAAAGAGGCAGATCGCGGCGGCGACACAATAAGATGAGGAGGTTTGCGTCGGGTGACGAGATAAGAGCAGTGACGTGACAGGAGGACAAGGCCGGGGCCAGTGGGCGGTGGGGGGTGGAGGTCGCGGCGCTGAACCCTGCATTTTCACTTTCAATCGGGGGCGAGCCGGGCCGGGCCGGGCCGAGGAGCCCCGACGACCCGGGGCGTGAGACGACGCCTCAGGAGCCGGGGGGGTATTTAAGGTGTCGCAGGGTGACGAGTGACCGCGGAGCTGACGGATGATCAGGATCAGGGCAGGAAGCAGCCGTGTCCATCATTCTGTCTCCCTCCAGCACCAAAAACATACATTATCATCTCATCATGTGCTGTCAGCGCTCTACTCTGCCCCCCCCCCCCCCCCTACACATACACACACATGCTGTCACTCCACACTGATAAGACGTCCATTAAGCTCCTTTCACTCTGGCAGACAACGTGTTTTTTTTAGGGGCATGAAATCATGTACGTGCTTCAAATCGCCCCTCTATTTCATCACGTTTTGATTTTAGTCCCCAGCACTTTGTGTGACTTGTAGCCACGAGGCGCTGGAGCCGATCCCGGCTGGGTGCGAAGGGAGAGGCGGCCACGCCCACGAGGAGCGCACACTATATTGGATTTGTGATGATATTTTCAAAACAACATCAATATATCGATATAATCCGGAGTCCAGCGACGCATCGGTACGTGGAAATCGCTTGTTCACGGGATCCGTTCGTTTCCCCGCTTCCCATTCGTTGTCAGGGTTGGGCAGGACGTCGCCCTTTATGCAAATGATGCACGGGAAGCGGCGGCCCGACGCGTCGCCACACTTTGGTAAAAGGTCTAAACTCGATGTAGCTGAAGCAGCCAATCAGACGCTGTCAGGGTCTCGACTATTAAACTCCTGATATGGACTTTAAGACTAGAATACCGATCACGAGTCCCGCCAGTAAGTTTGATACTGTGGCACGAGCAGAAGGATCTATTGCTCTATCGATATAAAAAAGTCACGGTTGCGGTGGAACAGACCCCCCCCCCCCTCAAATGTGAAGAAAGTTTTGCGGTTACTCTCGTTTTCGTTGTCTTGTAAACGGGGCCTGAGATCCGCAGCTACGAGCAAATTCAGAATCATATATTAACTTCAAATGTTCTCAGACTCCAGCAAGAAGAAAACCAACACACACACACACACACACACACACACACACACACACACACACACACACACACACACACACACACACACACACACACACACACACACACACACACACACTGTATGAGGGAACGAGATGAAAAGGAGTGTTTTGGTGGAGCAAACATCAAAAAAACTAACAAACACAGCCCTGAAAAGGAGGCGAGTGTTTCAGTATTTCAACGTGAGCCGTTCATCCGCACAGGAATCCAAGCCCCGCGCAACAATGGCCATCGATCGCCCGGCTCGCCCGGAGCGGCGCTTCAGACCTTAAACTGTTACAAGGATGTTTATTTGAGCTCCAATAAGTACCTGTAACTCAGTGCCGCGCTCTTGAGACACGAGCTGAATGCCGCCGGGAGACGAAGTACAAACACACCATACATCTTGAAATCTATAGAGCAACTATTTATTAAACTCCGGCTTCAGGGTTGTCGGTTTGAGCCCCATCTTTTGAGCCTTCAGTTTGAAACTGAGGACGGGCACCCGGTGGGGCGCGTGCCTTCGCCACATCTGTCACCATGGAAACCAATGGATGACAAGGTTGTTGTTTTTTTTTTTTTTGATCCGCCACATCACTCCTTCCATCCTTTGTCACGGCCGCTAGAATCGCTTCACGTTATCACAAATTGACCATTTCTGTGTGCTCCACCCCCGACCTTTGACCCCAACGTCTGACCAGTGTAACCACGTCATCGCATCGTGTGGCATGTCGGCGGACATGGAATTGAAAACTGAACATTTTGGCGCTGGTTTGACATTGATCGTATGAAAACTGACCGCTTTGTGATGAAAATACACGTTTGACCTGTTCATGACCTTGAGCTTTGACACAGTTGCTCTTTAAATTTATTGGAACCATCTTTGGAAAACCGTCCCTGAAAATTTCGCGCAACTCAGGTTATAGATTTTTGCAAAAATGTATAACCTGACCCTAAGCGAACCCTACCTCCCGTTCACCCTTTGAAGGTAGAAGAGGATATTTTTTAACCAGTGACTCGCGAACAAACAGTAACGGGTAGCGACACCAGAAGAAAGAGAAAAACCCTGAAATACCGAGAGCTCGATCACATCGAGTGACTTGAAGTTCTTGCAAAGTTTGTTCAGCCGCTCCGTCTCCTTTCACGCCGGCGGCGAGGAGCGCTGAAGACGGCCGAGGCACAGACGCCATTGTCCTCCTTTCATCCGCCGCCGCGTCTCAGCCTTCGCTTAAAACAACCGTTGTTTTTAAAAGCGGGAATTAAGAAAAGGATTTTCTTTACTTTCGCGCACAAAAACATGAAACTTCAGGTCACGCTTTCTTTTTCACCAGAGCGTCATTAATCGATAGGTGCTTTGATTCAGGCGGCGGAGAGAAATGTAATTTCCCTCCGTGTTTTGTCGTCGGCGAAAAGCCTTCAGCGTCGTCGCTTTCTGTTGCTCGAGGGCAGAACTCGCCGCGCGGTCGATCGCGCGCCAGTCGGGACGTCTCGCATCTGAACCCGGGGACCTCGCCGTCTCCAGTTTGCACGTTCTCCCTGTGAGCGTGAGGGATTTCTCTGGGTTTTGACGCCGCAAAATGAGAATTCC
The DNA here is from genome assembly GCF_963422515.1 of Blennius ocellaris. Classification (NCBI taxonomy): domain Eukaryota; kingdom Metazoa; phylum Chordata; class Actinopteri; order Blenniiformes; family Blenniidae; genus Blennius; species Blennius ocellaris. Next base: position 2,317,773 of record NC_137673.1, on the reverse strand, counting down.
TCGCGATTTGCGATGTCTGACGACGTTCAGTTTCTTCCAGACACGACCTACGCAAGTGCAGCATCGGGGGCTTTTTTTTTTTTTTCCTTTAACCACAATAATAACTAATAAGAAAGATCTTTTAAATTGTGGGTCAAAGGACACACGGAAAGAAAGACACATTCACACAAACTGTCAGTTTTGGATTGTAACTCTAAAAAAGTGCTGCTGCCAGTAAAATGTAGCTTCACAGATTCTAACAATGAGTGTTTATGAAGCTCCACCAGGTTAAGAGGCTCGATCAAGGCCACTTCCTGTCCACACGGCTCATTCTCTCCGTTACACGTCGTCCTGGATTGTCAGGAAACTTGACCCGGGAGTTTTAAAGGCACCAAGTCGAATAATGGAAAGGTCGGCCTGAGAAAACGCAAGAAAACATGTAAAAGTCTGTTTTTCTTCTCATATAAACTCGATGGAAGAAGTTTTGTGCCGGAGTCGGGTTAACCGCTTTCCTCTCTTTGTCGATGTCTTCTTATTTTTCCCTCTTCTCATCACACACACACACACACACACACACACACACACACACACACACACACACTCACAAAAGGCGTCATTCATTCAATCCCTTTCCCATCTTCGACTTCTCCTCCTCCGCTGCCGCTTCACTCCTCCATCCTCTCGTCTCGCCCAAGGTCTCGCAGGATAATGGCGGATTGGCGTTCACCACCCAGTGCCGCGGTGTGACTGAGTGCACGCACACACACACACACACACACGCATGCACAGGCTGCAGCAAGGCCACTTACCTCGACCTCCTGCCGTTAATTAACGGGGAAACAATTATTACTGCCAAGCCGTCAAACACACACGTGCGTGTCTGTGTGCAAATACACTCAAACATTAACGCACACCTGTCAAATTAAATCACTCGGGATTTATAGTTATTTATGTGTTTTTTTTTGCAGTTTTTTCTTTTCTTTTTTCAATGTTTTCATGCAGGAAGTTGTCGGGTAAAAGCTTAAGACAATGTCACATTCTCTAAACTTTACAAGCTCCATGAATCTGTTCCCATTCAGAAATCCAGCAAGTCCAAAACTAGGAGTGACAAATATGATACCTGAATCACAGCCATGTTTTCTCTTTCTTTTTCTCTTTCTTTGCACAAAGGGAAAAGGAAGAAAAAGGGAAAAAACTAAGAAAAAGGTAAGAAAAGGAGGAAAGAAAGTGAATTAATGAATATCTTCCAATTATGTCACAATGCAGCTCTGACAAACACACAATAACAAAATAAAATCCTTCAACATTTTTCCATCAGTCCTACTGAAAAGTGGCAGGATTACACATTTAAAGTTAATTAAGTATTAAATATAGACGAGAACATCTTCTAAATGTTACCTAAAAGTTGTTTAGCGCTAATATTTCCTCAATATTCACCATTTTAATAGTGATAAAGCTAATTTAGAACGTCTGTACATGTGAGGAAACAAAGATTAATCTCCATCTGATAGATGATCAGATTCCTTTTTCTGTTCCCTAATATCTGTGAAAATCTCACAAAGGCTGTCAAACTCAAGTAATTGATTGGTGAGATTATCTCCAATTAAGAAAAGATTGATATCAGAGTAGAAGGCGCTTCGAAAGCACAGAAATATATCAGATATTTACAGATATAAAAGGTGAAGCCACGCTTTCAGAAGGTTTTTTTCTTTTTCTTTCTCCATCAGGACAAATGTAAACGGAGCCGTATTTTAAATGTGTTTTATCGTCGAGCGCCTCCCCCGGCTTGTTTGATCTCCCCTCATCTCTCTCCATCGTTCCTTTTAATATCTCACAGATGGTTTCTCTTATTAAATAGAAACGTAAATCAATAGGACGTCACTGCCCGTCTGTCAGCCGTCTCCCATGTGTGCACTGGTAACTGATGGCATTATGCAGCCAACAACCTTCTCTCTCTCTCTCTCACACACACACATAAACACACACACACTCTTGAAATCTCATGTGGCAGCGACAAAGAGGCCAAGAGAAGCCGATGGTTATCAGCCGCTGTAGGAAATTAAAGGGACGGTCCAGTGTTAATATGCAGATATGCAGATTGGTGATAGAGGCCTCTCTCACTGTCTGTCTCACACACACACACACACACACACACACACACACACACACACACACACACACACACACACACACACACACACACCTCGAGGCAGGTACAGTGACTGTTGCAGCAGCAGATGGGACGAGCAGGTTGATTAATCTCCGTGACATGAATATCAAAACAGGGGCGAAAGTGTGTGTGTGTGTGTGTGTGTGTGTGTGTGTGTGTGTGTGTGTGTGTGTGTGTGTGTGTGTGTGTGTGTGTGTGTGTGTGTGTGTGTGTGTGTGTGTGTGTGTGTGTGTGTGTGTGTGTGTGTGTGTGTGTGTGTGTGTGTGTGTGTGTGTGTGTGTGTGCGCGCGCGCGCGCGTGTGCAGATGGGGATGATTGAGGCCGTGATGATGATGATGATGATGAAGATGTGACGTAAACTCTTCCGTGAAGCTCCAATTTACAAACAGTTTCTTGACGGTAACATTAAAAACAGTAAAGTTTCACGTCGCGAGGTGAACCTCAGCTGCCTTCACTGAAACAATCATAGAGCAAAACTTGATAGTTGTTTTTTTTTTTATTATTATAAACAAAATGGCAGAATTTGAGAATTTTTAGTTCAGTTCAAGTTAGTTTTATCTAAGCATAGCTCGTGTTGACAATCTCCATTGACGTGATTATTATCTTTACTGACCTGATGCGAAGGTAGAAGCAGACAAACGGAGAATACCACGTACTCCTTCATGTGCACCACCTCTTTGAGTTAAGCCTCGCGTTAGACACGCCCGGTGTGCAGCGGGAAAACACAAGAAGAAGAAGAAGAAGAACCACACGGCGACGCCAGTCACCAGAACAATGGGGCTTTTTAACACCTGAACTTTACTTGTCTTGTGAAGCCGATGAGTGGAAGAGAGCGTTTAGATTATTAGCTGATTCCAGGTGTGGGGGGGGAGAGGAGGAAGAGGAAGAGGAGATAGAGGAGGAGGAGGAAGAAGAGGAGGAAGGAGAGGAAGAAGAGGAAGAAGAGAAAAAAGAGAAAGAAGATTAGGAGTGAGAAGAAGAACATTAGGAGGAAGAGGAGGAGAAAGAGGAAGAAGATTGGGAGGGACACGGAAGAAGAGGAAGATTAGGAGGGAGACGAAGAAGAGGTGAAGAAGGAGGAGGAAGAAGATTAGAAGGAAGAGGAGGAGAAATAGGGGGAAGACGAGAAGGAAGGAGACGAAGAAGATTAGGAGGGAGAGGAAGAAGCGGTGGAGGAAGACAAAGATTTGGAGGGAGACGAAGAGGAGGAGGAAGAGGAGGAAGAAGATTAGAAGGAAGAGGAGGAGGAAGGAGATGAAGAAGATTAAGAGGGAGAGGAAGAAGAGGAGGAGGAAGATTAGAAGGAAGAGGAGGAGTAATAGGTGGAAGATGAGGAGGAAGGAGACGGAGAAGATTAAGAGGGAGAGGAAGAAGAGGTGGAGAAGGAGGAAGACAAAGATTTGGAGGGAGAGGAGGAGAAGAGGAGGAAGAAGATTAGAAGAAAGAGGAGGAGAAAGAGGAAGAAGATTGGGAGTAACACGGAAGAAGAGGAAGATTAGGAGGGAGAAGAAGAGGAGGAGGAAGAAGACAAAGATTTGGAGGGAGAGAAAGAAGAGGAGGAGAAAGAGGAGGAAGAAGATTAGAAGCACGAGGAGGGGAAATAGGGGGAAGACGAGAAGGAAGGAGACGAAGAAGATTAAAAGGGAGAGGAAGAAGAGGAGGAGGAGAAGGAGGAAGACAACAATTTGGAGGGAGAGGAAGAAGAGGAAGAGGAAGAGAAAGAGGAGGAAGAAGATTAGAAGGAAGAGGAGGAGAAAGAGGAAGAAGATTGGGAGGAACACGGAAGAAGAGGAAGATTAGGAGGGAGAGGAAGAAGAGGAGGAGGAGGAGGAAGAAGACAAAGATTTGGAGGGAGAGGAAGAAGAGGAGGAGGAAGAGGAGGAGAAAGAGGAGGAAGAAGATTAGAAGGAAGAGGAGGAGAAATAGGGGGAAGACGAGAAGGAAGGAGACGAAGAAGATTAAGAGGGAGAGGAAGAAGAGGTGGAGGAGAAGGAGGAAGACAAAGATTTGGAGGGAGAGGAAGAGGCGGAAGAAGATTGGAAGGAGATGAAGATTAAGAGGGAGAGGAAGAAGAGGAGGAGGAAGAGGAGGAAGATTAGAAGGAAGAGGAGGAGGAAGGAGATGAAGATTAAGAGGGAGAGGAAGAAGAGGAGGAGGAAGAGGAGGAAGAAGATTAGAAGGAAGAGGAGGAGGAAGGAGATGAAGATTAAGAGGGAGAGGAAGAAGAGGAGGAGGAAGAGGAGGAAGAAGATTAGAAAGAAGAGGAAAAGTAATAGGTGGAAGATGAGGAGGAAGGAGACGGAGAAGATTAAGAGGGAGAGGAAGAAGAGGAGGAGGAAGAAGCAGCTTCATGTCCATCACACTTTATTTGTGGTGAAGCAGTAGAAGACGTCGGGGGCTCTCTGAACCGCCGCAGAATCTCTCTGCACGTGACTCTTTAACGAAAACGCCAGGAAGGAGACAAACTGGACGTATCAAAACGTTTCAACGTGTCAAATGTGGCGAAGGAGCGGCGGCAAACATGCTCCCGTCCTCAAAAAGAAAATGACACCTTTCGCTGACACGCCTTACAAATATGCATATTAAAAAAAAAAAAAAAAAAAAACAATTACAAACCGCAGGAAGCGTGGAGTGACAGATTGAGACGGGGAGAGAGAGAGAGAGAGAGAGAGCAGAAGTGAAAACGATTCGGAGGAGAAGTGAAGGGAAAAGTGAGTCCGGGGCCACAATGTTGTTATTACAGATTGATATACTCTCAGGTGCCTTTTATTCAAGCGGCTCACCTCTCAAAATCAGATGCTCGAGGCTCTTCTGATGACGACTCCGCGCTCAATGTGTGTTATTACAGGTATTACATGAAATTGCCGGCGTTAGGTGAAGGGGATTATGGTGCTTTTGGGTCAATACTTCCTCTGAGCTGTTTGGCTGCTGGAGCTGAGGAGCAATTAGGCCTTTGTCTGTCAATCCGACTTCATAGAGGCGCTTATCACACACACGCACACACACACACACACACACACACACACACACACAAGTAGATGCACATAACCACCACCTACCGGCGTGCGCGCCGGTGCGGTGATTACGGTCTCCGGTATATGAGGCCGATTGACTGTGCTGAGAGGTGTCAGGAGCGGCGGCGGCGCCGGCCGGGTCCGTCCAACGGCTGGCGTGAGGCCGGCTGACAGCTGACGGATGAAAGCGGCGGCGGCGCCGAGCTGAAGTGATGGCTTGAGAGGTGGAAACGTCAAAGAATGGGAAAAAAAAACTATAGGTATTCATCAGTTTACTGGCGATTACTGGTGAGAGGGGGAATTATAACGGAAGGAAAGTTCCGCGTTTCTTTACTTTTAATGATCCGTTACACGCTTTTTTCGTCTTTTTTTTTTTTTTTTTTTTTCATTTTTTTATGGCGTGCAAACATTAATGTCACGGCTGGAGGCCAGATCCACGCTTCAACATCCAACCGTCGTATTTGAAATTAAAGCGATATCGACACGTTCTGGACCGACAGTCGTCTGCAAATAGACGTTTTCTCCGTCACCAGGTTGTTTTCACAGTCCTAGAAAAACGCACCATCAGCATGTAGGAATTTATCACCTTCTCTATTACGTTTTTTCTCTTCTGTTTTTTCCAATAAACGGTCAATTCTAATTGCACGATGCTAAAAAAAAAAAAAAAAAAAACGATTTAATAAATGTGGCCTGTGCGTTGAACTGTTGCCGCACCCGGTGCCATGTCGTGAGTGCGTCAGGCGGGTACAATAGAGCCACGATGACCGTTAAATTGAACCTTTAACCTTTTCCTTTCTTGTGGCACAGACGATATGTGATGAGAATGTCGACGTTATTCAATAATAATCAATGAAAATGACTCTTTTTTTTAAAAAATTTCACTGTATTTTGCAGCCGGTTTCATTAAAACTGGCTTTGCATTGAGATTCCAAACTGTTGTTTTGACATGTTTTCCCTGACTTGGAGGCTAGTTTGATAGCGGCACGGCCATATTGTCCCCTGGTTCTGGCTTCACGTTCGGCATCGCTGGTTTAAAGTTCTAGGTTGACCTTGTCTCAATATGGAGCCACGCGACTGCCACACCTGCCTTCTCGTATTCAGGTTTAATGGCGCTGTTTTAATGAGTTAAATATTACTTCTCCTGTGAGTACGCTCCAGATTATGCATTTTCCGTTAAAACTAAAGCACATTGCTTTTTTTTTTTTTTTTTTCAATTAAGAGCATATTAATGTAGTTTAGAGCAGGTTATTGTGGTATTACTGCTGCGGGAGTGGAGTGATGTTGTTAAGGGGCCTAGTCAGGCTCGCAGTAGGGGCTGAGCTGACTGGCGATGGTGATTTCCACTTTACTTTTGTGTGGGTTAATGAACAAAAAAGGGGAAAAAAAACAGAAAAAACCCTGAGCCTAATGGGATTTGGTGATAAGAAATTACCAGCGCCAGGTCCTTCTCCTTTGTCTCTCGCTGGGAGTTCAGCGGCTCAGCCAATGAGAGCGAGCGCCGGGCCCGCCGTTACCGTAGAGACGGGAGAACACAGGGCAAGGCGTCGCCATGGTAAACAGGGGAGGGGGGGGGGGGGGGCGCTTGACAAAGTTCCTTTGACACACACACACACACACACACACACACTGCAGCACTTCAATTTCTGCCTGGGGGGGGGATAAAAACACTATAAAGTTTAATTTAAAAACCAACAGCATAGCTTCTCATCTTCTCATTAGATATTGTGACATGAGACGCTTCTCATAAAAAAGTTCGACGGATGATTTTGAAAAATACATCAAATGTGATTGAAAACACACTTTAAAATATCAAAGAAATGCGGAAAAAAAAAAAAAAAAGTGCTTTACCCTGTCGGAAAGTTGGACTGAATGTAACGCAGGTGCTGCGCCGGGAAGGACATTTTGAAGTTACACATTGTGAAATATTTGGGATTTTATTGCTCCCTCGCAGGTTGCATTGAAATTAAATGGCTTTTACTTCAGTTTATCTTTCACGATTGTGACATTCAAAATCCAAAAAGCTTGTGAATGAGATCCAAAGTGCTTCAACAAGTGCCGTGTGAAGAGTATCCTGCGCAGAAGAGTATCCAGTAATATATCCGATGACTTGATCTTGCACTCGAGGGCGTTTAGTGATCCTGCAGCCAATACAACATATTGATTTAAGAAGCCTGCTTCCTGTGGAAAACCTGAGTTCTCTCACAGACGTTAGGCTCTGATTTCTGCGCTGGTTGCAGCCTGTGTTTTTCTTTCTTAACTGGGGGGTGGTGGGGGGCACGGAGCCGAGCTGAATAACACAATGACAACAATGGGGGCGAGCGTACCCGAGCGAGAGAGAGAGAGAGAGAGAGGCTCCTTGGCTTGCCTGCTCCTGCAGTGCGTCAGGCTCTATGGCGGAGTGGAAAACAAGCAAATTACAGAGCAGCGCCACAAAGACAGTGGCCCTTGTCATCTCAACCTGCCAGTAAGGATTTCCTAAATTACCAGTAGTGCACTGGGAGGGCTGCCCTATAGCTTATCTGCCACTCCAGCAGTGTCGCCGCCGTGGGAGGTTGGACCTCGGCGGGACACGGAGCCAAATTACGCGCCGACAGAACGCCGGGCGCCGCGCCGCCACGTCTCGTCAGCAGCGCTCACTGACGAGGGCAAGAGGTGGGGAGGAAATAAATACATACTTTTAACCCGGGTAGGTGCGTCTCCTATATCCTATCTGTATATGTGTGTGTAATTAAAAAAAAAAAAAGAAAGAAATCCATGACCTATAAGTGAAATTATGGGGGAAAAAAGCTGCAGTTCTTTAGTTTTTGTGAACTTAAGATGGAAGTTTCTTTATTTATATTTTCTAATGTGTTCAAACGCTGCAAAACGTGAAGGTGTTTTTTAGTGTTTATTTATTCAGACATTTTACGACTTTTTTTAACCTTGGATTCAAAAGTAATGTTTTCTGGTTAAGTCCGATATTTCAAGTTATTGATCAATCAATTGGTCAACATTAATTGATGAAGCCCTTTTCAACAATCATAGCATCAACAATAGAATTAAATATAATGTCACTATATTACTGAGTCTGAATAAATGGATTCAAATATTGCAAAGTCGGTGATTAAATATAATCAGGTGTAAAAGCAAAATGCAGATGAATTATGTATATTATTGGAAATAATGGTGCTACAAAATAAAATAAAACAGAAAGAAGGAAAAACACGAGATTGGAGGTATAGTGGTTTGTGTTCCTGCCGCACAGCTTGAAAATCATGTTTTCCATGTGAACCTGTGGCTTTTTTTCAGTGCAACTCAAAGCAAAACTGAGAAATGGAACATAACTGGAACAGCAATGACTCGACTTATTGAAGTCGGACCTGAGTTTGGGCTTCACTTTGAGGCATGACGATGGTTGACGTCTGTTAGTAGAGGCGACGTGGTCTAAAAAAGGAATTTGTGCGAGAGACGGTGAAGACTTTAAAGATCCCGCAGTGAACGCCGGCCAGATTAATGAGTCAAATTTCCTGTGTCATTATGTTTCGGCCTATTTGCTCGGATGGGTCAACAACATGAGCAAACAGACATATGGGGGGGAAAAAGAAACTATTTAAAACGGAATAGTGTTACTTTCAGAGAGTGAATGCTCGTAATTTCACATTGTTAAATAAAAAAATAAAAAAATGTCGACATGAATGAGTCTTGTAAATATAATGATCACACACACTCGGAGACACACACTCGCAGCCCCCGCAGTAATGACATTTAAATGGCTCATTTGAAGATAAAAGGCCTGCTGACATCAAATGGATCCTTGTTATCATAATAGCAAACAACTAACAAGAAATGAAGCCGCATAAAGAGACATGCCTCGGATTTTGTCTCCGCGAATACAATAACTAAGGCAAACAAATATTGTTAACAAACAGCGATCTAAACTGTCTGTTCGCGCAAAAACACATTATGCCGGCGTTTGCCAATTTGCACTCCACCAATAGCTGCAGGAAATTAGCGTGCATAACGAGCGGCTCTGCACAGATTTTCAATTAATTTCTTTAAATAAGCGTGACAAAACATGGTGCTGGTGCAAACAGTGGCTGAGAAACATGATCCAGATTTGAAAGGAAGATTCATTAAATGGGGTTATTTTTATTTATTCACACTTGGGAGTCATTTTACAAGGATGTTTGTACTTTTTTCAACCGAAAATAAAACTGCTAAAAGTTGACCGTAGCAGAATTTATGCTGAAATGACGCGGTTTCCTGTATTTTCAGCAGCTCACGACGTAATAAATGACTTTCATTCGTCAAGTTTTGGCTAAAAATACAAAGTTGTAGAGCTGCTTTGCTGATATTTTGACATTTATATAATTCCCCCCCCCCCCCCCCCCCACTCTTTCGCTCTAAATTCACACACTAACATTCATTTTCTGCTTAAGTAATGTGACAATAAATAGGAATATCGACGTGAATTACTATATATTATTGTGTTGGAGTGATTTTTGAGCAAAGCATGGCTCGTCTTCATCGGAGCAATAACTCAATTGTATGATGTGGTGTTTTGACGAGACAACCCTTTATAAAGATGATATAAAAACCAACACAAGAGACCCTGTGCGTGGTTTGGGGATTCTTATTCATAAGATCCTTGTCAGACATTTTTAAACGGTGAGCACTACGTTTCCACAAAAACCACTCGCTTCAGATGACCTCTTCCACAATATACTCCTAAAATACGAAGTTAACTTATTAAACTTAAACTTTGAGTTCTATCGAAGAAGGAAACTGAATCTTTGACCCTTTTGATTCCCTCCCAGCTTTCATCATCCTCCTCAAACTCATCATCACTGCTTTTTTTTCCACAACCTCCACCTCCTCTCAGTCTCTTCCTCCTCCTCGTCCTCCCCTCTCGGAGGGCCTTGCTGTAATGGGGGGGTAATTTTCCCCCCATTACAAGACAGTACATTAGTCCCTGCCTGTACTATTATACACAAGTTAGCAAGCCGACCGAGCCACTTACAGGCGGATCATTATAGCATGTGGTGTCCCGATACGCTTGGGAATTCCGAGATGAAATGGTGGCGAGAGAAGCGAGAGAGAGAGAGAGAGAGAGAGAGAGAGAGAGTGAGAGAGAGAGAGAGAGAGGAGAGAGAGAGAGAGGAGAGAGAGAGAGAGAGAGAGAGAGAGAGAGAGATGAGAGAGAGAGAGAGAGAGAGAGAGGAGAGAGAGAGAGAGAGAGAGAGAGAGAGATGAGAGAGAGAGAGAGAGAGAGAGAGAGAGAGAGAGAGAGAGAGAGAGAGAGAGAGAGAGAGAGAGAGAGAGAGAGAGAGAGAGAGAGAGGTATCAAGGCAGGATCTGACAATAGATCCTTTTAAAAGCCCAGCTCAAGGTATATGATACTATTAAGATTTTTTTTTTTTTGAGTACCAATTACACCACCACTACCTTAAGTGGCATTCCAGCCATTCAATCTTGTTACATTATGAAGATGGTTTCATACATTATACCGGGATCTTCTCTAAGATGTTCGCCTGCCGCAGCAGAGACCTCAAAGTGGCGCCTGCAATTTGACAAAATTATCAATCCACCCGCATTTGGCTGCTGCCCCCGATTTTTATTTTTTTTTCCCTCCCCTCCTCCGGGAGTGACATCATGTTGAATGAGTGCTTTCTGCCTCCCCACCTGACACTATCTTAACACCATTTACTGGTGACAATGGAGGGTCGCGCCCTCCGATGATCAGGGGCGACTTCAGGGTGACACGGTGTCTCCCGCGCGTGAGGCGGGAGGTTTGCTGCAAACAATATGGAGGTAACTGGTGTGTGTGTGGTTTTAAAAAAAAAATTTTTTATCACTTACTCCTCGAACTGCGCATATGCCTGTGTTCACTGTATGTCGTGTTGTAGAGCATTGTACACCTTTTCCTGCAACCCGCAACCAACTCCTTCCTTCCTTTTAAGCTTTTTCTTTTTACTATATATATATATATATATATATATATAGAGAGAGAGAGAGACGTCTTGTCATGGTTTGCACATCATTCATTGCGAGAATTATCAAAGAAATCTAGCAACTTTAAGAGAAATGTGTCGGCCCAGTGGTCTGCTGCTAACTGGCCTGTTATTACGGGTTTTTTCAGAGGGGTTCCCTGAAAACACACACACACACATACACACACACTGAATGGTCTCGTATGGCAGTATCAGTGGGACATTGTCAGGACCAACAAAAGGCCTTATCTCGCTTTCCCCCTTTCAGTCTGGGTGATTGGCCACGAGAAATGAGCAGGAAAGGCCATGGCCTCACACGAGGCACCACAAATGTCAGCCACCTCCCTATCTCCATACAGATTGTGTGTGTGCGTGTGTGTGTGTGTGTGTGTGTGTGTGTGTGTGTGTGTGTGTGTGTGTGTGTGTGTGTGTGTGGTGTGTGTGTGTGTGTGTGTGTGTGTGTGTGTGTGTGTGTGTGTGTTGTGTGTGGTGTGTGTGTGTGTGTGTGTGTGTGTGTGTGTGTGTGTGTGATGGGAGATCTACAACCATCATGTGTCTGCCCAGGCTGCAGAGGGGGAAATCTTCCCGTCAGTGTCATGAAATGTGGCAAAATGCATACGAAGCTCACAGTCAGACCTATAGCATCTTCAAATTTCACATTAGGTGAAGCCGTTGCAAAATGACATTTACATCCACGTTTGGCTAAATTGAGCTGACTGTGTGGTATTGTGTTGTGTATTAGTTTTGTGTTTGACTAGTGTTGAACCATACGGTTCACCACAGTTGGCTGGGATCGTGTCCCCGTCTGAATTGGATAACGCATCGGAGAAATCAATAGAAGGCTTCCTACTTATTCCTCACAGCGACCCGAGGAAATTCCCTGTAGCTGGTCTGGTACAAGACACAAAGTTAGAGTGATTCAATGTCAATAAACCTCAACTAATGTGTTAGTAATATGTAAACACAGACATAAATACATTGTTGGGTTTGGATTCACACTCCTCAAAAGGCCACTTTACATAATCCTGAGCTTGAATTTAAGTTCTTGTTGATTTGACCACAGGCGCAGCTCCACCAAGAGCACAGGGGAGAAAGAAATCCCCCTGCCGCTACAGGCATTTCAGAACTTACTTCCTGTTCATCCAAACTTTCTTTTTTTTCTCTCTCTCCCCTGGTTGAAATCACGGTTTCCACGTCTTGTTCCTGCTGTCCGTCATGTCACGCTCTCTTCATGAGCTTTCCATTGTTAATTGAAGGATCATTTTAGCCACAGGATACAACTGAAGACACTAATCAAGACCCAGCTAAGGGTCGGTAAAGGACAATTGCCCATAATTCCTCTAATCCACTGGGATGTTTAATTAATTAACCGCCAATTAGAGTCCAACAGCTGTACGGCTGGCGTGTTCAAACGAGGCAGGCCCGTTTTTTAGATTGGCTCCGCCACGCCATTAATTACTATTTAAAGTAATTTTCAATCAGAGATCTGTCTGAGTTATGAATCCTGCTGCGTCTGCGGCCGGGAGGACTCTACTTAAAGTTTGATCAGCAAAAAAAAAATCACAGCGCGGCGTTAAAGAGGGACTGCTGCGGGTGTTTGTGCAGCGTCGCCCCACGGCGGCCAGAATAATCACAAGTTCAAACTCCACCGAGTCCAAACAGAGTTCAAAAGGACTCGCAGCAACTTTTCCCGTCACAAACTTTAGCGTTTCGTTCACACAAGTTTATCAGTCGCCTCGTTGAACATGATCCACGGAGGCCCCGTTTCCATGACGACGGTTCAAGGGACATATTTTTGTTTGTTGAAACATTTGACGGGTAAGCTGTAACGGTTTACGATGCGCAAACTCTGAAAATGGTCCGCTTACCATGTTTGGCCACTAGTGGGTGCTGTTGGTTGTTTTTTTGTTTTTTTTTTAATGGAACCACGCGCACACGTGAGCAGGGAAGAAAAAAACAACATAAGAGAAGACAAGAATAAAAAAAACTTTCATTGCGAAAAGATATTTACGGAGGAAATACATTGCAGATAGTTCAGTTCAGTGCACAACCCTCCTTTATTGCCTATTGAATATATTTTCCTCCTCGACCACGATCACGCTATTGTAATCGAGTCCCACAGTATATTTACAACGTTTACAGAACACATTTGTGTTTCTAACTCTCGCCAAGTGGGCAAATTATGTGAAAATAGATTTGACTTGAACATGAGTGATTAGCCTCCACTAACATGAGAGTGGCAACAAGAATAAATCTGGGGGTTCTGTTATTAGTATTTGTTTTTTGCCTGTATTTTGGACCACCCTCGTGACACAGAGACAAATACAACCAAGCAATATAGATGGAGAAGTGGGTGGAGACACGTAAATACACATGAACAGCATATAAAGAGTATTTAACCTTCTGGGGCCTGAAAGCATTTTGTGCCGTTTTTCACTACAATTGATTTTTCCTTTATATCTCAGATATAAAATCCTTAAACCTTGCGCCTTTTTTGGTGTCATTTTGTTCAGGACAACCTCATAGATGCCTTTCTGAAGTAATTTCATCACTTTGGCATACTGTATTAAAACAGTAGATCTAAAAACACCATAAAATTACAAATTCGGGTGGTAAAAACATAGATTTATTGACTATAAAAGTCACAGACATGGTTAACGAATCATTTTGTTTACTTGTAAAGTAAATCTAAACTATAATTAACTAAAATTTATAAAAACAGGACTGAAAAAACAGTTCTATACAGATATTTACAGTGAAATAGAAGCACTGCCTCAGGTGTTTTTGTAAAACTATTTACAAAATGTCACATATTTTTCCTCATATCAACATCATTTAAAAAGGAGCTTGTAGTTTTATATCTGCACTTTCGACACGGATTGAAACACTGGACCAGGCGACGCTGTGCTGTGACGCTACTGCCTTTTCAAACGGTCGTGTGACGAGGACGCACCGGTGCGTCCACAGGCCCCAGAGGGTTAAAGTCCTCCGCCAATTGAAGTTTGAACATTTGTATGGACAGACGATGGACGTGGATCGCTCTCAGCTAGAAAACCATCAGGTAGCTGACGACAGGCTTGTTGGTTTGTTTGTTTTTTTTCCCCACCAGATATAATAGAGACGGCGTGTTTATTATGCGGCCGTGCGGCGAGCCGGAGGGTATCAGTCCACCTGGGTCAGTGGCTAAAAGGACGAGCGGTAAACAATGACAAGGCGGCAGCGGGAGAGGCAAACAAGTCGTTTGAGTGTGTTACTAATGCGCCTCTGCAGCAGGTGGGAAATCTATTACTGACGTTTTTCCAGACGCCTCTCAGCACAAACAATTAGAGGTGCGGGGAGGAAGACGGGACGGATGGAGGGAGGCTACAGAATCAATTAGTCCGGTTAGGAGTGAGTTCAGCTCACACACACACACACACACACACACACACACACACACACACACACACACACACACACACACACACACACACACACACACACACACCTGCCCCCACCCCCACTGTCCCCGCCGTGCAGCGAGGCCCACCCGCAGACCATACGCCATCACAAAAGAGCCCGGAGGGGCGGAGGTTTATCTTCCCTCCTCCTCCTCCTCCTCCTCCTCTACCTCTCTCGCTCCGTCTGCTTCTTGAAAGTATGGGCTTCATCAACCCCCCTGTAGAGATCATTCATCCACATAGGAACACACACACACACACACACACACACACACACACACCAGCACACAGTTTTTTCACGCTAATTAGTGCTCAGACCGCCTGCCCAATTATTACCAGCCGTGCTCTAATTAGGACTTATTTAAAGTGCACGTCAATTAGTCTTTAACGTCATTGTCTGGCGGGGGGAGCCGGGCCGGTTAACACTTCCCAAACCGGAGGCGGAGCAACAGGTTTGTTCCAAACAACGTCTTATTTGCTTCACGCGCGTGACTCGATCCGCAGGCGCATCGTCCAACAGCTGTTTTTTGGTTTTTTTTTTTTTTTAATGGCGGGAGGGGAAACGTACACGTTCAGTCACATGGCTGCCGATTTAATAGTTAATATATGAGCTGCAAAAGCACTTTGTCTACACAGAATGACGCCCACGCGTGGATGTAAACAGCTTGATCACATCGAAAGGAATACAGTGAAAACATACAGCAAAATTGTTAAACTATACGGCGCCAACAAAGAATTCATGAACTTGAATTTTCCAAAGGCAACACCAAAAGCGACAAAAAAAACTCGAATATGAACTGAACGCCACACAAAAGTCTCTGCGGTGATTCTTTCTCCGATTGAGATGAAGAACTTTCTGAGATCTCGCTGACAATTTTGACAAGAACAAGAAAGTGCGATAGTTTCAAGATCAAGGCTGCGCGTTTTCAAAGAAGACAAAAAGAGAAAACCCTTTAGATGAGACACAAAGAGCTGCAGTGGGTTTTTTATTTATTTATTTATTCCCCCCCCCCCCGACTGAACCGAGTGCAGACGTGGACTCGCTCTGTATTTGCTCCAGATGAGTCCTTCAGCAGCATAACTTGTCATTATTGATGAGCCTGTTGTCTGTTCACGCCACGTTTCACTCCATTGAGCCTTTTCATGTCGCGCTCGCTCCCCGAGGACGCATTTTCACCGGCGCGCGTGAATCCGAGCCGCTTCGCCGACCAACCAAATACTGCCTGTTGAAATATTGAGCATCTTCATGTTCGATCCTTTGCGGTTCATGTGACGTGTTCACGTAAACGGGACGACCCGATCACTCGTGGAGCTCCCGGAGCACCGCCTTTGCATGCTGTGGTTGGTTATTTTGGAATGTTTTGCGGTAGTTTACGGCACGAAAAAGACATTTGCCTCGAATAGAATTCAAAAGAACTGCATTAATAATCCCGTGTGATGCATTCTAATATTATACGTTGCTGTAATCCATGACATGCAGGGTTGCATGAGGTGCATCAGACAGTGGTAAACTCTCTTCCCTCCACCCTCAGACCCCCCCCCCCCCCCACCCCCTCCCTCCCTCCTCGGAGCAGTAATCTGTCTGTCAGTGTGTTGCCAGTGGTTCTCTGTGGGCGGCTGTCTGTTTGAGGCTGTTTTAATTAATTTTCAATCAGAGCAAAGTAAATTCATTAAGCACTCACAGCTCTGTTTGAAGACACACACACACACACACACACACAGGTTCTGGCGCACACACACTCTCTCACACACACGCTCGCAAGCATGTTCTGTTGGCAGAGGTGAGCATTAACATGATACTCACTAATAATACTGTGTCGCCGTTTTAAAGGTGCGCACTCAGACTTCCACTGAGAAGAAAGGAGACGAAGAGATCCCCTCAAATGGGAAAAACAAAGTTTTAAAATGTGACACTACTGGCTGCAAACTTTAAACAAAGTACTCGGGGGGGGGGGGGGGGGGGGTACTCTATCGGCTGATAGAGAATAGAGAATAGATAGAGAATAGAGAGGAGTATTGCTTTCGGGTTGCGCTAAGAAAGAAGATTCGATTGTTTAGTAGCGTGAACACATCCGGCTCATAATGAGTGATGACGAGCTCCATCATTAAACCAGCTAACTAGCATTGCTTGTTCATACGACTTGTTTTAAAAAAGGTTAGACTCAAATGTTCATGTTATGGACGTCTCTGAATATGTGAATACCTGTATTTCCTGCCAGTTTGCAAATTTTCCAACTTCAGCCCTTTGCAACACCAGTTATTGCCACCAGGTGGTGCGCCGAGTCGCACTAAAGAGAATTAACTGGAATAGATGAAAACTCGGCGAAGGGCAAACTTGAACATGTTGATTTTAAAGTGTCAAAGCTTTGTTTTTGCAAATTTTACCTCAATAAGAAAGATGGAAAATTCAAGCTGTGTGAAACAAAGGTGGATGTGATGCGAAAGAAATGCACGTTTGGCTTTCAGTAAACTTGACTGTTCTCAGTATTAAACTTTAAAGCAAAGTGATGACGTGGAAAAAAAAACCACCTCTGCACTCGTCACTCCATTTTGCTTTTGGTCTTATTATGTAATTCAGAGGGCAACAAGAGTCCATGCACATATTTGATGCAAAAAAAAAAAACCAAGTAAAAACTCAATTTATCCTCAGGATGCAGTGCACAATTTCGGAACATCCAATGGAAGTTCATGAGCTGCGGGGAAACTTTGCTGGGAGTCGGCGTGCAGACGCTGGAGGAGCGCTCACCGGCGGACGGATGAGCAGAGGAGGTGGGAGGAGGTGGGAGGAGGTGGGAGGAGGTGGGAGGAGGCAGAGGGAGGCTGGTTCTGGTTCAGAAGGAGGATTTATCAGGCCTAATCTCCGCAAACTGAGCAGATCAATCTCCTCTTAACGCACAGATATGCACACTGGGATATATATTTAGCTCGGCAAACAACCCCCCCCCCCCCCTCCTCCCAGCCTTGTCCTTGTTGGTAAAAGTGGCAGAGAGACAGAGTGGAAAACAATGTTGTCAGGCAACAGAGAAAGAGAGGAAGAATGATTGAAGATGCAGGCCTGGAAGAGAAAAAGAGAAGAGGAGGAGAGTCTTCTTAGAAGGCTAAAAGGATTAGCCCTCTCATCTCTCCTGGATCACAACGTTTCCTGGGCTGTGTTTGATGAGTGCATGTGTGTGTGTGCGTGTGTGTGTGTGTGAGAGTGTGTGAGATGTTTGCTCTGATATTGACGATGCCTCATCCTGATCCTATTACACGGCAATAAACATCAGCTACCAACATGGGGATTACTGTGTGTGTGTGCGTGTATGTGTGTGTGTGTGTGTGTGTGTGTGTGTGTGTGTGTGTGTGTGTGTGTGTGTGTGTGTGTGTGTGTGTGTGTGTGTGTGTGTGTGTGTGTGTGTGTGTGTGTGTGTGTGTGTGTGTGTGTGTGTGTGTGTGTGTGTGTGTGTGTGCGTGCAGACACTGATGGTTTTTGGCTGGACCTTTTATAATCCATACAGCCTTTCTCTCGCTCATACACACACAAACACACACAGTGCATCACTATTTCTGTGAGGACCGGCTGCTCGCTGCGCTTCACTGATAGATCGCAGGTCAGTTTGTGGGGAAATGTGTTAAACCAGCCAATTATCGACACTCTGAGCTTTTTATTGGTGGAAATGAAATGAGAATAACTTTCATGTGCTTCTCAGAGACCTACTTGAGTTTCTCCTTTCAATAAAACTCACATATGAATCTGAATCGACCAGTAAGCGTGATGATTCACTCAGAGATGGCAGCTCTGTTTCACTTCGATGTAAATATAACATTTTTTGAAATTGTTATTTCGTAACTTAAATTCAGCCCCTGTTAAATTCACCCAAGTAGGAAGAACAGAGAGTGAGACACAAAGCACACAAATCTCCATGATGTTAATTTAACACTTACAAAAGCTCATTCTTGACCATTTTAATGGAATAATTTTATATGTTGGCATATTGGTCCAATGAAATCTTGATTTTTGGCATTTTGTCTGTGTCCTTCCCACTTATTACTCTAATTCATTAACACAGGATTATTGACATGACCAGTCAGAGCTAACTTTTTAGATTTTTGTGGTGTTCAAGCATCGCCATTGATCAGAATAACAGGAAATAATTGAATATTATTCCATTTAGAAGGAGAAGCGGCACACGAGCTCTGTCAAAGCGTCCACTGAGCAGCTTTTATGGACCAATAACAACATTTGCTTTTGAGCAGCATCAACAGCCCCTCCTGCTAGAAACTGGCTGCCTGAAGTATTTCAACAACAACAACAACAAAAAAAAGCTTTATGAAATTGGAAAAAAAAAAAAAAATGGTTTGAACAACAAGCTCTTTCATCACGATGACATTTGTTTGTCAGGAAACACCGGACAACTTCATTTTCTTTGGCGGGAGCTTCTTGACTTTCCGCCGGTTCTCCTCAGCCGCGCTACAAAATCCAAACAAAAGCCACTCGGCAGAAGTGACGCGACGCCCGTCTGATATCATATTTACCACAATAGAGGAGGGGTTTTTTTGTTTGTTTTTTTAAACCCTCGCGCCGCAGCGGACCGAGCTCCGTGCTCACGCGTGACGTAGGAAAATGAAAACGTATCTCACTGAACGCGCGATATTGGTTTTGGTGTTCTAGCTTTCCGCCACCGTCAAGAGAACAAAATAAATAAAGAAGTAAATAAAGACTCGACTCCTTAAAGCAATACGTCTGTCGTCACACTCCCTCGCTTCTTTCTTCCTCTTATTTCCATTCCTCCGTGCCACCCCCCCCTCCCCCCATCCACCCATCCACCCCCTATCCCTCCCATCACCTTTCTTTCTTAGAGAAAATCTAAAAGGCTGACATGCAAATGGTGCTTATTAAATCCTATTAGGCCGTCTGTCACGAGCCAGCAGAGAGAAGGAGAGAGGGAGGAGGGAGGGAGGGAGGGGGGGGGCTACAATCAGAGGAAGGGAGAAAGAGAAGGATAGAATGGGAGGAAGAAGAGAAGTGGAGGTGAAGAAGTGAAAAAATGAGGCTTTTGCTCAGCTGCAGGCCGGTGTTCCAGTGGTGCTGAAACCGAGAGACGAGGGTGTCGTTGGGGTTTTACACGCGAGCGAGTGGCGAACAAAGTTTAACTTGTGAATTAACGTCACCAAAAAAAAAAAGACTCGCGTCATGAACTTTTCCACAAATATTAACAGCGGCTCCGTCCTTCCCTCTTAATCACGGAGGCTAAATGTGCTCCGGCCCTCTCCTCCTCCTCCTCCACGTTGCTCCCCCCCCCCCCCCCTTTGATTTTCTGCTTTCAATGACGAGAGGAAAAAGAAGGCCGCCTTTCTCCCGCCTGTCAATTATCCCCCCTGTCCGTCTCTCCGTCCAGCTTAATTGGCGTTTGGGAGACGCGAGCGCCGTCCCAGCGGGCTTCGGCCAGGACAATGGAGGCCCGTATAGCTGACCGGCCCTCGGCTCGGCCCAAATTGAATTGGAAATCTTCCATCTCTCTTTAGCATAACAAAGCGCGTGCAGGGTTTATAGACAAAGGGGCCCGTTTTAATGGAGAAATCAATCTCCAGGAAGGGAGCGGGGCGGCATTGTCTCGCCGATCAGCTGTACAGGTGTGTCTCGCCCACGGCGGCCTTAATCAGAGGTGGCAGTGGAGAGATCTGGAAGCGACGTCTCTGTCACGCCGGGGAAGACTGGCAGCTCGGAGGGAGGAGGAGGAGGAGGAGGAAGGACAACA
Organism: Blennius ocellaris; assembly: GCF_963422515.1. Classification (NCBI taxonomy): domain Eukaryota; kingdom Metazoa; phylum Chordata; class Actinopteri; order Blenniiformes; family Blenniidae; genus Blennius; species Blennius ocellaris. The sequence continues at coordinate 2,297,463 of NC_137673.1, read as the reverse complement.
TGTGTCTTAACGGCAGAATCCTGCAGTGACGTTCAAGGTGAAGACTTCCTGCAGCCTCAACTGAAAACGTGACGTCACCTC